>NC_092393.1:49204874-49517487 GCF_030028105.1 Mobula birostris | reverse complement strand
ATTCACTTTGCATGTTACAGGTTAAGAAAAGCACAATCAGAGTCACAAGGAAGGCACTACAGCGCAGAAACAGACCCTTTGGCCCATCTAGTCTGTTCCAAACTATACATCTTAAACCGACGAAAAGCATCTCTTACCTACATCACTATAAAACCCATTTGCACCAACCTTTGTAACATTCCTTCAGGTGAGAGCATTAACAAAAAAAAAGGAAAGCAACGCCAGACAAAAATTTAAGCTTTACAACATTTTTCATTTAAAGTTTGAGACAGCCTATCTACATTAGTTGGAAGCTCAGCTCCCAATTTGATTTAGGAGAACAGATGCCCAAACTCGAAGGGAATCAGAATTTCACCCATAATTATTTTTTTGACTTTGTCATAATCCAGAATTGTTTTTGATAAACTGGAAATTCAATTAAGTATCTGGAACATTTCAATATTTAATTCTACATTAGAACTGACCAGTTGTAGCCCAGTGCAATTTCTCATACTTTATAACAGTAGGATATGAGGCCATTTGGCCTATCAAGTCTATACCAAATCTCATAGAAATTGCTTTCCATTTTCATTTCCCTCTAAGCTTTTCTCTCTCACTTGCCTGCCAGCTACACTTTGTGATCCAGTTTAAATGGTTGCAACTCTTCCAAAGTCACCCATTTCCCAACCTGCAGAACATACATCAGCATCTTTAAGTGTACTGGCTACCATAATGCTTTACAGCACCGGTGGTTGGTAGATTGGACTTCAATTCTCACTGCTGTCTGTAGCGAGTTTGTGCAATGTCCCTGTGACTGCACGGTTTTCCCAACAGTGTTCCAGTTCCCTCCTCCCACATTCAAAAAGGATGTACAGGTTATAGTTAGTAGGTCATGGATATGCCATGTTGGAGCTGGAAGCATGGCAGAACTTTCGGGCTGCCACCAGCACATCCTCATGCTATGGACTTGTTGATGCATTTCAACATATGCTTCAACGTACAAGTGACAAATTAATCTAATCTTAATCTACTTTAATATTTACCTGGGCAAGAGAGTGAATAAATTCATTTCATTTTGGTATTTTAAGTCCTCCTAGCCCTCCTTAGCTCAGTTAGATACCCTCAATGGCCTCTTTATTAGGTACACCTGCTCGTTAATACAAATATCTAATGAACCAATCAGGTGGCTGCAACTCAATGGTCAAGAGGTTCAATTGTTGTTCAGACCAAACCATCAGAATGGGGAAGAAATGTGATCGAAGCGACTGTGATCATGGAATGATTGTTGGTGCCAGACAGGGTGGTTTGAATATCTTAGAACCTGTTGATCTAGGATTTCATGCACAACAGTCTCTAGAGCTTACAGAGAATGGTGCAAAAAACAAAAAAAAAACATCAAGTGGCAGTTCCATGAGGGGAAGTGCCTTGTTAATGAGAGAGGGCGGGGGAAAATGGCCAGACTGGTTCAAGCTGACAGGGAGGCAGCATTTAACGCAAATAATCACATGTTACAATAGTGGTGGGCCGAACAGCATCTCTAAACACAAAACATGTCAAACCTTGAAGTGGATGGGCTACAACAGCAGAGGACCATGAAAACACACACACACACACACACACACACACACACACACACAGTGGCCATTTTATTAGGTACAAGAAATATCTAATAAAAGTAGCCACTGAATGTATATTCACCTCAAGATGTTGTTCTATCATAGTTGGGCAGGATATCTGTTACAATATTTAAAATTAATAATATTGGCTATAAAATTGTACATAATAAACTCCTTTCTTTTTGGAGGCGCATACTCCAGCTCATTTTAAACGCTGGATTTCTGCCCAAGGCCAGGCAGCAAAAAAAAAAAAAAAAATCAAAAGCCAACTGACATAAGATATAGCAGATGTAACAGATGACATTTTAAATGGTTGGCTTTAATCTGCTGCTCTGTTATAATTACCAACAGGAGCAGAGTGAAGGCAGGCACCATTTACCTTTGTGAAACTGGCTCCCAACAATATAATGCCAGATGCACGCTTCAGATCATCGCTGAAAGACTACATTGTTGGAACTGACAATTAATTTTCAACACCCATAAGTGACCTCTGCATCTGATACAAATTAACCTCAGTAACTGAAACACAATGTTAGGTGTGGATGAACAAACCTTCATTTTAAATGTCTCCTCAGACTGTGAAATCAATGAAATGATTTTACCTCTTGGGGTCAAGTCTGAAATTGTACATTCCTATCGTCCTACTTTGAGATGACTGCACTAATATATTCTTTAGGCAGCAGATTGTCAAATCAACCCAAGCCACACAGACAGCAAAATAGAGAAAGACAGGAATGGTAAAATAGCGTAGTGCTGTTACCTTTTACAGGGCCACAGATCAGAGTTCAATTTCCATGGCTGTCAGTTCAGAATTCAAAGTAAATTTATTATTAAGTACATATACGTCACCATATAAAACCCCCGAGATTAATTTTCTTGTGGGCATACTCAATAAATCCATAATAGAATAATATTTATTTATTGAGATTCAGCGCAGAATAGGCCTTTTTGGCCCTTCACGCCACGCTGCCCAGCAACCCTCCAATTTAATCCTAATCACAGGACAATTTACAATGACCAATTAACCTACCAACTGGTACGTCTTTGGACTGTGGGAGAAAACTGAAGCTCTCTGGAGGAAACCCACGCAGTCACAGGGAGAACGTACAACCTCCTTACAGGCAGCAGCGGGAATTGAACCCGGGTCACCTGTACTGTAAAGCATTCTGCTAACCACTATGCTACCGTGCCTCCGTATTGAGTGTTAGTATATCTTTCCAGCACCACCGACCAGGGTTCAATTGCCGTGGATCAGACTCGATGGGCCGAATGGCCGACTTCTGCTCCTGTATCTTATGGTCTTACGGCTGTCTGTAGCGAGTTTCAACGTTCTCCCCATGACGTGTGGATTTCCTCCGTGTGTTCTGGTTTCCTCCCATGTTCCAAAAAAAAATGTACAAGCTAGGGTGAGAAGGATGTGGGCATGTGACATCGACACTGAAGGCATAGCAACACTTGTGGGCTGCTCCCAGTACATTGTTGACAAAAACAACACATTTCAATGTACGCTTTGGTATACATGTGACAAAGAAAGCTAATCTTCACACAGGCACACACAGAGAAAGCCCAAACCAGCAGAACCACTATGGAACCAGCAGAATTGATCGATGTCAAATGCCCTTTACATTATTAATAAAGGCTTGAATGATGTTAACATAGATACCTTTTAGTCACCTCTAAATAACAGAGTCCACTCAGATATAGAAACCACATGTTCTAAACTTTAAGCCAAGCACCCTCTGCCCACTTGGTATAGAGTCACAGGTGACATCAGGTACCCATCAACATTCCCATAATTCACAAGGAATTATTCTCCAGTGATCTGGGTTTTATGAACTTAAATGTAAAAAAAATCATAAAAATTTATCAACTGCAAACCAACTTATTTGAATGGCAGATTGCAGCATTATTGATGATTCAAAATTGAAAACAGTAATTTGAAATAACATGGTTTTGTGTTTAAAAAGCATCGTAAGTTACACTGACTACTAGAAATGACTCTTCATCTCATTCTGATTGAGGGTTCAAGCATTAGTCTGGATAAAGCAGAAAGCAGCCTACAGTAACTCATTCAGGTTGTCAGGGCAAGGACTCTCATTGTAATCCCATTGGATCATAGGCAATATGATTGGGCAACATGGCGGTTAGTGCAAGTTTTGAGCATGCTATTTGGCACTGGAAGCATGGTGACACTTGCAGGAGGCTCCCAACGCATTTCGTATGACAGATAAAGTTAATCTCTATCTTTTCATCTTTAACCTTTATCCTGAGCAAACAGTGTAAGCCGGACACAAAGCAAGAACCCCCCCCCCCCCCCCAAACCTTTCACTTAAATCAAGTCCATGTGATCCTGGCGAGATTTAGACCACACACAGACATCACTAAAACAGGATTATATACATATAGTTTGCTCTACCATCTTAATATTATTACAAATACTTTTGGGGCCACTGAGGCCTTTCCACTACCAAACAGGAGTGGGAAGGCCTCCGAGTACACCAACGCCATTCAACAAACCAGTGGAAGGAGCCATTTGGTACATGGATACTTGAAAAAGATATGACCTGTTGTACCCATTCCAAATTTCTCAATTCCCTGAAGTGTCCCAAGCCTTTCAACCTCAGTGATGATGCAGCATCCCTCTCTGGGATTGTAACTTTTGCGGGAACCATGGGTTGGGAAAGTATCAGGTTGCTGATGCATGCTGCTTAGGAACAATAGCCACTCTTCAATGCATTAATGGGAAACAGAGTCATAAATAATACAGCAAAGAAGCAGAAATTCAATTCACGCTGACCACGATGCCCAGCCAAGCTAAGTTAGTCTGACTTCCCAGCCAATCAAGATGTGCACCTAAGCTAGTCCCATTCAGAGTCAGAATCATAGAGCAAAGGATACAGTCCACGTTGACCATGGTGCCCGCCCAGCTAGTCCGAATTTCCTGCATTCAGCGGATATCCCTTGAAGTCCTGGCTCTCCATGTACCTGTCCACATGCTTCTTAAGTGATACAGTAGTACCTGCCCCAACCACTTCTTCTGGCAGCTCTTTCTTTATTAGCCTCTGCGTAAAGAATTGTCTCTCAGGTTACAACCATTGGCATCTTGTGACAGTATCCGGTTTGCCCACAGCAAATTTCTAAACTCAAATAAAGACCTTAAGCCATACCCGATATTGATAGGTACGGGTACTGTAACTAACCAATCTTCAAAGACTAGTTCACTGCCCTGTTTATCCTCCATAAGTTTAGCAGCCAATACAGGTGCACATTCCTTTATCTGAAATTCTGAAATCCAAAAAGCTCCGAAAACCGAAGGTCTTTTTTCACCAATAGCTGACGTCACTCAGGTGTGACGTGGCAGCATAAGCAGAGGCCGCCAGACGTCAGTTGTGGCTCAGCGCTCATATTGGTTACACGTGCATTTGCTGTTCACTGGTATTTTGTGTTCACTGTTGACTTTGTGTTTAATTTCACTGTGAAAATGTCAAAGGGAGCTGCAGATACCCCTATGGGTAACAATGAGAAAAAGAGAAGGAACCTTCTATATCAATAACGCAGAAAGCAGAGTTATTGTAGAAGCTTGATCGTGGTGTGTCTGTGTGGTGTCTTACTGAAGAAAATAGTGTCAGAACTACCACTGTATATGATTTAAATAAACAGAAAGACAAGTTACTGAAGTTTTATAGTGACAGTGACAGTGACATTCTACATTTATTCCAATAAGTCATTTACCATGTGTTTGATTTGGTTTGTTTGAAGCTGTATATTTTATGTTTTATTGAATGTTTTTGTTGGAAATAAAATTTCTTGTCATTATTCCCTAAACAATACAGTATAACAATTATTTAAATAACACTTACATTATATTAGGTATTATAAGTAATCTAGAGATGATTTAATGTATACGGGAGGATGTGCATAAGTTCGGTGTGCTGCTGGGTCTTAAAGTCCACCGCATCAAGACAGGTTAAATAAGGGACTTGAGCATATGTGTTTTTTGGTATCAGGGGTGGGGGGGGGGGTCTGAAATCCAAAAAAATTCTGAATTCCGAAAAGCAACTGGCCCCAAGGATTTCGGATAAGAGATTGTGGACCTGTACCCACTATTTGAGTGGTGTCCCCCTCCCACAAGGAGCAGATACAGCACTTCCAGCTAAAACACTTTATTTTCAGTGATACACATTCAAACAATATTCTAAAAAGACATTTAAAACTCAGAGGGTTTCTATCTTATAAAAGATTTCCAAATTACATACCATTTATAAAACACAAAGAATTTACAAAAACAGAGGTACAATTTCTAAAAGCTAAAAGGACTTGCCCATAAAACACAGATGAACCAGTTGCCCATCACTGAAATGGATTCTAGTTCACCCCGTGTTTCTGTCATCCTTCTTGATGTTGCTGGATCATTCCTAACAAGTCTGACTACTCTCTACATTTATACTTTTTCCCTGCCACTTGGCTGACTTCAAATACACAATATTTTCCCAGATTATCTTTGAACACAAATTGTCTTAAAGCTTCCAGGGATAGTTCCTAGGTACCTACAATTAATGCTGTAAAGCTGACTCTGAGCACACAGATCTTCCAATTATTAACAGATCAGGTATTTAATATGCTAAGTGGTATTAATAACCTGGTCTATAAGCTTACTTGAATTAAATAACTTAGCTAGCGTTGTCTTGTGGATTGAATAACTTAGCTAGTCAGAGTCATAGAAAAGTACAGCACAGAAACAGGCCCTTGAACCATCTAGTCCAAGCAGAAACTATCTATTCGCAATGGCCAGCACCAGGACCATAGCCCTCCATAACCCTACCATTCTTGTGCCTATCCAAACTTTCTCTGCCTGGCCATGGCTGATTTATTTTCCCTCTCAGCCCCATTCTCCTGCCTTCTCCCTGTCATCGTTGACACCCTGATTAACCATCAGGTAGGAGGTACAGAAGTCTGAAGGCACACACTCAACGATTCAGGAACAACTTCTTCCCTTCTGCCATCCAATTCCTAAATGGACATTGAACAATACCTCACTTTTTACTATATATTATTTCTGTTTTTTACATCTATTCAATATACATATACTGTAATTGATTACTTATTTATTATTATATTTGTTTTTCTCTTCTTCTATATTATGTATTGCATTGAACTGCTGCTGCCAAGTTAACAAATTTCACAACACATGCCGGTGATAATAAACCTGATTCTGACCAAGAACCTGTGAATTTCTGCTTTAAATGTACTCAATGAACTGACGTCCATGACATCCAAGGCAATGAATTCCACAGATTCACCACCCTCTGGCTAAAGAAATTCCTTGTTATCCCTGTTCTAAATGGATGTTTCTCTACTCTGTGACTACACCCTCTGGTCCTAGGCTCATCAGCTATAGGAAACATCCTCTTCACATCCACTTTATCTAGGCCTTTTGATATTTGATAGGTTTCAATGAGATCCTCCTCATTCTTCGAAACCCCAGTGAGTACAGGCCCAGAGCTATCAAACACTTCTCATACATTAACCCTTTCATTCCCACAATCGTACTCGTGAACCTCCTCTGGACCCTCTCCAATGCCAGCACATCTTTTCCCAGCTAAGGGGCCGAAAACTGCTCCCAATACTCCAAGTGTCACCTGACCAATGCCCGATAAAGCCTCAGCATCACACCCTTGCTCTTAAATTCTAGCCCTCTTGAAATGAATGCTCAGATTGTATTTACCTTCCTTAACACTGACTCAACCTGCAAGTTAACCTTTGGGGAACCCTGCAAGAGGACTCCCAAGTCCCCTTGCACTCTGAGTTTTGAATTTTTCTCCCTATTTAGAAAATAATTCATGCTTTTATTCCTTCAAAGTGCAGACCATACACTTGCCTACGCTGTATTCCGTTTGTCACTTCTTTGACCATTCTCCCAATCTGTCCAAGTCCTTGTGCAGACATCCTGCTTCCTCAACACTATCTGTCCTTCCACTGATCATCTGGGAATTTGGCCACAAAGCCATCAATTCTGGCATCCATATCACTGGAGAAGTGGTTCCTGCGGAACACTACTTGTTGCCGGCAGCCAAACAGAACAGGCCCCTTTTATTAACAAGCCCAATTAACATACCCCATTGCCTTACAGTGCATCTCTTGAGCAATAATCCCAGATGACGTGGGCCAGCAAGTCTGCTCTATAGATGGTGCTTGTTTGCAAAGCTGCCCTTTTAACTTCAAACTGATTACTGCCTGACATTTACATTAAGAACTAACGACTGGTTTCTGTTTACAATAAGAAACTAAACAAAGAATATTGGTTGGAAGCTTAGATCACCAGAAGTGTCAGCTGCTTTGTTTAGAAAGCTGAGCTTGACAAAAAAAAAGGCCCCGGCCCTGGACAGTGAATATCCATCACAATCTATGCCTCTCAATTAAAAAAAAACTTTTATAAGGTTACCCCTCATTCTCCAATGTTCCAAGGAATTAAAAATCTCGTGCATTAAAAAGGAGAAAGTTATTGTCCCATTTCCCATTAGGAGATTTATTAGACCCAATATGAAATTAAAAGAACTTTCCAAACTAAAATATTGTTAATAATTTTTAAAACTGTGGACTAATCCCAAAAAAAGTCCTTGACACAGTTTTAAAACTAAGGCGTCATTTTCAACCTATTGCCTCTGAGTAAAATTAAAACTGTGGATTAATCAGCAGAGAACCAGGTTTCCTAGTCATAAATGTGCTTATTTGCTCACCAGCAGGCATTAAATGGCACAACACTGTGTAGTTTAATAGCACAAGAAAATTCATCTCCATTTATAGTTCACTTGCATGGTGTACACCGTAGTCTTCATCCATTGGCACAATGGCCTGGGCAGCAACAGTACTGTGTTTCCTTGTAGTGGCACAGTTGTGTTGCTGAATGAACAACTACCTCATGTCTCCATCAGCTGGGGTTCACTACCAACCTCCAGGTGATCTGCATGTGTGCATTAGGTGTGTTTCCCCTGTAACTGTAAGGGCTTCCTTCTGAAGACATGTGATTCAGGTAATTGGCCATTGTAACCTGTCCTTAATGTGTCAATGAGTGATTAGGAGATGAGTGTATGGCTGGTCGTTGGTATGGACTCAATGAGCTGAAGTAAACACTAAAGACTGCAGACGCTGAAAATACAGTGACAGACAGACAGACAGACACAAAAATGGAGGAACTCAGCAGTTCAGACAGCATCTAGAGAGAGGAATAAACAGTCAACATTTTGAGTCACGACCCTTCATCAGGACTGGAAAAGAAGGGGGAAGAAACTACCAGAATAAAGTGGGGAGGGGGTGGAGACCAAGCTGGCAGATGACTGGCTTTCAGGGAATAGGTGAAGTCAAGTGGGAGTGGGGGTAAAGAAAGCGGGTGGGGAGGGAAGGGATGTTGAAGTGAGAAGCTGGGAGGCAACAGGTGGAAAAGGTAAAGGGCTGAAGAAGGAATCCGATAGGAGAGGAGAGTGGACCATGGGAGAAAGGGAAGGAGAGGGGGCACCAGACGGAGGCGACTGGCAGGTGAGGAAAAGAGAAAGGGTCAGAGAAAGGCCAGGTGGGCTGAAGTGACTGCTTCCATGCCACCTGCCCAGAAATAATGTGCTAAGTCATCCAGAACCTCAGACCGGAACGAGCTGCTGTGTTCCCAGCATTATCCCAATGTAAAGACGGAGGGCTGGCGATACTCAGCACAAGACCTATAATTCTGGTTTTCCATTTCATTCTGCAAGTCCACGCCATCAGAGCACAGAAGCAGAACGCCAGCAGCTGAACATCTTCTGGGAAAACTCCCCTTTGGATTGGTTGAGCCCCTTTGTGCTGCCACTTATCAGCTTCTGAGCGTCTCATGCCATCTTAAATCAAATGGTTAAACCAGTTCCCAAAAATAAATATTTATGGCTATGGGCTCATCAAACCAATGTAAAATAATAAGGATAGCTTAATGGAATGAAATTTGCTCACAGCAGAGTTAAGATGGAAAGCCTGTGGATTGAGGAAGGATCATTCTGATGGGTCAGGTTTACAAATGTGCCGTCACTTGCAACACCAAATTAATTGTAGGTTATTGGCGTTAAGAATCCTAACTGGACAAATTGGACAGAGTAGGAAATGGACACTGGATTGATACCAGCCATGAGATATGGACCCACAAATGCGCCTGAAAAAGAACTGACTTAGAACAGTTGCCAAAGACGATGTGCCCATATGCAATACAACCAGCATTAACAAAGTGTATGGTACAAGACTAGATGGTATGGGAAATTGGAATTCAGACAGGTATTACAAGCTGCAGGCAAGGAAAATTGAAAGCAGACCTTTTTTTAAAAAGACCCAGGCATATCCAAACCACAGCTCACATATCCGTGGGGATAAGACAAAGTCTATAGGCACAGGTAGAAGAACACTATTATGAACACAAAATACTCTGCAGATGCTGGGATCAAAGCAACACTGACAACATGCTGGAGGAACTCAGCAGGTCGGGCAGCGTCCGTGGAAACAATCAGTTGACATCGTGACGAAGGGTTCCAGCCCGAAACGTCGACTGATCGTTTCCACGAATGCTGCCCGACCTGCTGAGTTCCTCCAGCATGCTGTGAGTGTTGCGAAGAACACTATTAGATTTGTGAGGCTGTAGGCATTCAGAATGGAGATGGAGGTGCTCAGTAAGGATGCTGGAGTAGACAGACGCTTGATTGCTGAAGATGGTTGAGCAGATGAAATGTAGGACCATCACGTCAGTGAAGATTACTAATTAAGCAAGCTTTTGAAAAGTTGGAGCAAAAGAAACACGTTTCCACATGTCATCAGATGAAGGAAATTTAACAGCTTCAGGATTTAAAAGGTCAAACAAAATAATTGGCATTTAAGGAGTTAAAACATTGAATAATTGTGGACAATTATATATGAGGAGCTGGTAAGTCTGGAAGTGCATATACATTAAAGGAATCTTTGGGAGCGCCGGTCTAACCCATTTTACCCATGGCATAGGATGTAAATGTAGACACAGGGCTTCACCAACATAAAGGTCCTCCAACTTCATGCAAAGCAAGTTCAATGTGGAAAGGGGACACCTCTTTCTCTCCCTTTATTCGGGAGAGAGAGAGAGAGCCTGTGGTATGTCAAATTGTTGGGTGAATGATTAGTTTTTGTTGTACTGCAGATCATGGTCTTTCTTGAGGGCTTTGCCATTGCCTGCTTGGTGGGTGGAGGGAGGGTTCTGATGCCTTTTGCAGAAGTGGGCGGGGAGGGGAGGGTCATTGCTTTGCTGCTACTTCTGCGTAGGAGGGAGGAGTGGGGAGGCTTTGGGGCTCTAATATTTATACTGTCACCCATTCTTTGGGGGCACTCTTCTGTTTTTGTGGATGTCTGTGAAGAATAATGTCAAGATGTACACTGTACACATTTCTCTGATATTAAATGAAACCATTCATATTGACTATTAAAATCATCATTAGCAGGTCAACCAAGGTTAGTCAACAATCCCATATTATGTTAACATAAACAGTAAATTTTAATTAGAGATACAGCACAGAATAGTGGATTTGTGGAATTCGTTGCCACATACAGCCGTGGAGGCCCAATCATTGAGGGTGTTTAAGGAGGAGATTGACAGGTATCTAATTAGTCAGGATATCAAGGGATATGGGGAAAAAGCCGGAAATTAGAACTAGATGGGTGAATAGTTTAGCTGATGGGGGAGCTGCGGAGCAGACTCGATGGGCCGAATGGCCTACTTCTGCTCCTTTGTCTTGTGAATAGGCCCTTCTGCCTGGCTGGACATGTCAAGCTGAAGTCCTGGATGTGTGCTAGTACAAATCGAACAGTCCATGTTGTGTGTTAGCCTAGCATGGGCTCCTGACAAGCAGAATGTCAGCCCTGCCAGGCAGGGATGCAGGGATAATGAGAATTGTTCTTATTTATTATATAATTGTTCCATTTATTGTTATGTTTATTATTTAGTGTTGCGTTTGTTATGTTATGATTTCACTGCCCCTGAGAAACGCTGTCTCATTCTGCCCTGCAGAGCTGATGTATCATTAGAATGACAATAAAGTTTTTTGAATTTTGAATCATAGGGCTACTGGGGGAGTGGGGGGGTGGTGGAAAGGAGGAAGAAATTACTTGTGGCAGACTTGCTTTTGCTACACTGGCTCTTTGAGCCATACCGCCCAGCTACCCAGCAATTCAACCCTAGCCAATTAACTGGTACGTCTTTGGAATGTGGGAGGAAACCTGAGCTCCCGGAGGAAACCCACACGCACACAGGAAAGAATGTACAAAGGACGCCAGAACTGAACTCTGAACTCTGACCTTAGCTGTGATAGCATCGTGCAGACTGCCATACTACTGTGGTGCCTCACAGTAAATATCAATAAAAGTCGCTGTAAATAGGAGACTAATTAAAAAGGGGAGACAGGTGGACGATATTATTTTGTTCATGCCAATCTATATGCAAATTTTCCTTTCAAGACCCTGTATGAAATACTGGGCAAAGTTTACACATCCAATTATGAAACCAAAGGGTTGACTTTTAAAGGCTAGCATAATGTATGCAGTAACTACCGTTTACCAATACAGTGTACTTCTGTGCCAATTGTCTATCAAGTTACGGTTCATTGTCATTCAACCACACACATGTATACAGCTAAATGAAACATCATTCCTCTGAGGCCAAGGTGCAAAACACAACACATATAGTTACCATCCGGCACATACAGTCACAAAATAATATTAGCAAATTAGTTCCATTTGTAATTATTAGACTGCATTTCCAGGTAGCCTTCTATTACTATTCTGCATTTGTTCAGCAAAGTCAGTCCTCACTAATCAAGATTTCCTTCTGAAGGAAAATTACTGAAAAACCTCACAGATTTAAGTGGTTACAGAAGGAATTTAAATTGTCACTTGACAAAGTAGCTTTTGTAGTTGTTAAATGACAGACATTAAACCAACTTGTAGAAACTATATATAAAGTCAAATGCAGAGTCTGGCACATAAATCAACATGCTCATACGTAAAACAAACATCATGAGATTTTCTTTAACCACCTCTAAACAGATTTTTTTTTAGTTGGATAAACAGGATGTAGATTCTTTCATCTTTCCCCATCAGTTAAAGCAGGAAAGGCTCAGAGACCTTTTTATTTCATTTAGTCCATGCGAGCTATGATAGTTTGATAAATATTTATTGACCAAATGTTCCCAGAGGGAGAAGAAAAGATTTTATTATTTGCTATTCATCTGGGAGACTACACTGCGATCTTTTAGAACTATTTTTAGCGCCGTTCCTTTCTAGGATGGGGTTAAGATTTGTAAATTGAAGTTTTACTTCAGAGTAACCAATCATTTTGAGAGCCTGTTTTAAAGAAAGTCATTTACAAAAACCACCTGGCAATAGAGACTAAGATGAATAAACGGTTGGTAATTTCCAGTTCATCAGGAAGGGGGAAGAAGTGAGAACTTTCCAGTCCTGATGAAGGGTCTCTCCCCTAAACGTTGACTGTTTAATCCACTCCACAGATTAGTGCCTCCAGCATTTTATAGATTTCCAGCATCTGCAGAATCCTTTGTGTTTGTAAGGGAGACTGAGACTTGGGTTGATAGCAAGTGTATAAAAATGAACAAAACCACAAATTATTCTTTAAGTCACCTCCCTATCTCTTGAAACTACAGACAAAACTGCTTAAGTATTGATCACGTGCAAAAGACCAGGAAAGGAAAATTGGTTATTGTCAAGTATAGCTCATTCAAACCCTTATTTAAAAATCAGGAACACTCCAGCATTTTAGGAGATATTCAGTTAGACAGTGGAACTTAATCACAATCAGCTCTTAACATTTCAATGCCCAAAAGTCCCAGCAACACCATCCTGCCTAGTTTATACACCAAAATAAAAAAATCTGTCCAGATGTGAAATTATTGCCCATTTATGGAGTAACTATGGAAGCTGATTTTTTTTAAAACTTCAACGATGTAATGTTAATGCAACAATGGAAAGCAGCCAAGAGATCCTGAGAAGCCATAAAGCAGATTAATTTGGTCTGTGCTCTGTACTGAATTTCTTTATGATCTGTTTAAAACAATTGATTCCAGATCAGCTGCAGGAAACAGGCTCTTAGACTGTGATCCTCTGATGGAATACAGGCTCAGCTTCTGGTCGTCAGCTACATCCAAAGCTGCGTGAGCTTTTCACCATTTTTTGATTTTTCACTTTTGACGCGTTTCACTGTCCGTTTCGGTGCATGCGATCAAAAAAAAAATTAAATCAACACTTATGATGTTGCCACTAACGCCTCTGGAATGACATTTAATTTTATTTCCCTGCCCTTGACAGCCATCACCTACCAGCAACCACACCCACTCCACTTCAGTGTGCAGTTTTCATTGATTCTACTGTAGGTTTTCTTTTGTACTTACTGCAAATGCTGGCAAGAAAATGAATCTCAGGGTAGTATATGGTGACATACAAATACTTTGATAATAAATTTACTCTGAACTTGAACCCGTTGGTGTGGTCAGAATTTCATTAGATAGGCTCCTATTTAAACACAACAGACTGCCTACAGGGGCTCCCAACGTGGGGATCACAGACCCCTCAGTTATGCGGCGGCATAAAAAAGGTTGGGAACCCCTGGCCCCAGACGTGATGCAAATGAAGTCTGCAAACACTGTGCACTCAATCATGGCTTCTCCAGTTGGTAAAACCAGGCAATCTTTAACCACAAGACTTCAGGACACAGTAGCAGAATTAGCCAATTCCATCATGGCTGATTTATTATCCCTCTCGACCCCACCTTCCTGCCTCTCCCCTGAGCTTACAGGGAGAGGCTTTGGAGCAGGGGTTCCCAACCTTTCTGTGCTCTGGACCATTAAGCAAGGAGCCCCGTGGACCCCAGATTGGGGACCCCTGATTTAGAGGGAAGATATTAATTCTAACAGACACAAGGCAAGAATGAGAGCTCTGCAGCAGGTTTTCAGACCTGGCTCCATGACTCTGGGACAGAACACGTACCTAAGAATCGAAACAGGAGAGATACAAATCAGACTCTTAGCAGTCCTCATGGGCTTTAACATCGAATTGCTGCCCTTGTGAATTAATAGCACATCACCCCTGCTGTAATTTTTACTGATAGACCTTTCCTGCAATTAAAACCATCAGGCTTCCTCTACCTGGTTTTGCATTAGTTATGAAGGACTCTACCCATCCTGCTCAGGGACTTTTTGTCCCACTCCCTCCAGGGAGGAGGCTACTACCAGACTTGTAAACCGTTACTTTCCCCAAGCAGTAAGTCTGATCAATACCTCCACCCACTAACCCACCCCTCCACATCCCCCTATCACCACTACTTTATCACATCCTGTCAGTCACCTTACATACAGTCACTCCTGTAACTAGCATCCCTTTATGGACATATAATCAATGTATGCAAGTTACCTTATTGTGCTTATTTTGTTATTGTGTTCTTTATTTTGTGCTGAACTAGATCCAGTGTAACAAATATTTAGTTTTCCTTAATCCTTGTGTACTGGAAATGACATTAAACAATCTCAAAACTTGGAAAGGGAGGTTAGGGGCGGAGCATCCCAGCAAAGTGCTCATAAGCCGTACTCACACCACCCCTCCTCCCAGCGCATACACACACAGAAAAGTTGGAATATGGAACAGCTCATGGCACAGAGCAGAACAATATGGTCACACTGCTCAGCAGTAGACTGGGCTTGTCATTATCATTGTCACCCTTAGGAGAGAGTACAGTACTGTATTCTTAATGACCCTAAGGTGCCAAACAATTATTTGATATAAATGATCTATTTCTGATAAATATATAATGCACATTTAAATGTAATTCATACCGTGGAAATATAATAAATTCTGGCATTAAGTTTGATGCATTTGATTCTAAGCACAAATTCCTGTCGCAGGAAATTGCACTGGCTTCGCTGTGTGCTTGGTAATGCTACTGAGTCCGTGCTTTCACAAGTATGGATATAATTAAGTTCACAAAGCTATAACTCAAAGAATGTGTACTGGACATGATGTCGGAGTCAAAGTACCAGCCCTCAGTGTATATTAGTTCAGTCAAGCCACAAGTTATATAGTTACTTTCTCCATTAATTTATAATGGGTTAAATTAATTCAGAATCAAATGGACATCCTGAAAATCTGCCTCTATTTACCATACATAACGTGTACATTTTATGTTCCAGATTCTCTGTAAAGAACTATGGAAAGGATCTTGATATGCAATCAAACCTTCGACTGTCATCTTTAAAGTCCAGAAAAAAAATATGGTCTAATTTAAGGTAATTTATAAAAAGCTTGTCAAAATGCAGTACTTCCCATATCTCTCCACATTCATAGATTTTAAAGTACAATTTGTCATATTCTGTTCACGAGATGTGTATAATTAAAGAATGCTAAAATGTTCCTATAACATTTCCAAAAAAAAGAAAATGGCTTCATTTTGTACAAATGTAATTCATAGACTCATAGATCCAAAAAAAGAAAAAAAAAATGACCACGATATGCGTCTAATGTGACACAGCACACAGCCCAGTGAGCCGAAGCAAAACCCACAAGAGTCACGTACAAAACTCCACCGATGAGCACATCAACAGGATAAACAGGTCACGTTTAACGTTGGTGATTTCAAAGCATCATTTTCATGAAACTTCAGACTGGCGACTCTACTGCACAACGTACAGGTCCTCCTCCCCTTTCAAGTAAACACATTTTAATTTTGTTTTACAGACAACGCTTGAGATTAACCCGTCATGTTCCAAGCTGCTTAGAGAAAAAAAATATATATAGTATCTGGAGAGATCGTCTGCAAACAGAGCCCAAACGTGCAACAACGCGTCTCTTTAAACTTTCCTTTCAGACATTCGGCTGCGGTTACTTTTGTGGGCCACGGTAACTGCGCACAATGAATTCACGGTTTATATGGAGACCCGGAATGGAGTGAAGTGTGCGGAGATGTCTATACTCACCTACATCTGCATTACAGAAAGCTTGCTGCGGATGAATTGGAGCACAGCTACATGCCTCGGCAATCTGTTCCACCCTCAAAGCCAGAAGCAGAAATACCGTTGCCACCAAATTGCTGAACGTAGCACTCATTTTTTTTTAAAAGAAAAAGCTCTCACAACAACACACAAAAAAAACCCTCTCTCGCAGCAGAGAACGCCTACAGGTGCCGGAGCTCTCTCAAACAGCAGGCAAGTTGTGCTGGTGCGTGATCGCGGTCAAGCAGGAAGAAATCCACGAAGATAAAATGACATCAAGTTGCCTGTGCCGTAGCTCTACGCCTCCCGTCTGTGTTGTCTCACCCACCACCCTTCTCCGAGCTAAGCCCCATTTAACGCGGAGCTATCCCCGCCTCCCAGTGTCAAAGGCCAGTTACAGCAAGCAGCCAGTGCTGAGGGCAATTGCAGAGACGCATGTTGTTCCCACCCCCCCCGTCTCTCAACATTGCTTTGGCAATTACATATTTTTATAAAATCCTGTTTAATGAGCCACAAACCTCTCCAGAGAGCACTGTCGTGACTCGGTTCATTAAAAAAATATAGATTTAAAAAATCGTGGACTTGTAATAAAACAACACTGAGATCTGACCTGATTTTTCAGGCAGACTTTTTTAATGCGTGTCCTAGGATTAAACCCCTATTAATCGTATGTCAGCAATCGCACCCACATTTCGATTTAAAGGAATCCTGTCAATAATAGACTCTAAACAACAGGAATTCTGCAGATGCTGGAAATTCAAGCAACACGCATCAAAGTTGCTGGTGAACGCAGCAGGCCAGGCAGCATCTGTAGGAAGAGGTACAGTCGACGTTTCAGGCCGAGACCCTTCGGCAGGAATAATAGACCCTAGAAGCTTCGTTTCCATACCAAATTGAGTTAGTCACTTTTGTGTCTGTGGAACCCATTAAGGAGGGAAAATAGTATTCATGAACCCCACCTCGCTATGCTCCCTTTTCGCGCTACTTATTTATTTTTATATATATTATTGTAGCATAATATTTTATGTATTACACGGTACTGCTACAAAACAGCAAATTTCATATCACATGTCATTGATACTAAAGCTGATTCTGATGTTGTCAATTTTCTTTTCCCAGCCATAAAGTTTGCACTGTTAATAGCAAAATTATTTTACTTTCCCCCCCCGTATGTGTTTGGGAATATTTTCAAAATCAAATCTTCTGCAGATGCAAAATTACTAAACAAGACTCCTCTACCTCACAATGCCCAATTGTCCTGGCAAATACATTACTAATTTTGCTGTCTGTGTGCAGCGCAGTGCTTCAGTTCGGATGCATAGTTGATTATAAAGCGCCATGTGATGCTTTCCTAGGAGACACATTGACTGACTATTCAAAAATATTCAGAACAATCCTGGTGAGAAGCCAGTCTGCACAATTAAATAGGAAACATCCAATATCTAAGAAACAAATTACCTGGATACCTGAATGTGATTGAACTCCCTGGGTAAATATTCATCTTCCATTATTAAAACAAAATCCCACTGGAATGAGGTTGACATGACACACGTTTCCTGCATCGCCAGCTCCTGAAGAAATATAACCAATCAAATCTGAATTGCAAAAGTGCACTGAAGTCCAGATCCAGGATGCACCGTGCATGGTTGAAAGGGATCCTGTCAATAATAGATTCTAGAATCTTCTTTTCCCATGCCAGTGAAGTTATTCACTTCTGTATCTGTGGAACCCATTAACAAGGGAAATGCAGTATTCATGAACTAATGAACACACTGGTTTGCTCTTTTTTTTGCACTAAGTTCCTAAATGGACATGGATTGGAAACATCAAAGCCATTAAATGGAAAATCCTACAAAATGTAGTGGACACAGCCCAGTCCATCACAGGTAGAGCTCTCCCCACCACTGAGCACATCTACAAGGAGCACTGTTGCAGCATCCGTCATCAAGGATGCGCACCACGGGGTGGTGGGGGGGGAGAGCATGCTCTCTTCTCACTGCTGCCATCAGGAAGAAGAAGGTACAGGAGCCTCAGGACCCACACCACCAGGTTCAAGAACAGTTATTACCCCTCACCTATCAGGCCCATCAGTACTGGGGTGAGTCGATAACTTCACTCACCCCAACACTGAGGTCGAACTGATGCCACAACTTTCAGACCCACTCAGTCTGAAATGTCAACTTGTTTATTCCTTTCCATAGATGCTGCCTAGCCTACTGAGTTCCTCCAGCATTTTGTGTGTGTTGCTCACAGCTATGGACTCACTTCCAAGGACTCTACAACCTCCCTTCTCAATATTACTTACAACTTGTTCATCCATTATTATTATTTGTTTTTTTCTGTTTGTATTTGCACAGTTTGATGTCTTTTGCACACCAGTTGCTCGTCCGTCTTTGTGTGTAGATTTCTGTTGGTTTGGTTGTGTTTCTTTGTACTTACTGTGAATGCTGACAAGAAAGGGACCCTCAGGGTTGTACATAGACTCATGTATGTAATTTGATAGGAAATTTACTTTGAATGTTTGAATGTTGATTGATCAAATGGGGGTTTACCTTCCCAGTTCCTATGCAGTCCCCTGGGCTCAAGGGTGACTTGTTGATTTTCCTGTGGATTCTCAGCTGGTTAATGAGGCCTATGTGGAAATTTAGGGTATTGCGTTCAGCTCAATGTCACCTCATTACAGGAAGGATGTGGAGGCTTTGGAAATGTTTCAGAGGAGGTTTTCCAAGATTCTGCCTGGTTTGGAAAGATGTGTGCTGCGAGGAGAGCTTAGACTAGCTGTGACGATTTCCTCTGGAACGGAGATTTGATGGATGTTTATAAAATTATCTGAGACACAGATAGAAGAGACAGCCAGTAACCTTTCCCCAGGATTGCAATGTCTAGTAATAAAGGCTATGTATTTAAGATGAGAGGGGGAAAGTACAAAAGAGATGAGCGAGGCAAGTTTTTTTGATGCAGAATGTTGGGGGGAGGCTAGAGCGGAGGCAGATAACATAGGAGTGTTTAAGAGACTGTTAGATAGGCACATAAACATGCAGAGAAGGGAGAGAAATGGTCAATGTACGGGCAAGAAGGGCTCGATTATTTAGAGGCCGTTTGTTTTTTTACTAGTTTGGCACAAAACTGGGGAGCTTGCCCTGTGCTGTATGAGTACAATAGGGCTGAGGTGTGTACCTTTCATAATTCACAATTACATATACTCCTGTATAAAAGGTTTGAGGTTTACAATGCCTGTCAGAATTATAGTGCCCATGCGCCGGGGATTCCCACTAATTTTGGGGTTGTCACACTTCTTCAGAGGCTTTGAGCACATACTTGAATTCCATCCTTCAATCTCTTACCGTATTTATAATAAAGTGGCTATTTCAGGAAGCTGGTGGCAAGTCTGCAGATGACTTGGCCTATGATTTGCCCGTCACCCTTTCCACCCAAGGGCATGGTGTTCTGTTGGACCTCTGTTTTAAGTGCCCTTAGAACTACCTCCCACTGTTGCATGTTGGAACTGAGTTAATGTCTAATGCTCTCTCTGATCATTGGGTATATTTAAAGCTGAGGTTGATAGGTACATAATTAGTAAAGGTGTCAAAGATTATGGAGAGAAGATGGGGTTGAGAGGGAAAATAGATCAGCCATTACTGTATGGCCTAATTCTGCTCCTATCTCTTTTGCTGGTAAAAGATAGTGACTCTTCAAAGATGGAAGCTGGAAAAATTAGTGGGGAGTTATCCTCAACAATAGTAAGATGTACCCTTGAGACAGGGTGAAGAGACTGAGTGGAGAAAAAGGCAGCCGTCAATCAACTGCAAAAATTAGGCCAAATTTTGCCTTGTTGACTGAGGTTTCTCAACTTCTAATTTTTGTTTTTTAAAAAAAAATTATGAAGTTCTTGTGGATCACAAAATCAACAATAGCTAAGTCTGTAGTCTTTGTTTGATGACCTTCGACTTGAGGGGAGCAACAAAGAGAGTTTGTTGTTACGTTTTTTTCCCCCTTTCCATGACATGTGGCGCATCGGGAGGCAACCATGCCATTTCTTTTCGCATTTTTATCTGTTTTGCTTGATGAGGCTGATTTGCTAGCTCGATGCTCAACCCAGCACGAATGAAAAGCGTGCACGGAGCTGGCCGGATTCAAACCCAAAACCGCTTGCCTCAAAGTTCGGTGTGGGTACCACTACACCACCGGCCAGCTTGCTGAATGTCTAATGAGCAATGGAGCAAGGTCCTTCACCGCAAAACCAAGAACATTGTCTTCACGGCAGCTTCAGGAGAAAAATCAGGCCTAGTTTTGTTTTCTGTTAATATTAGGGGCAGGGCGCACACACATCACAACATGGCTGGTGGCTATCTGAATGCAAAACGTATTTTGGATCTGAAAATGACTTATTTACTGTCCATGGGGTTTAGGGCAGCAATGAAGGTCCTCCATCTCTGGTGGTGTCAGGGGTTCCTTCATCATGCCAGTAGTTTCCTCTCAGTTTTCACTTACGTCAATCATGCAGGTTCTGGGTGGAGCTTTTACCAACAGTGGCCCTACCAAGAGCCAAAACACAAAGCCCTGGCTCCAGCCAACCTAGATCTCCAGGTCACTGAGGCATGCAAGCCTCCAAACCACGACAAGGTTGTGGTCCCCTGGAGGTCTAAAAATTAAAAAGTGATATTTCATGTCTCATCCAGCTCAAGAGGAAGTTTGGCAAAAAACATAAAGGTCCGTTGGTAGAAAATAGTGAATGATGATTTTAAATAGCTCTCTGGGTGGCGTAATCAGAGAGCAAGACAATCGAGACTCAGGCAAAGGAGTTGAAAGAGCACATCACTGGTATGTTTTGAATTGTAACTTTTTAAAAATTAAAATTGATCTTAACTCTGTCATATACTTCTATTTGATAATTCTTCCATTGGGCATTAACCTTTGACCTATTTTCAATGAGGCCCTCTGGTACCAATTAGACAGTCATATGATATATATTTCTAAACTCAAAATCTGGTCCCTATTATTGACCAAAAGGAGGATCCACTCTCTTTGCTCTTGCTAAGCAAGTCGAAGACAATCTGGCATCATGACAAAGTTCAACTGAACAATATCGCAATTAGCACGAGTGCTGGGGTATAAAGTCTGCCCGGGGTGGAGCTGCTTGTCGTATAACCCAAATGAAAATAAACATTGTAACTTGAAAGGAAATCTTGAGATCAAAGCCATGTCTTAGAACTTACAAAAAAGCAGAAATGTTAAGATGACTCAGAAATAAATTAAAATGCACTATCAAAATTAAAATGCACTATTAAAATGCAAGTTAATAGCACTATCCACACCATTTGAGGAACAACAAATCTTGCTTTGTGAAACCAATGCAAGATTGCACACATAATCTCAAAAGAATGTGGGATATGAAGCCAATATGTCTGTAGTTGATTCTTCAAATAGTTTAATTTTCCTGGCTCTATAGAAAAAGGAGGAAAATATGTAAGTGATATCACTAAGCTTGGACAACAAAAAAACAGATTTTGTTATGTTTGAAAACAATAAACTAAGAAATATTTTCCATGTTATTTATTGATATACCAAGTTTCTCTGGGTTGTAATGAAGGAAATCCCATTTTTCCTTTTAACAAGCCGTGCTTTTCACTCAATACTCTGCCAACAAGATGTTGAATTCAAAATTGTTCTCATTTTTAAAATATTTACGAGTGCGTAAACAAGACAAAAACAAAATGTCTATAGAATCATGAAGAATTTTTGCTGCTCTACATTTGCCCTAGAAAAAATTAATTTAATTTTTTTTGCTACCTGTAGTAAAGTTCACTTGGTCCATTTCTGACACTGCCCTCCCCCTTCTTGATTTCTCTGTCTCCATCTCTGGAGACAAACTGTCTACCAACATTTTTATGAATCTACCAATTCCCACAGCTATTCCTCTTCCTGGACCCCCCCCCCACCCCGTCTCCTGTAAAAATGCTATTCCCTTTTCTCACGCAAACACGAGGAAATCTGCAGATGCTGGAAATTCAAGCAACACACACAAAACGCTGGTGGAACGCAGCAGGCCAGACAGCATCCATAGGAAGAAGCACAGTCGACATTTTGGGCCGAGACCCTTCGTCCCTTTTCTCAGTTCCTTCATCTCCACCTCGTCTGTTCCTACAATGCATCTTTCCTTTCCAGGACATCAGAGGTGTCTTCCTTCTTCAAAGAACGGGGTTTCCTTTCCAACATCATTAATGCTGCCCTCACCTGCATCTCCTTCATTTCCCAGACATCAGCACTCACCTCGTCTTCTCACCGCCTTAACAGAGATGGAGTTCCTCTCATCCTCAACTGCCGTCCCACGAGACTCTGCATTCAAAACAACATTCTCCACAAATTCCGTCATTTTCAATGGGATCCTACCACCAGACACATCTTTATCTCCACCCTACTCTCCACTTCCTGCAGGGATTACTCTCTCCGTGATTCCCTTGTGCATTCATCCCAACCACTAATCTCCCTCTTGGCACATAGCCCTGCAAGTGACTGATATGTTACATATGCCCACTCACCTTCTCTGTTACTTTCATTCAGGGCCCTAAACCATCCTTGCACTTCACCTGCAAATCTATCGGGGTCATCTATTGCATCTGGTGCTCCCAAAGCAGCCTCCTCCGCATTGGTGAGACACGACGTAAACTGGGGGAACCACTTTGTCGAGCACCTCCACTCCATCCACCAAAGGTGGGATTTCCCGGTGGCCAATCATATTAATTCCTATCCCAATTCCCGTTCGGACATGTTAGTCCATAGCTTCCTCTTTTGTCATGATGAAGCCACTCTCAGGGTGGAGGAGCAACGCCTCATATTCTGTATTGGTAGCTTCCAACTTGATGGCATGAACATCGACTTCTCCTTGCAGTAAAATAAAAATGACTCCCTCCAGCTTCTCTTGTCTTCTATTCCCCACTCTGGCCTCTTACCTCTTCTCCTCACCTGCCTATCACCTCCTCCTGATGCCCCTCCTTCTTCCCCTTTTTCCCCATGATCCATGCTCCTCTCATATCTGATTCCTTCCTCATCCAGCCCTTTACCTTTCCCACCCACCTGGCTTCAAACTTCACCTTCCCCTCCCCCCACCTTTTTATTCGGATGTCTGCAACACTCACAACATGCTGGAGGAACTCAGCAGGTCGAGCAGCATCCGTGGAAAAGATCGGTCACACAAAGACTGCCAAACAGCCAATGTGCAAATGAGGACAAACTGTGCAAATACAGAATTAAATAAATAAATAATACCGAGAATACGTGCTGTCGAGTCCTTGAAAGTGAAAACTAAAAAAAGAATTGTAATGCTGGAAACATTCAGCAGGTCAAGCAGCATCTATGAAGGGAAATAGACAATCTCTGTTTCAAATTGTGATGAAGGGTCTCGGCCTGAATTGTCACCTGTCTGTTTCTGTGCATAGATGCTGCCTGAATGCTGTGTTCCTCCAGCATTTTGTGTGTGCTGCTAGAGATTTCCAGCATCTACGGGATCTCTTGTGTCTATGAAACTGTTGACTGTGTTTTGCCAAGGAACTGTGCAGGCAGACAGCAGAATACTATGAGTAACTAGAATTTCCAGTAGTGGATGATCTCAAAAATTCACATTGCAGTAACCTTCCCCACAAGCATAGGCAATCTGCCCGGAACTTATCTGAAAGGATGAAGCTGTCTTAATATGATTATTTTATTTTATGCTTCAACGTACCTGGAAAAAAAACCCGGTGAAAATGAGATCCCTAATTCTTAACTGTTGTCGCAACTTCCTAAATGCGTGAACAACCTCTACAGTAATTATGGGAGGACTTAAGTTTGACAGATAGTGCGCTGTGAGAAATTGTGTTTCTCTTGTAATCTTTGCAGTTGAAAGGAAAACATTTGTTACAACTGAGGGTCAGAGCGGCCAGCACAAGACAAGTTAATGGGAAAAACTCTGGAAATGTATCAGGATTCTTTGACAAGGACACTTCTGGAAAAATGGCCTTGAGGTAGCATACTTTGGCAAGATAAAGGCCATTCTCATTAAATGCTCTTCAGAAAACAGCCATATACTTGAACAAGACAAGCATCCTGGGATAGGAAACTGGTGGAGGAAAAATCTGTCTTGTCTTTTATTTTCTGATTTATTTATCACACGTACAGTGAAACATCCAGTCCAGTACATCACTTGCATTAACAGCCAACACAGCTAGGAATGTGCTGGGGGCAGCCCGCCAGTGTTGCCACACATCCTGGTACCAACGTCACGTACCCACAATGCTTCGCAGAACAACACAAAACACAAAACTACACTGAACACAATGGGTTAAAAAACAACAGCAGCAAAACAAGCCCCTTTCCTCCCTCCCACCCTCACTCTCACACAGTCAGACACACGGACAGCCCTTCAAGTCCAGAACAGGCCTGCAATCCTTCGGTTTTGGTCATTGGACCCTCCGCAATTATAACATCGAGGAATTTAAAGTTGCTAACTCGCTCCACTTCTGATCCCCTGATGAGGACAGGCTCATAGACCTCTTGTTTCCTCCTCCTGAAGTCAATAATCTGCTCCTTGGTCTTGCTGACATTGGGTGAGAGAGGTTTTTGTTGTGGCACCACTCAGCCGGATTTTCAACTTCCTCTTATTTGCTGATTTGTCATCACCTTTGATTTGGCCAATGACAGCAGTGTCATCAGCAAACTTAAATAGGGCCTAGCCAAACAGTCTTAAGTGTAAAGTGAGTAGAGCAGGGGCCTAAGCACACAGCCTTTTGTTGCACCCGTGCTGATGGAGATTGTGGAGGAGATATCCGTGGTATCTCTTTGTCTGACCAACATCTTATTGCATTTGCTACATTGATAGCTAGGAGGGCCATTTTGTTGAAGTGGAAGGATACATCGGCTCCCACTTTGTCACAATGGTTCTCTCAAGTCTTAGTTTGGAGAAAATTAGAAGTCGAACCTTTGAACCTATATTTGAGTTTGAGAAAAGGTGGGGTTCATTTGCTCATTATTATCATTTGAGTTAATTGATAGATTTCCTCCACGATCTAACTGTTAAGTTTTGGTACATTTTTTTTCTTGCTGGCGGTTTGATGTTTATCTTTAGAAGCTTTTTGTATGACGCATGGCTCCGGGGTTGAACACCTAATGGGTTTTTTTCCCTCACTTTTTCTTGCTTAGTAGGGTTTTTTTCTTTTTTTTAATCACCAAAATGTTTTCAATCTTTAAAATAATGTTTTTTTTTTGAGACATTGTAAGTGTTGCCTACTTCGATGTACTCATGTTAATTTTGGATAATAATAAAAAAAGATTTGAAAAGGAGATTGTGGAGGAGATGTTGTTGTCAATCTGAACTGACTGGGGTCTGCAAGTTAGGAAATCCAGGATACAGTTGTACAAGGAGGTATCAAGGCCAAGGTCTTGAAGCTTATTGATTAGTTTTATTGAATGCTGAGCTGTAGTCAATGAGAACATCCTGATGTTGTTCCAGGGTTGAGTGTAGAGCCAACGAAATGGCATCCGCTGTTGACCTGTGGTGCTGGTGGGTGGATTGGAATGGATCCAAGTTGCTTCTCAGGCAGGAGTTGATATGTTCCATCACCAACAACTCAAAGCACTTCATCACTGTGGATACAAGTGCTACTGGATGATAGCCATTCAGGCAGGCTACCACATTCTTCTTGGGCACTGGGAAGCCTGCTTGAAGCAGGTGGGTACCTGAGACTGACAAAATGAGAGGTTAAAGATATCGGTGAACTCTCCGGCCAGTTGATCTGCACGGTACTCAGTCAGGTACCTGTCCGAGCTGAATCTTTTCTGAGGGTTCACCCTCCTGAAGGATGCTCTCAAGTTGGTCTCAGAGACTGAAATCACAGGGTCATCAGAGGCTATGGGAGTTTGTGAAGGTGTCTCCATGTTTTGAAGGTCAAAGTGAGCATAAAAGGAATTGAGCTCATCTGGGAGTGCCCCCATTCTAACGGTTGCTTTTTTTATTAAACAAAATAAACTTTATTCATAATAAAAAATTATTTACAAGAATATACCATTCAATGTCTTTTTATTCTTTATGTTACACCCCTGAAAAACCAGGAGAAATAATCACGACAGTGATGTGGTGTTCCCTCATCGAGAGCATTTACTAAAATGAGGAAAAGACCACGCTTTCCCCTGGGTATGTGGGTGGAGACAAAAGCAATTGACTTCAGGCCAGCAGATCAAGGCTACTCTACAGATCACTGTTAATACTATTAGAGCTTAACTTTTAACAATAAAAAATGAACTAAACAATGAAATGAATTAAATACCTTTTAGCATTTTAGCCCCTTTTAGCATATGCTTTTACTGTTTTTAAACAATTTTTAAACACCTTATAAATTGTTGCTCATGACCGTATGATCCTTTTAACCTTATCACAGCATTGAATTTACTGCCTTTTTAAACTTAACAGATGTTTAGTGTCTTATCCTTTAACTTGTCACATTTACATACATGGTCAATGCTTTCCATGCTGTTCTATTGCATTCAGACACATTAATAGCTCTGCAGCCACTCATGTGGCCCTCTGAGCTGCTATACTAACCAGTACAATAACTGAGGGGCATCCGCCCCCCACTTGACCCGTCTCTCTCTAGTAGGAGAACAGCCCCATACTCTGGTCCTTCGCCACTGAGCCCTTGCAGTGACTGCACCAGACTTCAGTGCATCCCTCAGCATGTACTCCTGTAGCCTGGAACAGGCCATTTGGCAGAATTCCTCTACGGACATCTTGAGCAGCAAGTCTCGGGCAGACCAAAGAGTGTCTTTCACTGAGTTGAAGATCTGTTTGCAGCACTTGATGTTTTTCTCCTTGTGCTAAGGTTGCTACTGCTACTCTTGGGACCATTATTTCTGTTGTGGATTGAAATCTGGGGGTGTGCATTCTCTAAGCAAAGATAGCTTTAACGTGAAATACTTCCAATGCACAAATAAACGGATCTAAGTATTATCAGAGAATGATGGAGATGCTCAGAAGGTAAGGCAGAATCTAAGGAAGGTGAAATAAAATGAGTGTTTCAGCTGAGCAACTTGTAGTTATCGTCCACTCTTAACTGCTCACTAAAAGGCAACTCAGCTGCTAGACAGGGAGCTCCGGGGAGTAGGTGACTGACAAAAATAGAAACATAGAAAACCTACAGCACAATACAGGCCCTTCGGCCCACAATGCTGTGCCAAACATGTCCTTACTTTAGAAATTACCTAGGCTTACCCATAGCCCTCTACTTTTCTGAGCTCCATGTACCTAGCCAGGAGTCTCTTAAAAGATCTTATCGTATCCGCCTCCACTACCACTGCCAGCAGCCCATTCCACGCATTCAGCACTCTCTGTGTAAAAAAACTTACCTCTGACATCTCCTCTGTACCTACTTCCAAGCACCTTAAAACTGTAAGGCTTTGCTGCTGAATGAATATATCTCCAGGAATTGATTTGGTTTTTTTATAAAGGCCAACATTAATTTAAAAAAACTGAATTCAGTTTTGGGTGACTGATGTCGGCAGAAATATGTCGCAGAAGAGGGCAACTTTTCAGTTTATCGAATCGATGCATTCAATTTGACTGAGGAAACAGCCTGCGTATATAGGTGGCATGGGATCTCAGCAGAGTTTCTAGAGTAGGTGTTCCCAACCTGGGGTTCACGGACTCCTTGCTTAAAGGTATTGGCCAATAACAGATAAAGGGTTGGGAACACCTGTTCTGGAGAAAATTTAATGAGCCTGTTTAAATATGAAGTCACTAGCAATGAGTAATTTTATTTAAAACAAAGTTTAAGCATATGCTTAAACATAACTGGCAATTACTATAATTAGTGACGCATTGCTTCATAGCAAAGAGCTAGTGTTGACCTAATGTGTCAGCAGACCTACGTCTGTGTGGTAAACTGGTGCAGCTGGAACCAAGCTTCAGTCGAGCTTGAAATTTGATCAATAATTTTAATCATCTGAGTTGATTTGAAGCAGGTCAGATCTACATGGAAGAATAAGCAGACTATTAAGCTAAGGCTTCACAAGGCGCTGGTCAGACCATATTTGGGGTATTATGAGTAATTCTGGTCTCCTTGTCTAAAAAAGTATATGCTGGCATTGGACAGGGTCCAGAAGAGGTTCACAAGAATGGTCCAGGGACCGAAAGGGCTGACGTTCGAGGAGTGCTCTGAGCTTGTCCTCACTGGAGTTTATAACAATGAGGGAATATTGAAAGGACTAAATAGTGTGGGCGTGGAGAGGATGTTTCCTTTAGTGAGGGAGTCTAGGACCAGGGGGTACAGCCTCAGAATAGGGGGACATCCCTTTAGAATAATGATGAAGGGGAATTTCTTTGGCCAGACGATGGCAAATCTGTGGAATTCATCGGCATGGATAGCTGTAGATGCGAATTCATTGAGTATACAGCATTAAAGTGGAGGATGAGTAGTTCTTGATTAGTCAGGGAGGCAAAGATAATGGGGGAGAAGGCAGCTGAATGAGGTTGAGAGGGATAATAAATCAGGCATGATTGACTGGGGAATACACTCAATGGGCCAAATAGAGTATTTCTGCTCCTTTGCTTTAAGGTCTTACTAACCTATTTGTCTTCTAAAAACATGAATAAAAATGACACGAGCATTGCACCATTTGGAGCAATTATGTGAGGAGATTCAATGTGAATTTCCACATCTAACAGTAAACAGAGGATCCCTTAGACCACATGACCTTAAGATGTTTGGACCACTGAGTCTGCTCTATTATTTCATCATGGCTGACCCATTTTCCTTCTCAGTCCCAATCTCCTGCCTTCTCCCCATATCCCTTCATGTCCTGACCAATCAAGAATCTATCAACCTCTGCCTAAATAAACCCAATAACTTGGCCTTCACAGCTGCCTGCAGCAATGAATTCCACGGATTTACCACTCTCTGGCTAAAGAAATTCCTCTTCCCCTCTGTTTTTAAAGGATACCTCTCTGTTCTGAGGCTGTGCCCTCTGGCCTTAGACTCCCTCACCATAGGAAACATCCTCTCCATATCTACTCTATCGAGGCTTGCAACATCCAATAGGTTTCGATGAGGTCACCCTCATTTTTCTGAATTCCAGTGAATACAGGCATAGGGCCATCAAATACTCTTCATATGACAAGCTGTTCAAATCTGGAATCATTCTCATGAACTTCCTCTGAACTCTCACCAATGTCAGCACATCCTTCCTTAGATAAGGGCCCAAAACTGCTCACAATACTCTAAGTGAGGCCTCACTAGTGCCTTATAAAGCCTCAACATTACCTCCTTGCCTTTATATCCTAGTTCTCTTGAAATGAATGCTAACATAGCATTTCCCTTCCTCAACACTCACTCAACATGCAAATTAAACTTTAGGGAATCCTGCACGAGGAGCCTCAAGTCCCTTTGCACCTCAGATTTTTAATGTCTTCTACCAAAGTGCATGACCAATCACTTCCTGACACTATATTCCATCTGCCACTCTTTTGCCCATTCTCCTAATCTGACTGAGTCCTTCTGCAGCCTCTCTGCTTTCTATGAACTGTGTTCATGCCAGCGGCTATTTGACATTAATGTGCATGGAATCCATTCCTCTTTGCAACCTCTTCTGATTCTGCACCATATACAGGTAAAGCCTTCCCCACCTTTGAGCACGTCTACAAGGAGCACTGTCACAAGAAAACAGCATCCGTCACCAAGGACCCCCAACATTCAGGCCAGGCTCTCTTCTCACTGCTGCTATCAGGCAGGAGGTTCGGGAGCCTTAGGTCCCACAGTTGGTACCCTTCAACCATCAGGCTCCTGAACCAGAGTCGATAACTTCACTCACTACATCACTGAACTGATCACTGAACATAACCTATGGACTCACTCTTGAGGACTTTACCAAGTTCAATAGGTTCAAAATTCAAAGTAAATTTATTATCAAAGTACATATACAGTATGTCACCAGAAACAACCCCGAGGTTCATTTCTTGCAGGCATACTCAATAAATCCAATAATCATAATAGAATTGATGAAAGACCACATCAGCAGGGCGGACAACCAGTGTGCGAAAGACAATAAATTGTGATAATACAAAATAAAGAAAAAATGAAATAATAATAATAATAAATAAGCAATAAATACCCAGAACATGAGATGAAAAGTCATTGAAAGTGAGTCCATAGGTTGTGGCAACACACCCAAAAAATGCTGGTGAACGCAGCAGGCCAGGCAGCATCTCTAGGAAGAGGTACAGTCGACATTTTGGGCTGAGACCCTTCGTCAGGACTAACTGAAAGAAGAGATAATAAGAGATTTGAAAGTGGGAGGGGGAGGGGGAGATCCGAGATGATATGGGATCCCACCACTAAGCACATCTCTTCCTTCCTCACCGCCATTCAGGGCCCCAGACAGTCCTTCCATGTGAGGCGACTCTTCACCTGTGAGTCAGCTGGGGTGGTATACTGTGTCCGGTGCTCCCGATGCGGCCTTCTATATATTGGCGAGATCCGACACAGGCTGGGAGACCGTTTCGCTGAACACCTATGCTCTGTCTGCCAGAGAAAGCAGGATCTCCCAGTGGCCACACATTTTAATTCCACGTCCCATTCCCATTCTGATATGTCTATCCACCATCTCCTCTACTGTCAAGATGAAGCCAAATTTAGGTTAGAGGAACAACACCTTATATTCCGTCTGGGTAGCCTCCAACCTGATGGCATGAACATTGACTTCTCTAACTTCCGTTAATGCCCCACCTCCCCTTCATACCCCATCCGTTATTTATTTATTTATTATTAATGTTTTTTCTCTCTCTCCTTTTTCTTCCTCTGTCCCTCTCACTATACTCCTTGCCCATCCTCTGGGCTTCCCCCCTCCCACTTTCTTTCTCCCTAGGCCTCCTGTCCCATGATCCTCTCCCTTCTTCAGCCTCATATCCCTTTTACCAATCAACTTTCCAGCTCTTGGCTCCATCCCTCCCCCTCCTATCTTCTCCTATCATTTCGGATCTCTCCCTCTCCCTCCCACTTTCAAATCTCTTACTATCTCTTCTTTCAGTTAGTCCTGACGAAGGGTTTTGGCCCGAAACGTCGACTGTACCTCTTCCTATAGATGCTGCCTGGCCTGCTGCATTCACCAGCATTTTTTGTGTGTGTTGCTTGAAATTCCAGCATCTGCAGATTTCCTCGTGTTTCCAGAGGTTGTGGGAACAGTTCATTGATGGGGCAAATGAAGCTGAGTGAAGTTATTCCCACTGGATGTTTGAGGAATAATAACTGTTCCTGATCAGTTCCTGAATAACTCATGTTCTCAGTCTTATTTAGTTATTTATTGTTAGTATTTTGTTTTTCTTTGCACAATTTGTTGCCTTTTGCACATTGGTTTCTTCCCATCTTTGGGTGTAGTTTTTCATTGATTCTGTTGTGTCTCTTTATATCTGCTGTGAATGTCTGCGAGAAAATGAATCTCAGAGTAGTATAGGGCAGCATATATGTATTTAGATAATAAATTTAATTTGAACTTTGAACTTTTATATGTGTTTGGAATTTGCTGTGGTGCATTGGCACAACTTGCAACAAAACCAACGAGACCATGTTTTGCATTATATAGACGTGATTTATTTTCTAATAATGTCTTGTCTTGACAGTTCTTTTTCTCTTCAGTCTTGTAAATTTATGTATAATTTATGCTCAGTGTGCTGTCTGTACGTGCCTATGATGTTGCAACAAGAAAGCTTTTCATTATACCTGCACCTCTCTGTATTTGTGCATGTAGCAATCAACTTGATTTTGACTTCATAGAAACCAACTGTGATTGGTTGCATTCTCTGGAGTACCACAAAATAAGATTAAAATCAACGCCATAGAGTTCTCTCCATTGCGCTTTGCTGTGCCCTGCAAATATACCATCTTTACATAATGCTCTTTTCATACGCTGTTGATTCTAGCTGAATCTACAATAAACTCACTCTTCCTTCAGTTAGTGCTGACGAAGGGTCTCGGCCTGAAACGTCGACTGCACCTCTTCCTACAGATGCTGCCTGGCCTGCTGCGTTCACCAGCAACTTTGATGTGTGTTGCTTGAATTTCCGGCATCTGCAGAATTCCTGTTGTCTACAATAAACAGTCAATGTTTTGGGCTAAGACCCTACATTGGGATCTTCTGTCCTGACGAAGGGCTTTAGCCTGAGATATCAACTCTTTATTCCTCTCCAAAGATGCTGCCTCCTCCAAGAGGACCACAGCTTTGTTGTCGGGTTTGGGGACTTGCATGCCTCACTGACCTGGAGAACTATGTTGGCTAGAGTCAGGGCCATGCCAAACAGGTCAAAGGGTAGAGGCTAGACTAAGAGTGGTCCACTGGTCCTCCAGGTTCAGGGGTTCAGCTCAGGGCTAACAACCCTGAGTGGTCAAAAAAAAATGTAACGTGAACAGTAATGTAGAACCCTTCTTTATCTGTGTGTGACGGTATGGACACACAGAGACTGAGTTCCTTTATTGCTGCCCTAAACGCCAGAGACATAACGGGCTGTAAACAAGTAAATAAAGATGCAGTCTGACCTGCTGAGTTCCTCCAACATTTTGTGTGTGCCACTTTGTCAAGCTCCCAATGCGCTGGCACATCGGTATTCAGACTAGCATGAGAGATCACTCATTCTTTAAGGTAAAAGAGAAGTTTAACAAAGTCAAAAGGGTCTAAAAACCAACTCAGACTGACAACCATCAAGGACATAGCATGGGGATTCTATGCTCTATATTCTTGACTATTGGTTGAGTTAATTACACACTAGTTATGGTATTGAATAGTAGAGCAGATTCGAAGGGCCAGATATTTGCCACTGCATCTCAGTAGTATTCATCATGCATCAGCCCAGCTTATCGGGACCATTGTGACCCTAGAGAAGGATGTACTGTGCTTGCTATCGAGTCAATGCAATTTTTAAACACCTCAGAAAATATATGGATTTGGCAGTAATTGGTTTATTATCGTCACATGTACCAAGGTACTCTTTGTTTTGCGTTCTATTCATACAGATCATTTCATCACATCGCTACATCGAGGTAGTACAAGGGAAAATCAATACCAGAAAGCAGAATAAAGAATGAAGTGTTAGATACCAAGAAAGCACAGTCCAAGCGGACAATCAGGTATAAGGCCATAACCAGGTAAATTATGAGGTCATACTAGGGGATTGTTCAATAGTCTCACTACAGCAGGACAGAGGCTGTCCTTATGTCTGGTGGAATGTGCTTTCGGGCTTTTGTATCTTCGTTCTGATGTGAGTTTGGGAGAGGAGGAGAAGAGAGAATACCTCGAGTGGGAGGGGTTCCTGATTATGTTGGCTGCTTCTCTGAGGTGGTGAGAAATGTAGACAGAATGATGGGGGGGAGGGGCGTGCGGAGTTTGGGTTAGTAAAGCAGACTTGAAGCAAAGGATTAGCCATGATCCTATTAAAGCTACATGACTTTCTAGTCCCTGATATTTTTTTAAGCTCTCTTCATGGCCTTAAGTAATTGAATTGTTTTCTTCTGCATCTTTTGAAATTGTGCTCCCAAATCCCTCTCCTCTTCGAAACCCAATATTCCTTCATTATAGCTACTTTACATCACTTAACATTCACTGAGACTGCGAGCCATCCAGCACACCTCTCAGCTTCTTACAAACCTGGTGCACTCTCACCACGCACATCGCATCAATTATAAGTCTATTATGTTCAGATCACAATCTCTCTAAGAAGATCCTACTTTTATTCTTTTCATCAAAGATCAAAGTAAACATTATCGAAGTATGTATATGTCACCATATACTACCCTGATACTCATTTTCTTGGGGCCATTCATAGCGGAACACAAAATGCAATAGAATAATTGTTTTCTAATGGAGGGTGGAGCTCAGGATGACGGTGTTAAATGGCGACTGCTTTGCTTGCATCTTTGGATACAGCTCAATTTCTATCTTTAATATCTCTTTTGTTTTCCTTTTCAGGGTTCTTCTGAAGACCCTGACCTGGAGTTACACTCTGCGGGAGTGGGACCCGCTCTTAGGGCCTCACAACCAGCTGTTTCTCAATAAGCCAAGGATGCGGCCTAGAAGACTAGTGCGCCTTCAGGGTGCTGGATTTTCGTGGCTCTGGAGGTGGGCGGATTCGAGGTCAGTGCCGCCGCAGTAAACTGATGTGTTGTGGGAGTACATGGAAGATTGAAAGCAGTGTGCTGTGTGCCCAGAGAACCGAGATCTTTGGGCACAGAGCTTGGAAAAAGTGACCAACAGACTTCTTAACACCATAAATCGGTGAGTTGTTTTGAAATGTCTCCCCTCTCGCTGTGAAATGGGGACACCTCTTTTTCTCTTGTCAGGGAGAGAGAGAGAGAGCCTGTGGTATGTCGAATTACCGGGTGAACAAGTAGCCTTTGGGGTTCTGCAAGTCTGTGCCTTTATTGATGCTTTGCTGCATGCTTGAGTGCTTGGTGGAGGGTGCCGATGCTTTTTTTGCTGGTGGTGGGGGGGGTTTCGTCACTTTGCTGCTGCTTGTGCGTGGGAGGGGGGAGTTGGGGGGGCTTTAGGATTCTAACGTTTAACTGTCATTCATGCTTTGGGGCACTCCTCTGTTTTCGTGGATGTTTGTGAAGAAAAAGAATTTCAGGATGTATATTGTATACATGTCTCTGACATTAAATTGAACATATTATTCTATGATGTTAACTTATATAAGGGTCAGGGTTATTCAGAGTCGTCATCGTCATCATTATGGGCCTGTGTCACATGACATGGATGACCATGATTGTTTTCAGCAAACTTTTCTACAGATGTGGTTTGCCATTGCCTTCTTCTGGGCAGTGTCTTCACGAGACGGGTGACCCCAGGTCACTGGCTTCCGTAGTATCCAGGTCATCCAGGTACGACGCAGCCCGTGTGGCCGTTCTGAATGAATATTGATACGTTTAACTAGGGGGCCATGCATCAATCCAGATTTGATGGGGACAGCCATGAGAAGCGCAGAGGAACATCTGGAGTAACTTCTGAAATGCCCGCTTCGCTGCAGCTGCTACTGTGCGATCGAGAATCTCAGAAGACGTAGGCCCCAAATCTTCAGCTTTGTGTATCACCTGTTGCCGGAGCCAGGGTTGAAACGCTCGGCAGAGATGGTGCTCGATACATCAGTGTCGGGAGGTAGTCGGAGGCTTGGAGTTTTTCGGACGGACTCGGAGTCGGACTGTGGTCGGATGCTTCTGGGATGCTGCATCGGCAAGTTGGCGGTGCTGGGGGTTTACTGTCTGCGTGAGATGATAGGACTTTGAGAGACTTTGAGACTTTTACTGTGCCATGGTCTGTTCTTATCAAATTACGGTATTGCTTTGCACTGTTGTAACTATATGTTATAATTATGTGGTTTTTGTTAGTTTTTAAGTCGGTTTGTCATGTGTTTTCGTGATATCATTCTGGAAAAACATTTTTATCATTCCTTAATGCATGCATTACTAAATGACAATAAAAGGGGACTGTGTGTCCTCATAATTATCTTCAAGGACTGGTGCCTCAGAGAGGCAGCATCCATCATTAATGACCTCCACCACCCAGGACATGCCCTCCTCTCATTGCTACCATCAGGAAGGAGGTACAGAAGCCAAAAAGCACACACTCAAAGATTCAGTAAGAGCGTCTTCCTTTCTGCCTTCTGATTTCTGAATGGACATTGAACCCATGACTACTCACTACTTTTTAAATTTCCTATTTTTTGCACTACTTATTTAATGTATGTGTATATATGAGAGAGGGAGAGAGAGAGAGAGTAATTCACAGTTTTCTTTTTTCTCTCCATTATCATGTATTACATTGTACTGCTGCCACAAAGTTAACAGATCTCAAGACTTATGCTGATGATATTTAACCTGATTCTGATTCTGATAATCAACACTCTTCAGAGATTGCCTGGCATCAGAGGTGGCATAACCAGGGGGTGTGATATAACCGCCTGCTCCCTTGGCTTCATGTCACCCCTGATCAGGAGGGCTAAGCAGGTGCCGCACCTTGCTCAAAGGCAGCAGAGGGAAGGAGCACCTTGCACCTCCTTTGGTAGAGGCATACCTCCACCCCACCACCCGAGTAACTCAGCAGTAACTAAACTGACCTGCAAGCTGTCTCCAGAAAATACTTCCATGTTTATTTCAAAGGAATTGAGCACATGTAGATAATTAGCCCAGTTCAAATAATGTTAAGATGCTTCCTTGTAACCTGTGTGGACCCTGGGAGTGCTCTGAACAGACTGGAACGGAACCTCCACCAACTGATGCCTCATTCACTATGGAATTCTAACTGGACATCTTACTTCTCATTCATTTCTTTGATACATGAAAAATACTCAGTTTATAATCCAATTACCATACGACTTTTCTCAATTGTAAGCCTTTTGCAAAAACAGTTTAATCCCAATAGCTGATTTTAAAAAAAGGAAATTTCAATCCCTCCCCTTAAGCTTCTAATTCACAGATTTCCAACCACTGAAGCTTTCTTTAAATGCTTGTGACTGCAACACCACTCTAAGACAGTGTCATGGTGTTGAAAAATGGATCTGATCGATAAACCATAATGTTGTTGTAGATACACAGAAAGCAACAAATGTTTTCGTAGTGTTTTCCTTGACCACTGAGCTGCCGTACAAAAAGCTACACATTTGTTTTGTTTTCTGACGTTTAAAATATCCAGATCTAAGTATGGCGTTTCTTTGCAAAATCGAGACACATTTATCATGTTGCAAGTGGAGAATTGAGACAGAGGTTATAACTTGTGATTGCAGCTCCTGTAGGTTTAAAGTTGAGCTTTAGCCTTCAGTAAATCACCTATTTCCTGGAGGTTTGTGGATTGAGTAATTTATACCATTACTTCCCTCAACCTAAAAAGCAGCAGGCCCTTTCATGATACGTACATGTTATTTATCAAAAGCCTTTTTCCATTTCACTTCTTTCCATATCATTAGTCATCCAGGGTCCTCTGACTCTGGATTCCTTTCCTTCATGGAAATACATACAATCCCTCCCAAAACCATAGTCTTGTTCATTTACTGACTGATGTGCTGATTTACCTTGGCCAGACCCTCTTCAACTCACAGAAATGACTCCTTCATTGTTTTCTCTATATTCTTCCCCAAATTATATTTGTCTGAGGAAATATTTTTCTACACCTTCGAATGATGAATCTCCGTCTTGTGGATAAGGCCCCATTACTCATTACTTATTAGTAAATGCAACTGACAGAAAGTTGGGGGCTCTTCTGTAGATTCTGACATTTCTAATTTGTTTCTTTTTTTTTAAACTGCTAACTTAAATAATTATAAAGCACAGGGGGGGTTTTGATCAAGACAATAACAATAATTGGCGACATGGTTGGCCAATGGTTAGCATGATCACTTTACAGTGCTAGTGATCTCCAATTGGGGTTTCATTCCTGCCGCTGTCTGTAAGGAGTTTCTACCTTCTTCCCGGGACAGTGTGGGTTCCGTGTAAGCGGAACAAGTGCTACACATGCCCTTACACTTCCTCCCTTACCACCATTCAAGGCCCCAAACAATCCTTCCAGGTGAGGCATCACTTCACCTGTGAGCCGGCTGGGGTGATATACTGCGTCCGGTGCTCCTGATGTGGCCTTTTATATATTGGTGAGACCCGACACAGACTGGGAGACCGCTTTGCTGAACACCTACGCTCTGTCCGCCAGAGAAAGCAGGATCTCCCAGTGGCCACACATTTTAATTCCACGTCCCATTCCCATTCTGACATGTCTATCCACGGCCTCCTCTACTGTAAAGATGAAGCCACACTCAGGTTGGAGGAACAACACCTTATATTCTGTCTGGGTAGCCTCTAACCTGATGGCATGAACATCGACTTCTCTAACTTCCGCTAATGCCCCACCTCCCCCTCGTACCCCATCTGTTACTTATTTTTATACACACATTCTTTCTCTCACTCTCCTTTTTCTCCCTCTGTCCCTCTGAATATACCCCTTGCCCATCCTCTGGGTCCCCCCCCCTCGTCTTTCTTCCCGGACCTCCTGTCCCATGATCCTCTCATATCCCCTTTTGCCAATCACCTGTCCAGCTCTTGGCTCCACCCCTCCCCCTCCTGTCTTCTCCTATCATTTTGGATTTCCCCCTCCTCCTCTAACTTTCAAATCTCTTACTCACTCTTCCTTCAGTTAGTCCTGACGAAGGGTCTCGGCCTGAAACGTTGACTGTACCTCTTCCTAGAGATGCTGCCTGGCCTGCTGCGTTCACCAGCAACTTTTATGTGTGTTGCTTGAAATTCCAGCATCTGCAGAATTCCTGTTGTTTTCGTTTTACAGAATTTGTTTCTACATATACCTAAGACTTTTGCATGGTACTATATGTATCAAAGCACAACTGTGAGGAGCAATGATTACTTTTTATGTGGGTTATGCTTGAAGAATTTAAAACAAGTTATAGAAGTAATTTCTCCCTTTAAATCTGTTAAATGATCTAAATGTTTTCACAGAAATAATTTTATTTCATCCTTTCTCTGTCAGAGTGTTCCATGTTGCAATAATCTCTACCTCAATGTCATCAGCACATTTCCAAATTTCCTTCTGAATACTCTAGACCAGTCTTTAGAAACAGAAACTTTCAACTCTCCCAGCGATGTTATTCTGCAAAGTCCATGCTTATTGACCACTTTGTTGCTGCTCTCTTTGTACTGTAATTACTGCTGATCTAACACTCACAAACACTTTGTTCCAAGGAATGCAAACAGTCACACTGAGACTCCCAAAAGTCTTGATCCTGATTCCAGTATTATAAACAATCTGATTAAAAAGCACAATACTTTGTCTACAAAGGATGACAAATAAAGGATTATTATGACCATCCACTGGGCGATCTGAGTAACATGTTCACTTTTCTGCGCTCTGAGTTCTGCTGTTGTTAATTGAACCTTACAGAGTTGGTTTATTTTTATATATCTGGAGATACTGTAACAGGCCCTTCTGGCCCAACAAGTCCCCACTGCCCAGCTACACCCAATTAACCCACTAACCTGTACATACTTGGAACGTGGTAGGAAATCGGAGCATCCGTAGGAAACGCATGCAGTCACGGGGAGAACGTACAGACTTCTTGCAGACCACGGTGGAAATTGATCCCAGGTTGCTAGCACTGTAGTGGTGTTCCTAACCAGTATGCTACTGTGCTGCCCCACTTCTTAAAGTGTTTGAGAGGCTGGATGTGGAGAGGATGTTTCCCTTAGCTGAGGAGTCCCTTACCGGTGGTCAGTCTCAGAATAAGAGGTGAATTGTTGAATGTGACTTTATGAGAGATTTCTTCACACGGAGATTGAGAAACTTTGCAATTCTCTACTCAGAGGGTTTTGGAGGCAGAGAAGTTCACTCAACATAGAATTCAACAGATTTCTGAATATTCAGGACATATTAGATTAGATTATGAGGACACTCAGTCCTCGTTTATTGTCATTTAGAAATACATGCATGCGTTAAGAGATGATACAATGTTCCTCCAGAGTGATATCACAAAAAAAACAAGACAAACCAAAGACTAACACTGACAAGATCACATAATTATAACATATAGTTACAGCAGTGCAAAGCAATACCATAATTTGATAATACCATGGGAACGGTAAAAAAAAGTCTCAAAGTTCCAATCGACTCCCGATAATCCCCGATAGCAGGCGGCAGAAGGAGAAACTCTCTCTGCCATAAACCTCCAGGCACCGACAACTGTCGATGCATTGGAAGCACCCGACCACAGCTGACTCTGAGTCCGTCCAAAAACTTCGAGCCTCCAACCAGCCCTTCAACACCGAGCACCGAGCACCATCTCTGTCGAGCGCTTCGACCCCGTCCTGGCCACTGAGCAACAAGCAAAGCCGAGGATTCAAGGCCTTCCCTTCTGGAGATTTCAGGATCACACAGTAACAGCGGCAGCGAGAAAGGCATTTCAGAAGTTTCTCCAGATGTTCCTCCGTTCTCTCACGTCTGTCTCCATCAAATCAGGATTGTGCATGGCACCCTACTTGATGGATTAGAGATATCATTCACCGGGTGGTCGCGCAAGCTGTGTCGCGTCGCCGTCTTCTCCTCCTCCCCATATGAGGGTTACATAAGCTCAGCCAACTCCATCATGGGCACAATCTTCCACGCCATCAAGGACATGTTCAAGAGAAGGCAATATCCATCACTAAATGACCCTCGCCATCCGGGATGCACCCTCTTCTCATTACTACAAACAGGGAGGATATAAAGGTGTTTGAAAACATACCTTCAACAATTCAACGTAACGTGTGGTTATTTTGAGTTACTGTCGCCTTTCTGTCAGCTTGAACCAGTCTGGCCATTCTCCTCTGACCACTCTCATTAACAAGGCATTTTTGCTCACTGAGCTGCCGCTCATTGGATTTTTTTTTTGCTTTTCACACCATTCTCTGTAAACTCTAGAGCAGGGGTTCCCAACCTACGGACCATGGACCCTTTGCTTAATGGTATTGGTCCATGGCATAAAGAGTGGTTGGGAACCCCTGCACTAGTGACCGCTGTGCATGAACATCTTTGGAGATCAGCAATTTCTGAGATGCTCAAACCACACCATCTGGCACCAACAACCATTCCACGGTCCAAATCACTTAGATCACATTTCTTCCCCATTCTGATGTTTGGTCTGAACAACTGAGCCTCTTGACCATGTCTGCATGTTTTTAGGCATGGGTTGCTGCCACATGACTGGCTGATTAAATATTTGCTTTCACAAGCAGGCATACAGGATAAAGTGACCTCTGAGGGTCTATCCAAGGATTCACGTATTTTAAAAACTGTACCTGCCTTCCCATCCTTTGCCAGTTCTGACACCATCTGGCATTATCATTACTGATCCTCACCGGGAAGGACCATCTGTACCTGGGACATGCCTCTTCAATTTGCTCCCAAAAGAGGAAGTACACGATCCTGTTATGCACACACAATGTTTTAGAAGCAGCTTCTTCCCCCTGCCATCGGATTGCTGAAGAGCTCATGAACCCATAAACACTACCTCACAGTAGTGCAGTGCTTACTGTGGCACTATGACAGCGCCAGCGACCGAGATTTCAAATCCCGCTGCTGCCTTTAAGGAGTTTGCTTGTTCTCCCTGTGACCGCGTGAATTTCCCTCAGGCGCTCCATTTTCCTCCCACATTCCGAAGACGTATGTGTTTGTATGTTAGTTGGCCACATGCGTGCAATTAGGTAACACGGACTCTTTGGACTTGAAGGGCCTGTTGTATCTCTAAATTTAAAAAAATCCTCTTTTGCATTATTTTTTCTTGTAACTTATACTAAATATTTATGTTTTGCGTTGTACGGCTGCCACAAAACAACAATGATAATAAAACTGATTCTGATTTAGTGGGATAGCTGACATACTTAAGAGTTCTGAGCCTTAGATAATTTGTTTATACTATAAAAAAGTGATCTGGGAAGGAATTGTTCATCGTAAGAACGCATGCAATGCAGTACAGAACCATCTGGAGCTTGTACAGTAAATTATTATTCTCTCTGAGTCATCCACGCAAATGTCTGCTGGTTAAGTTTACTAGGCTAGAGTGCAACCATCAAGGCCCTCTGAAAGCATAGTGGTACAAAATCCAAATGCAAGAGACAACACCTTATATTCCGTTTGGGTAGCCTCCAACCTGTGGCATGAACATCGATTTCTCAAACTTCCGGTAATGCGCCCCCACCCCCCATGCCCCCTTCACCACTTCCCATCCCCTTTTCCCTCTCACCTTATCTCCTTTCCCACCCATCGCCTCCCTCTGGTACTCCCCCACCCCCGCCTTTTCCTTCTTCCATGGCCGCCTGTCTCTTTCACCAATCAACTTCCCAGCTCTTCATCCCACCCCTCCAAGTTTCCCCTACCACCTGGCGTTCCCCTCTCCCCTCCCTCCCCAACTTTTAAATCTACTTCTCAGCTTTTTTTCTGCAGTCCTGCTGAAGGGTTTCAGCCTGAAACGTCGACTGTGCATTCCCCTCCATAGATGCTGCCTGGCTTGCTGAGTTCTTCAAGCATCTGGGTGTGTGGCACAAGATCTTGTGCTCTGAAAGACGAAGGACCCTTTCTGTTTTGCGGAAACTGGGTGAGCTGCCTGTTGGATTTGTCTGTTGTACTTATGGGGTAATGTCCAAAAGATAATTCTGCATGTCAGTGGGTCTCCTTCCAGGACCCACTTAATGAGTACACATGGTGTCCAATTGCATCATTGGGATCCAACTACTATTACTGATATACTTAAACTACAACCCGTGCATAAGTTACATATCCTGTCTGCAAGGCAGCGTGACAGGCCCCACTCAGCAAGTTCAGCGGCTTCGTATCTGAAATAAAGCTGAAGTAATTGGCTTATGGTTCTCACAGGTACTGAGATACAGTGAAAAGCTTTAGTGCATCCCATTCAGAAGAGATCATTCCAAACTTAAGGTCGCGTGGGACTACAACTTGAGGTCATTGGTTAAGGGTGAAAGGTGAAAGGTTTAAGGGGAACGTGAGGGGAAACTTCTTCACTCAGAGGGTGGTGAGACTGAGGAATGAGCTGACAGAGGAAGTGGTGCATGCAAGTTCGGTTTCAACGTTTAAGAAAAGTTTGGATAGGTGCATGGACGGTAGGGGTATGGAGGGCTATGGTCTGGGTGTAGGTCAATGGGAAGTAGGCAGTTTTAATGGTATGGCACAAACTAGATGGGCTGAAGGGCCTGTTTCTGTGCTGTACTTTTCTTTGACTCTACATTGAGGTAGTATAAAAGGAAAAGGAAAGCAGAATGTAGAAGATAGTGTTACAGTGACAAAGGGAGCATGATGCTGGGAGACAAAGTGCAAGGCCGTGATGGGACACACTGAGAAATTTGTCCTTCATTCTTCTATGATTAAGATGAAAACTTATCTGTACATTCAGTGACCACTTTGTTAGGCAAAGGAGGTACCTAAGAAAGTAGCCACTGGTGTATTCCTATATGTTCACGGTCTTTTGGATACACCATCTCCTTCAAGGTTTGATGTATTGTGGATTCAGAGAAACTCTTCTGCACACCACTGTTGTAATGCATGGTTATTTGAGTTACTGTCGCCTTCCTGTCAGCTTGAGCCAGTCTGATCATTCTTCTCTCATCTCTCTCATTAACAAGTCATTTTCACCCACACAACCACCGCTCACTGGATTTTTGTTTTGTTTCTCGCACCATTCTCTGTAAACTCTAGAGCCAGCTGTGCTTGAAAATCCCAGGAGATCAGCAGTGTCTGAGATACTCAAACCACCCCGCCTGGCACCAACAATCATTCCACAGCCAAAATCACCTCGATCACATTCCTTCCCTATTCTGATGTTTGGTCTGAACATCAACCGCACCTCTTGACGTCTTCCCTCATTATAAAAGAGAAAAAGCACAGTACTGCATGGGTGGAGAAGGAACAATCAGACTGCAGTTCAGTGTATAAACTGTTAGTCATTACTTTGGAGGCCAACTGCTGGAGTATAACCACTAAGGCAATTTAATTAAGATAAGGCACTCGAAAAATTTGATAGCAAACATTATGCAGTAAACATTATGTAATTGAACACTGGGGCCTGTTTTCCTTTTGGTTTACTTAGCTATTCAAAAAATGTAAAGCAATCTAACATTACATAATGCCAATCTCCCTAACATGACTACACCAGTGTATAAAGCTGATTAATAGATTCTCTTTGAATGGCTTGCCTCCCTCAGCATGGTGATCTGAAATTTGTTCCAAGAGCGAAGAAATAATGATTTGTCTTGGAAACATCTTATTGCACTTGTTAGGACATTGATTTCACCTGAAGCCTTACTATTGAACTAAGATCTACTTGGATGAAAATAGAAATTCACAGTAACCTTGATTCAATGATTCTATTAGAATTAATATGATTAGTTCACATAGGTTCTCAACAAACTTTGATCTACCCCCCTGAGATCTTCAGCTATTGTCTTACTGTTCAATAAATGAACTGTCACCATTTTCCTTTCGGTTTACTAAGCTATTCAAAAATTGTAAAGCAATCTACTGTTGCATTATGTCAATCACTCTAACATGATATGCACCTTAGCATTATATATATTACCATATACATCTTGAGATTCGTTTTCTTGCAGCATCTACAGGAAAAAGATACAACTGAATTTACAAAAAATATACATAAACAGGCAAAGACTGAGAATCAACCAATGTACAAAAGAAGGCAAACTGTGCAAATAAATAATCATAATACTGTACTGAGAAGATGAGTTGTAAAGAATCCTTAACAATGAGTCTGTGGATTGTAGGTTCAGTTCAGAGTAGTGGTGATTGAAGTTATGCAGGTTGGAGATTAGAAGGCAGGGCCTGGATGGTGGGGGTCTTTGATGATGGATGCCGCTTTCCTGTGTTATAAAATAGTAATCAGAATATTAAAAATAAACCAAAAAACATAATTGGTTTATTGTTGAAATACATTTGTCTTGGAAACATCTTATTGCACTTGTTAGGACATTGATTTCACCTGAAGCCTTACTATTGAACTAAGATCTACTTGGATGAAAATAGAAATTCACAGTAACCTTGATTCAATGATTCTATTAGAAATGATTATTAGAAAAGATGTTTCCAATACAAATGTTGAAATACATTTAGAGTACTGCGTACAGTTCTAGCCACCTTGCTACAGGAAGAATGCCATTAAACTTGAGAAGGTGCAAAAAAGGATTTATGAAGACGTTACCAGTACTGTAGGGTTTGGGTTATAAGGAGACTCTGGATGGGCTGGAGTTTTTTTATGTGGAGTGCAAATGGGCTGAGGGGTGACTTTACAGAGGTGTATGAAACCATGAGGGGCATAGATCCTGAGAATAGCCACAATTTTTCCCCTGGGGTGAGGGAGTCCAAAACTCAAGGGTTGGGTTTAATATGAGAGGGGAAAGATTTAAAAGGAACCTGAGGGTTAACTTTTTCACAACAATAGTATATGGAATAATCTACAGTGTAAGTGGTGGAACTGTGTATGATTGCAACATTTCAGAATCAGAACAAGGTTTAATATTACTGGCATATGTTTTGAAATTTGTTGTTTTGGGGTAGCAGTACATTGCAATACATAATAATAACTACAAATTACCAAAAAAATTAAGTTTAGTGAGCCGTGCAAAAAGTGAGCAAATAAATGATGAGGTAGTGTTCATGAGTTCATTGTCCTTTCAGAAGTCTGGTGGTGGAAGGTAAGGAGCTGTTTCTGAAACGTTGAATGAGTGTCTTCAGGCTCCTGTACCTCCTCCTTGATGGTAGTAATGCGAAGAGGTCATGTCCTGGGTGATGGGGGTCCTTAGTGATGGATGCCGCTTTTTTGAGGCTAGGGTGGCTAGTGCCCATGATGGAACTGTCTGAGTTTACAACTTTCTGCAGCTTTTTCCAATCCTGTGCAGTGACCCCTGTACACCAGATGGTGATGCAACCAATTAGAATGCTCTCCACAGTATATCTGTAGACATTTGCTAGAGTCTTTGGTAACATACCAAGTCTCTTCAAATTCCTAATGAAAATTGGTCACTGACATGCCTTCTTTGTAATTGTATCAATATGCTGGGCCCAAGATAGATCTTTAGAGATGTTGACACACAGAAACTTGAAACTGCTCACTCTTTCCACTGGTGATTCCTTGAAGAGGACTGGTGTGAGTTCTTTTGACTTTCCCTTTCTGAAGTTCACAATCAATTCCTTGGTCTTACTGACATTGAGTGCAAGTTGTTGTTATAACACCACTCAATCAATTCCTCGTCACCATCCAAAATTCTGCCAACAATAGTGTCATTGGCAAATTTACAGATGGCATTTGAGCTGTGCCTAGTCGCACAGTCATGGGTGTAGAGAGAGTAGAGCAGTGGGCTAAGCACACATCCTTGAGGTGCACCAGTGCTGATTGTCAGTGAGGAGGAGATGTTACTTCCAATTCACAGAGACTGTCATCTCCTGGTAAGGAAGTCAAGGATCCAGATTCAGAAGGAGGTACAGAATCCAGGTTTTGGAGCTTGTTGATTAGAACGGAGGGTATCATTGTGTTGAACACTGAACTGTAGTAAAATAAACAGCAGCCTGACATAGGTATTAATGTTGTTCAGGTGATCCAAGGCCAACTGGAGAACCAGTGAGTCTGCATCCACTATAGGACTATTACGGTGATAGGTAAATTGCAGTGGGTCCAAATCCTGGCTTAGGTAGGAATTAGCTTTAGCCATGACCAACCTCTCAAAGCACTTCATCACAGTGGATGTGAGTACAACTGGGTGCTAGTTGTTGAGGGCAGCTCAATCTGCTCTTCTTGGGTACTTGTATGATTGTTGCCCTTTTGAAGCAGATGTGAACCTCTGACTGGAAAGGTGAGGGAATGAAAATGTCCTTGAACATTCCCGCCATTTGATTGGCACAGGTTTTCAATGCCCTACCAGGTACACCATCAGGGCCTGATGCCTTGCAAGGGTTCGCTGTCTTGAAAGATGTTCTGACATCAGCTTCCGAGACAGAGGTCACAGGTTCACTAGATGCTGCAGGGATTCACACAGATGTAGTTTTATTCTCTCTTACAAAGCTTGCATAAAAGGCGTTGAGCTCATCTGGGAGTGAAGCATCACAGCCATTCATGATTTTAGGTTTTGCCTTGTAGGAAGCAATTGCCTGCAAACCCTGCCAGAGCTGATGTGCATCCAATCCTGTCTCTCACTTCAACTGGAATTAACATTTTGCTCTTAAGAAAGCCTTCCATTACTCGTACCTAGATGTTATGTATAGTCCTGGTCTTGAATGCCACAGATGAAGCCCTTAGCATTCTATGAGTCTCCTGGTTCTTCCTACACTTTTGGCTTGGCTCTGTCTGGTATGTTCTCAAAGGCACGCACTCATCCACACTGGTTTTGGCGACGTTGATGACAACTGCGGTGTATTCATTCAGATCAAAAGATGCATCTCTGAACGTCATCTATTCCACTGATTCAAAGCTGTTCTATAAGTGTTCTTCTGCCTCCCTTGACCATGGTCCTCACCACTGTTGTTGCAGTCTTTAAGTCTCTGCCTGAATGCCGGGAGTAGAAGTACAGGCAAGTGATTGGACTTTCCGACATGAGGGGCGTAGGATAGCATGATTAGCATTCCTGATGGTGGCGTAACAGTGGTCAAGTGTGTTGGCTCCTTTGGTTTCACAGGTAGTACAGTACGTTAGTGGTAGCTGTTCAGAGCAGGCATGGTTAAAATCCCCCGCAGCGATAGAAAAGGCATCTGGGTGCGCCATTTAAAATACATTTGGACAGAGACATGGATAGGAAAGGTTTATGAGGGCCAAAAGAAGGTAAATGGGACGAGCTCAGGAAGGCAAATTGGTTCTCATGGATGAGATGGGCTGAAGGGCCTGGTTCCATGCTGTATAACTCTATTCTCTACGATTCTTCCATCTCTCATGTCTGGTCCACGGGAAATGTAGGGGTTTCAACCTTTGAACTTCTTTCCCAAAACTTTTCGACATTCTGTTTCCCTTTCAAGATGCTGTGTAAAATGGAGCTCTCTTTGACCAGGCTCCCGATCACCTGTCCTAAGATGCTGACCTGACCCAGAAGTGCTGGTGGTTCTGGAGGGAGCTGCCTCCTCAATGCCAGCAGCCCTGGGACCTCTGTGGAGGCACTGTTAAAGGAGGGAGACTTGAACGTGCTGAGGAATGGTTGGAGCCATATGAGCTCTCTGGACTCAGAGGTGCTGGTCTACTCGGACTGGGAATCAGCACTTGGATCAAAGCTGCTGCAGGCCCCAGGGGACTGACCAAACAGTAAAATAGGTAAAATAGTAATCTCTTTTACTTTTTGCTTAATAATAGGGTATTTCAGTAACTTCCATTATTTATCAATGTTTCTTTTGTGTTTTTAGCTTCCAGGTTGCTTTATTTATTTGAAGATACAACACGCTAACAAGCCCTTCTGGCCCAATGAGCCCCTGCAGCTTATTACCCCCAAGTGACCAATTAGCCTACTAATCTGTACACCTTTGGAATGTGGGAGGAAACAGGAGCACCTGGAGGAAACCCACACCATCACGAGGCAGTGTTACGGTAACCACGACACTGCTGTGCCGCTCCAAATTAAATCATGTTTTTTAAAAAATATTGCTACTTACGTCATTGTTGATATTCTGACAAAGACGTCCGTCACAGAGCAGGAAAACAGGCCCTTCGGCCCAATTGGCCCATGCCAGCCAAGGTGCCCCGTCCAATAATTTCAAATATTTTTGAATTCTGGTGGAACTTAAGATCTATTAAATAAAATTCCACACTTTTAAACTCTTCAGAACTTCTACATCTGGCAGTACTGGTGGATGAGGCTTTGCCCTCTACTAAGGTGTTTTTGGGTTGAGGTAGAGAAACATCCTCAAGATTCAGCAATGCTGGACCCCAGCAGTCTTAGGACTAAGGAGGTATATTCCCTGCAACCAAGTCAGGAGAGTAAGAGCATGAGGATATCCTGGGGTGAAAGTCCCAGGCAGCAGGTCAGTAAAATTCAGCCTATTATCTCCAGTGAACTTTGCCATAAGTCCTTAAAGTAAATGATATGACTGTACACTCAGTGCCACTTTATTAAGTGCCTGCTCATTAATGCAAATATCTAATCAGCCAATCACTGAAGAGTAACGCAGTGCATAAAAGCATGCAGACATAGTCAAAAGGTTTAGATGTTGTTCAGACTGAACATCAGAATGCGGATGAAATGTGATTGAAGTGACTTTGACTGTGGAATGAGTGTTGGTGCCACACGGGGTGGTTTGAGTATCTCAGAAACTGCACATCCTGGGATTTTCACGCTCAGCAGTCTCTAGAGTTTACAGAAAATGACGCAGGAAACAGAAGACATCCAGTGAGTGGCAGTTCTGTGAGCAAAAATACTTTGTTAATGTGAGAGGTCAGAGGAGAATGACCAGACTGGTTCAAGCTGACAGGGGGGTGGGTGACAATAACTCAGATAACCATGCATTACAACAGTGATGTGCAGAAGAGCTTCTCTGAATGCACAACACGTCAAACCTTGAAGTGGATGGGCTACAGCAGCAGAAGACCACTAACATACACAGGAGGTACCTAATAAACTGGCCACAGAGTGTAAGCTGCTGTTGTTGAGTTTGAAAATTGTTCAAGTATCGTTCTGTGGTTCGAGGGCCATCTAAGAGAATGGTGGATCAAGCCTCAGTTAATTGAATTCAGATGCAACATTCATAGCACGAGCAGTCAATTGGATTAGATGTTTAATTTTTAAATTTCACATAAGTGCCAGCAGGGTCTTTGAAGAATTCGGAAGCCGCAGAGACCCATTCTATAGTTATCGGATCAGTGCTAAAGCAGTCGGGCTCGGTTAGTAAAAGGGAGGATAATCAGGGAATTGAAACCCTGTGGATAAGGATATATTAAAAAAAAGACTGCTGTAAATCTTGACTAAAAACAGGAAATACCAGAACTACTCAATTGGCAAGGCAGTGTCTGTTGTGAGTAACGGTTTATGTTTGGGGCCGCAACCCCTCAATACACACAGAATTGAAATTACAGTGATCTGAAACAAGCTGACAGATGACTGTTCTGCAGGGCCAGTCACTCAGCTCCTGAACTACAGTAACTACTGAATCTAATGTTGGAACGCTGTAGTGTTGGCGAGAGGACCCAGGCACGCTTCACAATCTGGCAGTTAGCTTTATGCCAGGGAGGGCTGGCATGCAAGTATTTGAATGGCATTGCACAAAATGCTGGAGGAAGACAGCAGGTCAGGCAGCATCGATGGAGAGAAATAAACAGGCCGAGACCCTTCGTCACGGTAATAAAATGAATAAAGAGCACAAAAGAGGAACAGAAAGGTGCTGTTCATGGGTGCATGGACTGGTCAGAAATCTCATGACAGAGGGGAAGAAGCTGCTTTGAAGTTCCTTGACTTTAAGAATTTCCTTTACATTAATCGGAGTGATGAAATTATCATTTTTTATTTGGAGATATTGTGACAGAGGTGTGAGGTGTGAGGCCGAGAGAGAGAGAGAGAGAGAGAGAGAGAGAGAAGACAATCAACAGTTCACTGACCTCTAATAGGAACCGCGTAGAAATAAAGGAAAAACAATGAACTCTAGGCCAGCAGGGCCGTTAACTGGAACGTTTAAACTAAAGCTAATGCTCGGCAATAATGCTAAATAAATGCCGCTCCTTAAGAATGTCAGTCTAAATGGTACCTTTCTTTCCCAGAACCAGGACAACAGTAAGCAGGGGGCGTTGACATTACTCTGCCTTTGGTCGGGTCTGGACGAGACTGGAATGAGAGAAAGGGGGTTAAATACCACCACAATGCAGCACTGATTGGCTGGAATGTGCATATTCATGAGTGTGACCGCCGGACCCGTTCTGCAACCCGCGCGGCAGAGTCCGTGACTGTGACTTACCGGCCCAATTACACCCATGTGATGAAATAACCCAGGAATGTAAGAGGAAACAGGAGCACCCTGAGGAAACCTACATGGTCTCAGAAAGAATGTAAATTCCTTACAAAAAGCAGTGGGACTGAACTCGTGTCTCACAACAGTGTTTTGCTAACTACGATGTTGCTATTACGTTATCCAACATTACAAGCTGTTATCTTTGCAGCTGAGCAGTCCTCTCCTTTGAAGCCCAAACATTCTGAATGACTGATGAATGCCCCCATAATCGGTTCCATTCTGCTGCTTTATCCCTGGAAACGGCACCTATATCTTTCCAGCGATTTGTAGGTATTCACAAATAAAACAGCGGAGGCGTTTTATGTTTAAGAAAAACCACAGCGACTCATTTATTAAACACCAAAAACGGAACACAAAGCGCAGTAAAGTTACCTCATCACGTCAGACCAAATACAGATTTGGTGGTTGTGGATTCTGTATGTTTCCACCTGTTACATTACCCGACAGATTTACTTGACAGATCCTTGGCAGTTCTCCTGTAGGGAATCCATGATTCCCATCCACATAGAACAGCTCTCAACAGGGCACCGTTTTTCCTTGATCTGGCCCTGGCCCATTCCCGCTCAGGACTAGGAGCTCTATTCTTTTCCTTCCCCCTTCATTGCTGCATGCATTCTGTCAGTAACAGCACTGTACTGGAAGAGCGTTGCCTTTGTGGTTACCTGTGGAAAAGATTCAGGGCTGAAGAAGGAAGAATCTGATAGGAGAGGACAGTGGACCACGGGAGAAAGGGAAGGCGGAGGGGCACCAGGGAAGCTGATGGGCAGATGAGGAGAAGAGAAGGGGATGAGAAAGGAGCAAGAATGGGGAATGGAAAAAGAGAGAAGGGGGAGGGGTCAGAAATTACGAGAAGTTGAAGAAATCTATGTTTGTGGCGTCAGGTTGAAGGCTACCCAGACGGAATATGAGGTGTTGCTCCTCCTACTTGAGTGTGGCCTTATAACTCTCAGATTATGCATAGGTTATACAGTGCAGTGAAGAAAAGAAAAATGAACACCATGAACGTCGATTTCTCTAACTTCTGGTAATTTCTTCCCCCTCCCTGTTCTCTCTTTTTCCATTCCTCATTCTGGCTCCCCTCTTCCCCCTTCTCTTCTCCTCACCTGCTCATCACCTCCCATTGGTGCCCCTCCTCCTTCCCTTTCTCCACTCACCTCTCCTATCAGATGTCTTCTTCTTCAGCCCTTTACCTTTCCCACCTATCACCTCCCAGCTTCTCACTTCAACCCCTCTCCCCCACCCATCCTTCCTTCTCCTTCACCTGGGCTCACTTATCACCTGTCAGCTCCTACTCCTTACCCTCCCCCACCTTCTTATTCTGGCTTCTTCCCCCTTCCTTTCCAGTCCTGATGAAGAACATGAGCCCGAAACATTGAATCTTTATTCCTCTTCATGGGCGTTCCCTGACCTGCTGAATCCCTCCTGCATTTTGTGTGTGTTATGATATTTTTTGTGTTGTCCGAACCCATGTTTCTGTGATGGTGCTGTCAGCAAACTTTTCATTGTACTCGTACCCCACCGAACGTGTAGACATGACAATAAACTCAACTTGACTTGATATGTCCCATAAAGAGCGACTGCAAAGATCACATCTGCTGTGTTAATGCTGGCAACTGCAGGAACCTGCAACATATCAGTAGTGAGCACCAACACTCCTATTGCATAACTCCAATCATTGAAGATCTCACTGCTGATACAGCTTTCACGCCTAGTGTTAGTAATCTTCAAACTTCCATTCAGTAAGTGAGGTGGGTGATCATGGCCTTTCCACGACCTTGGTTGTTGTCGGCAATTTCTTTTCAGAGAGGTAGTTTGCCATTTCATTTCCTTGTTCTGGGCAGTGTCTTTAGAAGATGCGTGACCCCAGGCACTGTCAATACACTTTAGAGGTTGTCTGCTTGGCATCAACCAGGACTTGTGATCTGCACCAGCTGCTCTTACGGTCATCCACCACCTGCTCCCATGGCTTCACCTGGCCCTGATCGGGGGTGGGGGGGGGTAGGGGGATAGGGGGGAGCTAAGCAGGTGCTACACCTTGCCCAAGGGTGACCTGCAGGCCAATGGAGGGAAGGAGCGCCTTACATCTCCTTTGGTAGAGATGCATCTCCACCCTGCCTTGCTGTTAGTAATCGACCATGCTGTTTTAACATTACAGTGAGAAATGGAGTGAACCTTTGGCCTCCGGATCCACATTCTGAAATCCACATATGGATTATTCCAAATGCAAAATACTTGAAGATGTAAATTCTGCAGAGTTGGCACTTATTGCTGGCACGAGATTTTATCAGTGAATAAAATGATTTTCCTGTGTTAGCTGTGGAGAACAGGAAGGGGGAAGTTCACTTTTTTATATAAAATTAATATTGAAGATTTGAAACCTGATGAATGTTATAAATTATTTTCCACTGCTCTAATTGAAGGAGGGTTTATTGTTGAAAAGGATGCAGGTGGCGCTGGATTAAGTTGTGCCTTGCCAAACAATCAGTGAATAATTATGCTTACATTCGGCAACCCATCTGCTACTGAAGGAATGGAGTATTGGACTCGGGAGAGGAGACGCTTCAGTGTTTAGTTAAACATTTGAGATTCATCACAGCCAAAAATCCTCCTCACTTGGAGTAATCTTTGCATCCAAAAGCTGTGTGGTTTTGGATGGAGGCAGATCTCAGTCAGACAGGAGACCGAGATCATCAACTGTCTGAGACGAAGGATGAGTTTTGGGCCACCGCTTCCACTCTCAGGAAGCATGTGGATTGCCAAGACATTTGAATCAGGCTACAAGCCTTCAAGTTAACAAGATTTCTAATTTTAAAGCATAGTAGTCAAGTTGCTGGGGCTTAGGAAATCTCAGAAGACAAAAGGACAGCATGGTCTCTTCTCCCTTCTCCCCTTTTTCATTCCCCATTCTGGCTCCCTCTTACCACTTCTCTTCTCCTCACCTGCCTATAACCACGCTCTGGTGTCCATCCTCCTTCTCTTTCTCCCATGGTCCACTCTCCTCTCCTATCAGATTCCTTCTTCTTCTGACCTTTACCTTTTCCATCTTTCATCCCCATGCTTCCCACTTCATTCCCCCTTCGCTCACCCACCTACCTTCTTCTTCACCTAGCTTCAGCTATCACCTTCCAGATTGTACTCGTTCCCCTCCTCCCCACTTTCTTATTCTAGCTTCTCCCCCCCTTCCTTTCCGGTCCTGAAGAAGGGTCTCAGCCTGAAACGGCGACCCTTTATCCCTCTCCATAGATGCTGCCTGACCTGCTGATCTCCTTCAGCATCTTGTGTGTGTGTAACTCTGGATTTCGAGCACCTGCAGAATCTTGTGTGTAGCCTCCTCCATCTCTTTTGAGCCTGTGTAACAATCTGTGGATCAGCAAGGGTAAAAAACTTCCAACCAGGTTATAGTAAATCTGTCCACAATTCGTCCCTCCACCATAACCTATTCTAATCTTGCCTCCTGATACTGTACACCTCTTCTTTTCTCCTCAGAGTCACCTCCTCCCTCTCCATAACACTCCTGTTCCTTAGGACTTTGCATTGTGAAAAGACCATAAGAGACAGTATCAAAATTATGCCATTCAGCCCATCATTTATCCCACCATTCCAACACAGCTGATTTATTATCTCTCTCCAAGCTTCTCCCTGTTACCTTACTAAACAAGAAGCCATCAACTTCTAGTTTAAATATACCCACTGACTTGGTCTCCACAGCCACCTGTGGCAATGAATTCCACAGGTTCACCACCCTCTAGCTGAAGAAATTTCCCCTCATCTCTGTTCTAAAGGATCACCCTTCTATTCTGAGGCTGAGCCCTCTGGTCTTATACTCACCTGTATAGGAAACATCCTCTCCATGTCCACCCTATCTTGGCCTTTCAATAGATTCCATTGAGATCCTCTCCCCGCAACTGGAGTTCTCCTAAACTTCAGTGGGTACAGTCTGAGTTGAGGTGTGGGACTGGATGTGCCTTGTATTCTGTCCTCACCTTGACAGTAACCACAGCATGACACCGTGCTGTAATGTACACAGTCAACAGAGACACACATCTGGGAGATATAATGTGGTCTTTTATTCAACAAAATGAGACACTCTCTGAAGGAAGAGGCCTGTTTGACACAATATTACATGACATTTTATATGCTAGAGATCAAAGGACAATTCTATATTTACAATGTATCTACAATGCTTCCTTTGAATTACATATAACTTTCACACCTCCTTCTTTTCACCCACACTCCAGACACCCAAGATGAATGTTAATCAGCATTGCCTGGTTTTTCACTTTACCACTGTTCACAGTTCTAGGAACCTATTGTCCAGAGCTGCATTTTAAACCTACAGTCCACATTCAGGTCTAAAGATTAGTTGCTGAGGTTAATATTTTGCCTACGTCCAGAACCTGCCCTAACACGCCATTCACATGCATAGTGTTGCTAGACTTCACCCAAAAAGAAAGTGTAAGTGTTTGTTTTTCACTTTAACTAGCATTCATGTTTTATGTTGTTTATAAGAACTGAAGGTTGGTTTTAAGGAATTTATTTTTTAAAATTAATTATTCTTTTTAGTTACTCGGGACAAAAGAACATAAGAATTAAGAGAAGCCCATCCAGCTCTTTGAGTCTGTTCTGATACTAATCAAGATCTTGGCTGATGCTTCACCTCAGCTCTATTTTTCTGCGTTACTTTCATATCCTCCAAGCTCTGTGGGGTGGCACTGTAGTGTAGCAGTTAACATAACACTTTATAGTGCCAGCAATTAACTATTGGGGTTCAATCCCACTACTGTTTGTAAGGAGTTTGTACGTTCTCCCTGTCGCCATGAGGGTTTCCTCTGGGTGCTCCAGTTTCCTCCCACATTCCAAAGATGTATGGGTTGAAGAAGAAGAAGATGAGTTATTAACTTCAAACTTTTTGCATAATCACTCAAAGAGTTGAACTGCACATGCATGTAATGAGAGCTGTATAACTCATCTCCTTCTACCTTCGGCCACAAACTTATCAATCACCCCTGCTGTGGACCACTTTCTGGAGGTCCAAGGCGCCAACTTCGACAAAGAAGGGATCCGTATGCTCCACGACCGCTGGGCTAAGTGTGTAAATGTAGGAGGGGACTATGTTGAAAAATAAATGTGCTAGGTTTTCTAAAATTGACTCCTTCTACCTTAGGCCACTAACTTATCAATCACCCCTCATATATATAGCTAGGGTGCCTAAGACTATTGCATGTTTTGTACTGTACTTACTGCTGCCACACAAAAAAAATCACATTTCATCACAATAAGTGTGATTCTGATATAGGTTTCTATTGCAGACTGAGAATTAAAGGGGACAAGGAGAGGGGAATCATGGTTGGGAAAAGGAGAAGGGAAAGGGGAGGGAGCAGGAAGCACCAGAGAGACATTCTGTAATGATCAATAAAACAATTGTTTGGAATCAAATGACCTTGCCTGGTGTCTCATTGCTGGGTGTGTCTGCACCCATACCACTCCCCTTCTGCCACTTGTCCCACGCCCCTCCTGGGTGCTTCACCATCACTACTCCCAACATCTTTGCTCCCTCCAGATTTACAAACTCACTCTCTGCTTCATATTGATAAATACAGTACTGTGCAAAAGTCTAGCTGTATAAGCATCTAATACTTTTGCCCAATATTCACAGCGTGCTGGAGGAACTCAGCAGGTCGAGCAGCATCCGTGGAAACGATCAGTCGACGTTTTGGGCCAGAACCCTTCGTCAGGACTGTAGAGGGAAGGGGCAGAGGCCCTATAAAGAAGGTGGGGGGAGGGTGGGAAGGAAAAGGCAGGTAGGTTCCAGGTGAAAAACCAGTAAGGGGAAAGATAAAGGGGTGGGGGAGGGGAAGCAGGGAGGTGATAGGCAGGAAAGGTGAAGAAGGAATAGGGGAAAACACAATGGGTAGTAGAAGGAGGCGGGACCATGAGGGAGGTGATAGGCAGCTGGGGGAGGGGCAGAGTGACTTAGGGATAAGGGAAGGGAGGGGGAGGGAATTACTGGAAGTTGGAGAATTCTATGTTCATACCAAGGAGCTGGAGACTGCCTAGACGGTATATGGGGTGTTACTTTTGCACAATACTGTATATGTTCCCATATACTACATTGAGGTTCATTTTCTGACAGGCATTTCCAGAAAAAGAGAAATATGATAGAACTTACAAAAAAGAAGTATTTTATGAAAAAGAAAAAGACTGACAACCAATCTGCAAAAGAAGACAAAACATGCAAATAAAAGTAAATAATACTGAGAATGGGTTATAAAGAGTTTCAAAAGTGAGTCTGTAGGTTGTAGAATCAGTTCAGAGTTGTGGTGAGTGGTCCACACCAGTTCAGGAGCCTGATGGTTGTAGGGTTATAACTGTTCCTGGACCTGGTGGTGTGGAGCCGAAGGTTCCTGTGCCTCCTGCCCAATGGTAGCAGTGAGAAGAGTGCATGGCCTGGGTAGTGAGAGTCTTTGATGATGGATGCTGCTCTCTTGTGGCAGTGCTGAATGCAACTGTACACAATGGTGGGGAGCATGTTGCTTTTGACGGACTAGGCAGTATCCACTGTTTCCTGCAGGCTTTTCCGTTCCTGGGCATTGGGGCTTTCATACCAAGTCATGATGCAGCCAGTCAGGATACTCTCCACTGTGCATCTATAGAAGGTTGTCAAGGTTTTCAGTGACATGCCAAATCTATGCAAACTTCTAAACAAGTAGTAGAGCTGTTGTGCTGTCTTTATGATGACACTTACGTTCTGATCCGAAGGCAGATCTTCTAAAATGTTAAATCCAAGGAATTTAAAGCTACTGACCCTCTCCATCCAGTTTCCATAGTGAGGACTGGCTCATGGCCCTCATTGTGACCCTGGACCAGGATGGTTGTTGCCGCCTGTGGTCTGGTCAGCAATGCCACCATGGAACACCAGCTGCGATGAGGCTGGCAGGACATTGGCAATCACAGAGCCTCAAGGAGTAAGTTAAACAATGGGCAAAGTGAATGTGAAGAAGGCTTGGGTCCATTGCAACCCTGCCCATTATTTTTGAATGTTTTTTGAGCTCCCCGTGAACATTCGTTGCCACCACCTGAGTGCCCTACCTTCCCATGTTCTACCCACAGAATGCACTGCAAACTCCACCCCAAGAATGATTAATCATAACTGTTATTGGCTTTTTGCTTTTCAGGAAGCATTTCCCACAGAGCAGGCTTCAAGTTCGTCCAAGAGCCTTCTTTTACGTAGCAAGTTCTTTTTTTCAAAATAAAAACACAATCGTGGCCTAGATATAAAAGCCAGAACTTTCGCGAAGCATTACCCTTGATGCCCATTGTGTTGAACATCAGGATAATTATGAAAAAGAAAGTGGAAGGAAACACATCATCCTCTCCAACTTCCACCATCTCCAAAGGAATCCAACCACCAAAGATATCTTTGCCTACCCCTACTCTCCGCTTTCTGCAGGGACCTCTCCTTCCATGATTCCCTCGTCCATTCATTCCTCTCCTCTAGTCACCCATCCGGCATTATCCCTGCACGCGGCCAAAGTGCTACACCTGTCCATTCACCTCGTCCCTCACCTCCATTCGGGGTCCCAAACAGTCCTTCCATGTGAGGCAACATCTGGAGTCACCTATGTGTCCAGTGCTCCCGACGCGGACCCTCCTACATTAGTGAGACAGTCGTAACTTGGGGGACAGCTTCGTTGAGCACCTCTGCTCCATCCACCAAAAGCGGAACTTCCCAGTGGACAAGCATTTTAATTCTAATTCCCATTCCTGTTCTGACATGTCAGTCCATGGCCTCCTCTTGTACCAAGATGACGCTACCCTCAGGGTGGAAGAGCAACACCTTACATTCTGACTGGGTAGCCTCCAAAATGATAGTATGAATATTGATTTCTCCTCTGGTACAAAAAAAAATTCCCTCCCCTTCCCCTTTTCTTCTCTTCCCCATTCTGGCCCCTTACCTCTTTGCATACGCTGCCTGACCTGCTGAGTTCCTCCAGCATTGTGTGTGCTGCAAAGGAAGGAAATGTTCAAGTGATGAGAACAGTATTCAATTCTCTCCGCTGTCTTTGAGGAGTTTGCACATTCTTCCCGTGACCACGTGGGTTTCTTCCAGGAGCTCCGGTTTCCTCAGACATTCCAAAGACATATGTTAAGGTTAGTGGGCTGTAGGCATGCTATGTTGGTGCCAGAAGCAAGTCGACATTTGCAGGCTGTCCCCAGCCTAATCCTTGGACTGTGCTGGGCGTTAACACAATAACAACTCACTGTACGGTATATTTTGATGTTTTGACGTACATGTAGCAACATAGTCATAGTCATAGTCGTAGTCATACTTTATTGATCCCAGGGGAAATTGGTTTTCGTTACAGTTGCACCATAAATAATAAATTGTAATAAAACCATAGATAGTTAAATAGCAATATGTAAATATGTAAATTATGCCAGGAAATAAGTCCAGGACCAGCCTATTGGCTCAGGGTGTCTGACCCTCCAAGGGAGGAGTTGTGAAGTTTGATGGCCACAGGCAGGAATGACTTCCTATGACGCTCTGTGTTGCATCTCAGTGGAATGAGTCTCTGGCTGAATGTACTCCTGTGCCCAACCAGTACATTATGTAGTGGATGGGAGACATTGTCCAAGATGGCATGCAACTTGGACAGCATCCTCTTTTCAGACACCACCGTCAGAGAGTCCAGTTCCATCCCCACAACATCACTGGCCTTACGAATGAGTTTGTTGATTCTGTTGGTGTTTGCTACCCTCAGCCTGCTGCCCCATATGCTAATATGCTAATATTAACATATGCTAATCTTTAAAAAGTTAAGATTGGAGTTAAGCATCAAAGGAAGGTTGTACTGTATATACCCACTCTGAGGTCACTTTATTATGTGCCTCTGTTCGTTTGTGCAAATATCTAATCAGCCAATAATGCGACAGCAACTCAATGCATAAAAGCATGCAGATATGGTCAAGAGATTCAGTTACTATGTAGACCAAAACATCTGAATGGGAAAGAAATGTCATTCAAGTGACTTTAACCTTGGAATGATTGTTGGTGCCAGATGGGGTGCTTTGAGTATCTCAGAAACTGCTGATCTCCTGGGAATTTCATGCACAATGGTCTCTAGAGTTTGTAGAGAATGGTGCAAAAAACAAAAAAAAAAAATCCAGTGAGTGGCAGTTCTGTGAGCAAAAATGCCTTGTTAATGAAAGAGGTCAGAGCAAAATGGGCAGATTGTTTCAAGGTGACAGTAACTCAAATAACCACATGTTACAACTCTGAATCTCTGCACTTCTGAATGTGCAACATGTTGAACTTGAAGAGGATGGGCCACAGCAGCAGAAGACCATGTACATACACTGAATGGCCATTTTTACTAGGTTCTGGAGGTACCTAATAAAGTGTCCATCGAGTATATTTTCCTCCAGCATTTTCACGGTGAATGCAATTGGATAAGCAGCATTGATTTTAATGAAGAGTTGAAGTGAAGCAATTATGAAGGAAGGAAAAGAACTTTAGTTAAATGAAAAACATGTTGAAAATGATCAAAGAGGATAATCTCTGTGGTTGCCATCCATAAAAGTACCAATTAATGCTGCTGAGCCTCCCCTCCCATGAGTAAAGTAAAGACAGTAATTGGAGTGATTGAAAACATATACAGTACAGTACAAAAATCTTAGACACATATATATAGCATGGGCACCTAAGACTTCTGCACAGAACTGTAGTTACTTTATGAATTGCACTGTACTGCTGTTGCTGCAAAAAAAAACAAACTTCATGATAAACCTGCTTCTGATATGAATCTCTGTTGTGGACTGAGGGTGGGAAGGGAGCAGGGAGAGGGGAATCATGGTTGGGAAGTGGGGGGAGTGGGAAGTACCAGAGAGATTCTGTAATGATCAAAACACTAATTGTTTGGAATCAAATGATCCTGCCTGGTGTCTCGGGACTGGGTGTGTCTGGAACCTCGCCACCCTCCCCCCCCACCCACCCCCGTCCCTGGCACTGGCACTCCTTCTCTGCCACCTATCCCATGGCACGACACCCCTCACCATTCCCAAAACAAACTCGCTCTCTGCTCCACATTGCAAAACACAGTACTGTGCAAAAGTCTCAGGCAGCCTCAGAATTTCACACAGTACTGTATATCGAGTCTGTTTCTACCATCATGATTTTGTTTAGAGATAGAACACATTAACCAGCCCTTCCAACCCAACAAGGCAGTGTCACCCAATTGAACCCACGTGACCAATTGGCCTACTAACCCATACATCTTTGAAATGTAAGGAGCACCTTGAAGAAACCCACATGGACACGGGAAGAAGCTGCAAACTCCTTATAGACAGTGGCTAGAATTGTACCCCGATTGCCAATACTATAACAGTGTTATGCTACACTATCATGCTGCCCCCGACTTAAAACTGGAACTGTCTTAAACCCAGAGCAATGAAATTATCTTTGGAAAGTGCAATGATGGTCCTTCAGATTGGCACCAGTAATATGGCTGATTGACAACAGAGAAACAACTTCATCTCCGAAGATGAAGGAAGTTGTGCTTTGTCACTTCTATTAACTATTCGTTTATAGGCTTCAAGCACTTTCAGTGATCAGCCCATTTTAAAAATGAAGCTCCCCTCACAGCAAACACCTTCCATGTCATTAGCACAAGAGATTCTGCAGACAGTGGAAATCCAGAATAACACTCACAAAAAACTGGTAGAACTCAGCAAGTCAGGCAGCATTTATGGAGAGGAATAAACACTCGTCTAATGAGGGACTTCATTGGTCTTAGCCTGAAACATCGACTATTTATTCCTCTCCATGGATACTGTCCAACCTGCTGAATTCCTCCAGCACTTTGTCTGCCTTCCATGTCATTAGGATGTTCCAGAAAGCATTTCAACCAATGGTTTACTTCTGAGATCCAATTATCATTTGTGAGTTTTTATTCAGTGAAGGGACGGGGCTTCACAGGCTGAGCCGGCTTTTAAGCATCCATGTCTGAGTGCGCTTACGAAGGTGGTGACTGCCTTCATGGGGTGTGGGCATCCAATATGATCCAGCGGACAATGAAAAAAATGATTGACTAAGTCTGCTTCTGTGATATTGACTGAGAGATGAATTACGCCTCAGGTGTCTGGGTGAAGTCTGCGTTGAACACCGCAACGATCTTACATGCCCACCTGATACCACACCACGAGGTTCAGGAACGGTTATTAACCTTCACCATCGGGCTCCTGAATGGGCATGGATAACTTCACTCACCTGAACACTGCATTGATTCCACAACCTGTGGACTCACTTTCAAGGACTCTACAAATCTCGTTCTCAATAACATGTATATTATTATCCGATCTGAAAGGTAATCAGTAAAGAACTATGACACTTTGGCACCCATGCTTGTGCAGTAGAGGTGCTTTTGGAACCTCAAGTTAATATTGGTTGCTTAGGTCTACATCCATGGTGTGGATTATGCTTGACAACATTTTGATGAGATCAGTTGGCCCAGGGACCGTGAACATTTATTGAAGATGCACCGAGAAGACAGATCATGGCATTGAGCAAAACTTGCAATGCTGGTTTGATGCCACTGCTATGATTTTGGAGTTTACCGTTCCAGCCAGTGCCACCTGGTAACGATGAGTTTACTGATCTTACACTCAGTGGTCACTTTATTAGGTACCTCTGAGCATATGTTTGTGGTCTTCTGCTGCTATAGCCCACCCGCTTCAAGGGTCAACGTGCTGTGCGTTCAGAGATGCTTTTCTGCGCACCACAGTCATAACGCAGGGTTATTTGAGTTAGTGCCACCTTCCTGTCAGCTTGAAGCAGTCTGGCCATTCTCCTCAGTAGCTTGAGTATCTCAGTAACTACTGATCTCCTGGGATTTTCGTGCTTAATAGTCTCTAGAGCAGGGATTCCCAACCCGGGACCCATTGGTTAATGGTAGGGTCCATAGCATAAAAAGAATTGGGAACTCTTGCTCTAGAGACTAGTGAGCATGAAAATCCCAGAAGATCAGCAGTTTCTGAGATACTTAGTCTACCCTATCTGGCACCAACAATCATTCCACGGTCAAAGTCACTTAGGTCATTTTTCTTCCCCTTTCGATGTTTGGTCTGAACCGCTTGACCACATTTGCATCCTTCATGTCCTGACTAATCAATAATCTCTCAACCTCTGCCTTAAATATACCCAATGACCTGGCCTCCATAACTGTCTGTGGCAGCAAATTCCACAGATTCACCACTCTTGGGCTGAAGAAATTCCTCCTTATCTCCATTCCAGAAGGACACCTCTCCATTCTGAGGTTGTCTTCTCTTGTCTTAGATGTGGAAGTCTACAGAGAATGGGATAGAAGATATTGACGGACGTTATTGTGATTCCATACAAAACTGCCTTAGTCAGTAAAGCCCTTGCAAAGCAGCATCAGTGGGAGAATGAGCGGAAGATAGTCAGAGCTAGAAGAAGTTGGGAAAGAGAAGCGAGTTGAAAAGGACGAGGTCCAACAGGAGTCCCTATTCACCTACAGTGATCAGAGTGTAAATTTCTACCGGGGCTGCAGTGAGGAAGAGTGACTGTAGGGGAGGAGTCACTGAAAGATTTCGGAAACCTTCCAGTCACACTGCAATGGTTTTAACATAACCATTTCAGGCTGAAGGCTCTAGCAACAGTTTCCTGCCACAACAGTAGGCCACCGAGTCTTTCTGCTGCAGGAGACTGAATTGCATTTTGTTCCCTCATGCCAGAGAACAGTAGGAGGAGAGAGCACACATTACACAGATTCACAAGATCACAGGATTCTTCTTTTTTCTTTTGCTCATTCAAGTGTCACCTGAGCCAGCATTTTAGGAATGGATGGTTAAATTCTGGAAGTGATATGTCTCCTTCGGCTGCTACAGTGCATGAGGTGTGCACATGCCACACCTCGAGTGTGAGGAAGCGAGCCCCAAGATCCTGAAGTCAGAGTTGAATGACTGGCAAGTAGAAGTGTTGGAGATTACAGAGGGGGAGAATCATGGCAATATTAACAACTACAAGAATTTTCAATGGGAGGAATTTGAGAAGAAAACAGTTCTGCTGTTAATAATAGAATGTGGGTGGTCTCACAGCCCCAGTAATCCGGATTCAATACATCAGTCCCTCATTGCTGTCTTTTGCATCTCTGGGTTCAAATCCACAGCCACTGCTACTTATGTAGAATTTGCTGCTCTCTCTGGGACCTCATAGATATCCTCTGGATAATTCAGTTTCTTCCCCACATCAGATTGTCAGGTGGTTGTTTAATTGGCAAAGGTAAATTCCTCCTAGTGCGTAGGTGATTGATAGAATCTGGGGTAAGAGAAAAAAAATGTTCAAAGTTCAAAGTAAACTTATTATCAAAATATAGGTGGCGCTACCGAATGTGTGCGGCAACTTCCTGGCAGTCAAAAAGCTAAGAAATCTGACTAAAAACATCACTGAAGTATATTATGTTAAATCAACACCGCAAAGTGATGGGGGGAGCAATGGTGAGATAAGTTTGGGGGATGAATCAATGCAGATGGAATTCCGATGCCCATACAAATGGCCTGGGAATGAGGTTGGATTGCCCTGGGCGCCTTTCGGAGAAGTCTGGGCCCTGGTGGAAGAGATTCAATTTTGATGCTTGTACAACTGGTTCAGGAGCGAGGCTGGATTGCTCTGGGCACCGAGCTGATTTGAAGAGCTTGAGAGGGGCTTCAGGTTGGACAGAAAACTCTGGGTCTGGAGCAAGTCGCTGGGCAGCGAAATCTGGGCCCGGAATGAGTTACCTGGCAACATGGTCTAGGCCCAGAGTGAGGTACTGGGCAGTGAAATCTGGGCCCGGATTAAGTCACCTGGCAGCATGGTCGAGGCCCAGAGTGAGGTACTGGGCAGTGAAATCTGGACCAGGAACAAATTACTGGGCAGCATGGTCTAGGCATGGAGCCTTTCACAGCAGGGGTGCCGGGGCGCTGGTGCGAGGTGCAATGTGCTGTTTAGACAATTTAAAAGCCGGTCCAGATTGGAGGCAAAAGCTGATTTTGCTCACTCTCTGCGTCCTTCACTTCTTTTACCAGGGTTTGGAGCCTTTTGCTGTTCCGTCATTGGGTCAATTTAAATGCTGGCCCAGACAGACTGAAAAGTCGGGTGTCATTTGGGACAGGAGCCAATTTCACTCATTCTCCGCGATGATCATACCATGGCATTGGGGCTATGAAGACCGCCCGGGCTGCTGTGCTCCGTGCCTGCTAATATGATGAACTGTTAAGTGAGGCTTTGGGCCTCCTCTGGGCTGCTCTGGGGTTCGGATCTGAGGACTCATTTTTGATTCAGATTGCTGTTGTTCGCTTTGATTTTTTATTTTTTTTCTTTCTCTTGCTGTTGGTCTTTTATTTTTATTTTTATTCTTTTTTTAAATTGGATTCTTTCAGGCCTCTTGCTCAGTGGCTACCTGAGAGCAAGGTTGTATAATTTATACATTCTTTGATAATAAATGTACTTGAATCTTGAATAAACTGCATACGTTACCACATACAACCCTGAGATTCTTGTTCCTGTGGGTATACTCAATAAATCAATAAAATAATAACTATAACAGAATCAATGAAAAACCACCCAACTTGGTCATTCAACCAGAGTGCAGAAGACAGCAAACCGTGCCAATACAAAAATAATAAATAAATAAATAAATAAACAAGCAAGCAAGCAATAAATATTGAGAACATGTGATATAGTGTCCTTGAAAGTGACTCCATTGGTTATAGGAACATTGCAGTGATGGGGCAAGTGAAGTTGAGTGAAGTTATCTCCTTTGGTTCAAGTGCTTGATAGCTGAGGGGTAGAAACTGTTCCTGAACCTGGTAGTGTGAGTCCTGAGGCTCCAGTATCTTCTTCCTGATGACAGCAGCAAGAAGAGAGCATGTCCTGGGTGGTGGGCGTCCTTGAAGATGGATGCTGCTTTCCTGTAACAGGAAAAATGGGATTCATTTGAGATTAGTGTAAATGAATTGTTACAGACTCAATGGGCCGAAAGAACCTCCTTCCATGCTGTACTTCTTTTATGAGGTTATAAGTGTGACCTTCACTTATCTCTTCAATAGCAGCCAAGATGCAATTTCAATTTGCAGTGAAATGTTGCTTTTTAAGCTTTCATAAAAGATCTGCCAGGATGTAGAAGTTGGCACCCCTGTCTGACTTGTAACAGTAGTTGTGCCAGCTCAGGAATGTGTTGACTGCGTACTCGTTTAAATGAATTGCGCTTGGCTGGGAGTGAGGAATTCTAGTAGAAATTAAAGTAGCAATGGTTTTGACACAATGACACAATTGTCAGAAATAATGAGGGATAAATTCACAGAACCATGAAAGTTTACAGTGCAAGGAAGTGCATTGGATCTGGCCCAAGTGTCTGAAGATGTCCTTATTCCCCTGTCTTTGATAATATCCATCTCTGTTTTTCACCTATTAATGCATTTCTTCATTAAAACCCACTGGAAAATTGACTTCCGCTGTATTCTTGGTAGGACCATTTAATGGTCCAATTACCTTCAGTGTTACTGTTTCTGGTAAAGCCAGCTATGTTTCTGCAGACAAAGAATCAGGTTTAATATCACCAGCATATGCTGTGAAATTTGTTAACGGCAGGCAGCAGTATGATTCAATACGTGATAGTAGAGAAAACATTCTCCTAAAAGAAACTGTATATAATTTCTTCCAAAAGTTTCTTCAGACACATAAAGTGTAAAAGAGAGGTGGATGTCGGACCACTGGAAAATGATGCTCGAACTGTAGTAATGGGGGATAACAAAATGACGGATGAACTGAATAAGTATTTTGCATCAGTCTTCTTCAGTTGGTAGAAGCTCTAGGTGTCAGGGGACATTAAGTATATGAAGGTACTACAACTAGAGAGAAGCTTCTTGGGAAACTGAAAGATCTGAAGGTAGATGTGTCACCTGGACCAGATGGTGTACACCCCAGAGTTCTGAAAGAGATCATGGAGGCATTAGTAATGATCTTTCAAAACCTCTACATTCTGGACTGGTTCCAGAAGACTGGAAAGTTGCAAGTGTCACTCCACTCTTCAAGGGGGGAGAGAGATAGAAGAAAGGAAACTGCAGGCCAGTTAATCTAGCCTCAGTGGCTGGGAAGACGTTGGAGTTGACTATTAAGGATGAGGTCTCGGGGTAGTTGGAGGCACATGGTAAAATAGGCTGTAGCCAGCAGGGTTTCCTCAAGGGAAAATTCTGACTGTCAAATCTGTTGGAATTCCTTGCAGAAGTAACAAGCAGGCTAAGCAAAGGAAGATCGGTTGATGTTGTGTACTGGCATTTTCAGAAGGCCTTTGACAAGGTGCCACACACGCAGCTGTTTAACAAGCTATGAACTCATGGTATTATAGAAACCATAGAAAAACTACGGCACAGAAACAGGCCTTTTGGCCCTTCTTGGCTGTGCCGAACCATTTTCTGCCTAGCCCCACTGACCTGCACACGGACCATATCCCTCCATACACCTCCCATCCATGTATCTGTCCAACTTATTCTTAAATGTTAAAAAAGAACCCACATTTACCACCTCGTCTGGCAGCTCATTCTATACTCCCACCACTCTCCGTGTGAAGAAGCCCCTTCCTAATGTTCCCTTTAAACTTTTCCCCCTTCACCCTTAACCCATGTCCTCTGGTTTAGGAAGGATTCTGGCATGAATAAAGCAAAGGATGATTGGCAGAAGGCATAGAGTGGGAATAAAGGAAGCCTTTTCTGGTTAGCTGCTGGTGACTAGTGGTGTTCCACTGGGGTCTGTGTTGGGACTGATTTTCTTTACGTTATACGTCAGTGATTTGGATGTTGCAAAGTTTGCAAATGATATGAAGATAGGTGGAGGGGCAGGTAGTTTTGGGGAAGTAGAGAGGCTACAGAAGGACTTAGACAGATTAGAAGAATGGGCAAAGAAATGGTAGATGGAATGCAATGTTGGGAAGTGTATGGTCATACACTTTGGTAGAAGAAATGAAAGGGTTGACTATTTTCTAAATGGATAGAAAATACAAAAAATGGAGGTGCAAAGAGTCTTGAGAGTCTTGTTCAATATTCTCTAAAGGTTATTTTGCAGGTTGAGTATGTGTAGGGGAAGGCAAGTGCAATGTTAGTATTCATTTAATGAGGACTAGAATATAAAAGCAAGGATGTAATGTGGAAACTTTATAAAGCCCTAGTGAGGCCTCACTTGCAGCATTGTGAGCATTTTGGGCTCCTTATCTTCAAAAGGATGTGCTTAAACTGGAGGGAGTTCAAAGAAAGTTCACAAGAATGATTCCAGCATTGAACTCCTTGTCATATGAAGAGTGCCTGATAGCTCTGGTCCTGTATTCACTGGAATTCAGAAGAATGAGAAGTGACCTCATTGAAACCTATCGAATGGTGAAAGGCCTTGACAGAGTGGATTTCGAGAGGATGTTTCCTATGGCGGGTCAGTCTAGGACCAGCAGGCGCAGCCTCAGAATAGAGGGGCGTCCTTTTGGAACAGAGATGAGGAGGAATTTCTTTAGTCAGAGTGGTGAATCTGTGGAATTATTTGCCACAGGCAGCTATGGAGGCCAAGTCTTTATGTACATTTAAGGCAGAGGTTGATATGGAGAGAATATGCCTTAGGATATGGAGAGCACAGCCTCAGGATAGAAGGATGGCCTTTCAAAACAGAGATGTGGAGAAATTTCTTTAGCCAAAGGGTGGTGAATTTGTGGAATTTGTTGCCACATGCAGTGGTGGAGGCCAGGTTGTTGGGTGTATTTAAAGCAGAGATTGATAGGTTCTTGATTGGACATGGCATTAAAGGTTATGGGGAGAAGGCCGGGAACTGGGATTGAGAAGAGAAAAGGATGAGCCATGATTGAATGGCAGAGCAGACTCGATGGGCCAGTTGGACTAATTCAGCTCCTATGTTTTATGGTCTTATGGTCTAACATGGAGGGATATGGAGAGAAGGCAGGAGATTGGGGCTGAGAGGAAAAGAGGAAAATTAGATTAGTCATTGTCAAATGGCAGAGCAGACTCGATGGGCAAATTGGCCTAATTCTGCTGTTATATACCTTATGGTTTTATGATCTTAGAGTTAAATTAAATAAGTAGTGTCAAAATAGAAATTAAAAAAGTATAGAGGTAGTGTTCATGGTTCAATGTCCATTCAGAAATCAGATGGCTGAGGGGAAGAAGTTGTTTGTGAATCATTGAGTGTGTATCTTCACTGTCTTGTACCTCCTTCCTGAAGGTAGCAATGAGAACAAGGCATGACCTGGGTGATGGGAGTCCTTAATGATGAATGCTGCCTTTTTGAAGCATTGCTCCTTGGAGATGTCTTGGATACTACAGAGATTAGCACCTATGATGGAGCTGGCTAAGTTTACAACTAAGATTAGCTTCATTTGTTATATGTACGTCAAAACATTGAAACATACAGTGAAATGCACCGTTTAATAGATGTAGAACATAGACTTAGAAATCTTCAGCACATTACAGATCCTTCGGCCCACAATGTTGTGCTGACCATGTAACCTAGTCTAGAAACTGCCTAGAGTTTCCCTAGCACATAGCCCACTACCTATGTACCTATCTAAAGTTTAGCATCAAATCAAATCAGCGAAGATTGAACTGGGCAGCCTGCAACAGTTGCAGTGGTTTCTGATGCAAACATAGCATGCCCAAAATTTGTTAACCCATAAGTCTTTGGAATGAGGGTGGAAACCGGAGCACCTGGAGGAAATCAAATCACAAACAAGAGAAAATCTGCAGGTGTTGGAAATCTGAGCAACACACACAAAATGCTGGAGGAACTCAGCAGGCCAGGCAGCATCTATGGAAAAATGTACAGTCGACGTTTCGGACCAAAACCCTTCGACAGGACTGGAGGGAGAAAAAGCTGAGGAGTAGAGGTCTGATCAAGCTGATTTGAAAGGGTCGGATATAGTGGTGGGGTCCGGGCCCAGAGCGTATCGATGTGATAGGGCCCAGGCCTTAGAGCATGGAATAACCCAATGGTTGGACAACTTAAGCACCAGGCCAGATGGATTGAAAGGTCAAGGTGTTCGGACCAAAGGCAAGGGTCAGTCCAGTTCCGCTTGCTTATCCGCAACATTTACTTCGCTCTTTGTGGCACTGAGACTGAGAGTGTAGGCCTGCTCCAGCGGTTCCGGGCTGTAAGTTCTGCAATGATTTGCTCTGTTGTGTGATGAAGTGAGGCTGAGGCTCTGGGCCTGCTCTGGCTGCTCCGGGCTGCGTGTCTATGGCCTCACTTTCATTCTGACTGCTGTTCCTTGCTTTTATTGTCTGCACGATTTGTGTTTTTGCTTCTCTCTTTGCCATTGTGTGCGTGTTGGTCTTTTTTTAATGGGTCCTTTTGGGTATCTTGTTTTGTGGCTGCCTGTAAGGAGACGAATCTCAAGGTTGTATAATTTATACCTACTTTGATAATAAATGTATGTTGAGCTTTTGAACCTTGAACTTTGCCCACCAGGGTCTGAGTATCTATCTTTTGTCTTGCATTTGGCTGGATGTATATTGAGTTCAAGGTTAGCAAGCTACTGGCCATTATGAGGAAAGATCTGAACCTGTGACAAATGCCAGGATGTGACATTGAAAACATTCATTCGTGATTCCATTATCTCATTGGGTTACCACACTCTCAGACAGTGGAGGATTTGATGGGTTAAATTTTTCTCAGATTCTATATGGAAATGGTGAAACACAAGGATGTCTACCATTAGACCTTGAAAACCACCCTTATCTTAGATCGTCTTTTTAGCCCATGTGTTATTTTACTTATTATTATTGTTGAAATTGACAAGATGAGGGGAGTTTCAGGGCCTAAGGGCAGAGTATATCTTTCAGTCATAATTATTTAGCTAGTCGGAGATCCTTTAACCTTCTCAGCGACAGCTTTGTCTGCACTGTTATCAGTAGACACTTTAAAGGGTTTTACTTTGAAAGGATGAGTTTTACTGAAATGTTATGTTGGAAAAACTTTCCTACTTGTATGATCAACAAAGTCATCCCAAGGCTTATAACCACTTATAACCGCAAAGTCCCAAGTTGAAGAATGACTCAGATTATTTTTAAGTTTGCAAAAGCTTTTCAGCAGATCTTGTGTGTGGTTGGAAAGAAATGAAAAGTGACATGTTTGAATTATGTATAGTGTTGATTTGAACAATAACTCATGATTCCTTGGGAAGTTCAATATTTTGCAAGGAGTTCACATAGGTTACTCAGCTAGAACTTTGGTTACAGCAACAAGCTTTCTAAAAAAATAAATACATAACTGGATCAATGGTCCTTCAACTTAATTAAACTAAGTCTTCATAGGAATCATCACATTCCAGTAGTCCAAACATAGGTCCTAACTTTTAACTATTTCTGAGGGTATTACATAGCATAACATAATCAAGGACCCCACCCCTTCCACTCTGGTCATTCCCTCTTCTCCATCTCCTCGAACCTCCCACCCCCCAATTGGGCAGAAAATACAAAAACTTGAGATCACCTACCACCAGGTTCAAGGTCAGCTTCTAACCCATTTTTATCAGACTCTCGAACAGACCTTTTATACAATAAAGATAAAGATAGATGGATACATACATACATACTTCATTGATCCCAAGGGAAATTACAGTGTCACAGTAGCATTACAAGTGCACAGATATAGAAATATACAAATATTAGTAGAGAAGAAAGGATACAAAATACTGTAAGTTACCACAAACAGTCTAACAGGAGGGGATAATCACTTCCCGGGCTGAAGGCTGACTCATAAAAGAGCCCTAATAGCCAAGGGTAAGAATGACCTCATAGAGCACTTTTTGGAGCAGTGCAGTTGTCTTAGTCTATTACTGAAAGTGCTCCTCTGTTCTGTGAAAGAGGCATACAGAGGGTGAGAAACATTGTCCAGAATTGTCAGCATTTTCTGTAGGGTCCTTTGATCTACTACAATCTCCAGTGTGTCCGCTTTGACTCCTATAACAGAGCCAGCCTTTCTAATCAGTTTATTGAGCCTGCTGGCATCACCCATGTTGATGCCATTGTCACTGCATAGAAGATTGTACTAGCGACAACAGACTGGTAGAACATGCGAAGGAGAGGCCTGCATCTCCAAAGGACCTCAGTCTCCTCAGGCAGTAGAGGCGACTCTGGCCCTTCTTGTAAACAGCCTCTGTGTTGGTGCTCTACTCAAGTCTCTCATCCAGGTGCACCCCCAGGTACTTGTAGATCCTCACCACATCCACGTCCTCACCATCAATAGTAAAAGGGTGCAGAGCAGGCTTGGTCTTCCTAAAGTCCATAACCAACTCCTTTGTCTGACTGACGTTGAGCTGCAGTTGATTCAGCTTGCACCATTTGACAAAGTCCTCCACCAGGGCCCTGTATTCATCCTCCCATCCTACCCTCATACACTCAAATTTTGCTGAGTCATCAGAGAACTTCTGTGGATGACATGACTCAGTGATGTATCTGAAGACCGAGGTATACAGGGTAAACAGGAAGGGAACCAATACAGTCCCCTGTTGGGCCCCAATGCTGTTTATAGCCATGTATCACACACAGCTCTCAAGTCGCATAAACTGTGGTCTGTCAGTCAAGTAGTCCATTATCCAGGGTACAATGGAAGTGCCAACCTGCTTTGAATGGAGCTTTTCCCCCAGCAATGAGGGCTGTATGGTATTGAAAACACTTGAGAAATCAAAAAAAACATGACCCTTGCAGTGCTGCCTTGCTTATCCAAATGGGAGTAGTCTCTGTTCAACTCTAATGTGCTCCTGGTAGGCAAACTGCAGGGATCAAGGGCTGACCTGACCAGAGGTCAGAGGTGAGCCATGGCCAGCCTCTTTAGTTTCATCATGATGTGTGAGGTCAGGGCCACTGGACGATAGTCACTCAAGACTTTTGGTTGGTCCTTCTTGGGCCAAACTCTCAATCTCTCAATTTACCTTTTCATGCCCGCATGAATTTATTTATCTGGGTGCACTATGTTTTCTTTGTAACTTTACTGCTACAGTTTGCAGATATATTCTTTTGTATACCTTGTTGTCCTTATGTGTGGAATAGTCTGTCTGTATGGCATGTAGACAGAAGTTCAAGTTCAGGTCCAATTGTCGTTCAGCCATGCACATGTATACAGCTAAATGAAACAGCACTTCTCCAGGGCCAAGGGGTGAAACATAGTACATGCCGTGAATGCTGCGGATTGTCATCTTGTCCTGGTGGCGAGGCTTGTGTGCTGCTGATATTCCAGGAGTGATACCATCATGTCCAAGAGGAGGATCCAGGCAAAGAGTGATCCAAACAGGACTTCAACGGTAGAGCTGGCAGAAGATGATGACATTTCACAACAGCAGTGAAGGTGGCGGAAAGCTGTAGCAGTGAATGGTCCCCAATCACCTTGCACTATATGCCACTGGACTGTATGGTGCATCAGCCTCCCCATGTTAAACAACGTCCTACACAGTTGTTCTCCATGAAGGCAATAGCTCCTTGGGAGAACTGTTTGCATGTCTTAAGTGTTTGCACCAGTACTGCAAATCTGCCAGTCCGCCACAGTGCTGGAAGTATGTTGTTGGCAATCATCATTGTCATTATGTGCCGTGTCATATGACATGGCAATGATCTGTCTTCCATCTGTCATGGCCATGATTGTTCTTGGCAAATATTTCTACAGAAATTGTTTGGCATCGCCTTCTTCTGGGCAGTGTCTTTACAAGATGGGTAACCCCGCCACCATCAATACTCTTCAGGGGTTGTCTGCTCGTTGTTAATGGATGCATAACCCGGACTTGTGATATGAACCGGTTGCTCCTATGAGCTGCTCCCATCGCTTCACGTGACCCTGATCGGGGGTGGGGGGGTGGAGGGAGGGGATAAGCAGGTGCTACACCTGCCCAAGGGTGACCTGCAGGCTAGTGAGGGAAGGAGCACCTTACACCTCCTTTTGGCAGAGGCGTATCTCCACCCCACTCCCCTGCCACCCATTTATGTGAAAGGTGAAATGTTTAAGGGAGACCTGAGGGAGACCTTCTTCACTCTTCACCGTCTGCTGCCTACATTAAACCAATGTACTATCTGTCTCTTAGACAGACGTGAAAGACCCACCATCATCATTACAAACAGAGCAGAAGAAAATAATCCCTGTCTCCAGCCTAATTTCATCCTTCACGTGGCACCGATAAAATAAAGATCATTTGCTAATCATCTGGCGGCTACAGGCGGGAATTTTTCTTGTATACAAATCAGCAGCCACATTTTCTGCAACACTTCATTTCCTGTAAAATGGATTTGGATGCACTGAACTGTGAAAAGTGATTCAAAATAAAGAAAATCCTTGTTTCTGGCAGGTCTGGGGACACTGAAGAGCTGATTACAGTGCAGGAACCTCATGCTAGTTTGCAAAAGGGCAAAGGGAGAAAGCAACACACAAAATGCTGGACAAACTCCGCAGGTCGGGCATCATCTATGGAGGGGAATAAACAATCGACATTTTGGGCCGATACCCTACCACTGCTCATGAAGGTTCTTGGCACAAAAAGTTGACAGTTGATTTCCCTCCATAGATGCTGCTTGACCTGCACAGTTCCTCCAACATTTTGTGTGTTGCTCTGGATCTCCAGCATCTGCAGAATCTCTTGTGTTTATAAAGGGAGAAAACACTGTTGGCAGAATCATGTCTGACAAGTGGGAAGTGTGACCCGAGGGTATGGCAAAGTGCAACTGAAAGTACTGACATGGATGGCCAATATGGCGATCTCCATTTATTCAAAGTTAAAACATCAGAGTAAAATTTATTATCAAAGTACGTAAAGATGTGCTGGCATTGGAGAGGATGCTCATGAGAAGGACTCTGGCAACGAAAGGGTTAATGTATGAAGGGTTAATGTTTGATGGTTCTAGGCCTGTACTCTCTGAAGTTTAGAAGAATGGGGAGGGGGGGAAATCACATTGAAATCTATTGAATATTGAAAGGTTTGGTTACGGTCGATATGGAAAAGATGTTTCCTGCAGTGGATGAGTCTAGGACCGGAGCCTCAGAATAGAGGAACATGCATTTAAAACAGAGATGAGGAGGAACTTCTTTGGCCAGAGGGTGATGAATCTGTAGAATTCATTGTCACAGACGGATGTGGAGGCCAAGTCATTGAATGTATTTAAAGTGGAGGTTGATAGGTTGACAGTAGGGGAATCAGAGTTTATATGGAGAAGGCAGGAGAATGATGTTCAGGGGACTAAAAGATCAGCCATGCTGGAATGGTGTAGCAGACCTATTGCTCCTATGTCTTCTGGTCTTATATGTCACCACATACTACCTTGCTCTTTACCTTCTTGCAGGCATTTACAAGAATATTAAGAACTACAATAGAATAACAACCAATATGCAAAACAAGGCAAAGAAAAGAGGAAAGTATGGGGGGGGGGGTGGATATCAGAGCTAAGTTTGTAACATAGAGTCATGGAATTATAGAACACTACAGCACAGAAACAGGCCATTTGGCCCATCTAGTCCATGCCAACCCAATTTAACTGCCTACTCCCATCAACCTGCAGCCATACCCCTACTATCTATGTACCCGTCCAAACTTCCCTTAATCATTGAAATTGACCTCACATCCACCACTTGTGCTGGCAGCTCGCTCCACATTCTCATTACCCTCTGAGTGAAGAAGTTTCCCGTCATGTTCCCCTTAAACTTTTCACCTTCCACCCTTAATCCATAACCTCCAGCTGAAGTCCCATCCAACCTCAGTGGAAAAAGCCTGCTTCCATTTGTCTTATCTATACCCCTCATAATTTTGTGTACCACTATCAAATCTCTTCTCAGTTGTCTACGTTCCAAGGAATTAAGTCCTGACCTATTCAATCTTTCCTTATAACTCAGTTCCCCCACTTCCAGCAATGTCCTTGTAATTTTCCTCTGTGCTCCTTAAACATTATTTACATCTTTTCTATAGGTATGTGACCAAAATTGCACACAATACTCCAAATTAGGCCTCTCCAACATCATATACAACTTCTACATAACATCCCATCTCTGATCATAATGCCAATAGTTTCAAGGTAAATATGGCAAGGGATAGTTCTGGTCCTTGGGTTGAGATTCTAAATTGGAGAAAGGCCAATTCTGATGGTATCAGAAATGTGGATTGGGACAGGTTGTTTCCTGACAAAGGTGTACTTGATAAGTGGGAAGCCTTCAAAAGTGAAATTTTGAGAGTACTGAATATGTGTGGTCCTGTCAGAATAAAAGACAAGGATAACAGGTTTAGGGAACAATGGTTTTCAAGAGCTATGTTCCAACTATATGAAGCATAGTTCAGCTTGAGTACTGTGTTGATTTAGGCACCACACAATTGAAAAGAATGGATAACACATGAAAGGGTGCAGAGAAGATTCACCACAAAGTTACCTGGAATGAAGTGTTTTTAGTTATCGGGAAAGATTGAAGAGACTAGGTCTTTTTATACTGGAACAGAGGAGGTTAAGAGGCTACATGATTGAAGTATAAATAAATTATGAGAAAGATATTGAGACCTTGGTTAAGAAAAAGAAGGAGGTGAATTGCAGGTACAGGCAGACAGGAAGAAATAAGGTATTTGAAGAGTGTAAGAAATGCAAGAGAACAATTAAGAAGGAAATCAGGAGGGCTAAAAGAAGACATGAGGTTGTTCAAGCAGACAAGGTGAAGGAGGATCCTAAGGACGTATACAGATACAGATATATTAAGAGCAAAAGGATTGCAAGGGACAAAATTGGTCCTCCGGAAGATCGGAGTGGAAATCTATACATGGTGCAAAAAGAGATGCGGGAGAGGTTAAATGGATTTTTCGCATCTGTATTTACTCAGGAGATGGACACAGTCTATATAGTCAGCATTTCTCCAGACACTATTAACATATCCTGAAATCCATTAATAATTCTATGCATTAGGACTTGCACATATTTGACTGCTTCCTCCTGCAGCACTGGCATTCTTTTTCTAAGGAGTCCAGGTTGGAAAAGATAGATTCCAATATCTGTAATATTTATTTAGGATAACAATCTCTAATACTGTGGTACTTCTGCCGATGTTTTTGTATTGCTTTAATGACCTCGTTTGTGGAAGCAAAACAACAGTGTATGCTGTAAACCTTGATGAAGGCTAGTGACAATGATCTAACCATCTCTTGTCAGCTGTGTGTTGCTACCTAGCACCTAGCAACAGTAATGTAAACAATTTGACTGAATGGCCAATCACATTGAAGAATTGTCTCAGACAAAACCAATAGGAGCATGGGCAATCTTAGATTATTGTTTAAGAACACTTGACTGTGCTAAATAAAGAATGGATCAGGCACAAATGTTTGTGTAACTAACAGCTATATCAGCAAGAAAAACTTTTTACTGTTATGTTAGAATTTATTGCAATACTTAGCTCAGAGAATTAAAATCTACATGCATAAATTTGATATTTAGCATTGTGGAAGTTGCAAACAATGGATTTAGACCTCCTCCAATAATGTGCCACATTTTCAGGGATTATTTCAGTGGGATTAGTTTATAAATACATGAATTTAACATTAATTCGATTTTCCAGTTTTCCATTAGGGAACATTAAAAAACAGCACAGTCTGTGATGGAGGTGAGCGAACAGTGCTGGAGAGACAGAGCTGATGAGAGAAATTTCAGAGTTTCTGTGACAGACCTATTTTGCATAGAAATCCCAAGTTTCCAGTCTATTTCACTTTGCTATGTTGACGGCAGAGGCAGCTTCTTTGAAATCATTATTGCAAAACGCAGCCCACGTCAGGGAATAGGTTTCACTTTGTCTGTGAGGGACAAAGTTAGAAATAATATGATTTTACCCTGACTATGAACCACTAAGTTCAGGAACAGTTATTACCCTTCAAACATCTGGCAACTGAGCCACTGTGAATAACTTCACTCACCTCAACATTGAAATGATTCCATAACATTTCAAGGTCTCCACAACTCATGTTCTCAGTGTTATTAATTTATTTATTTATTGTTATCATTTGATATTTTGTATTTGCACAGTTTATCTTTGTTTGGACATTGGTGTTTGTCAGTTTTAGTGTGCAGTTTTTCACAAATCCTGTCTTCATTTGTATGCTCTCCTGTGAATCTCTGCAGGGAAAATGAACCTCAGAGTTGCAGATGATAACATATATTATACATACTTCAATAATAAATCTATTTTGAATTTTGAACTTTGATGATTTATACTCCTTAATTTTTGTTAATTTTTCTTTTTCAGACTTAGTTAGCCCTACAACATCAAGAATGACAAAATGACCAATAATATTGAACAACGATTTTGCTTCCTGAATATTTTTGGACATATCTTATAGATTTTGGGCTGCTGATTATGTAATTTGCCATGATATTTCCCTATCATGCACTATTTTTTTAAAAAATCACGTGTATTTGTTCTTTCAGTTCCTAATTCAGGTCAGAATAACTGTTGCCAAGATTAAGGAAGGAATTTTTGTTGGCCACAAGTCAAGTAGGTTGATGACAGCCAACTTGAAGAACTTCTGGTGGGACCGGAGAAAATCACATGGAAAGCATTCAAGGATGTTGTTGAAAATTTTCTTAGCAACAACTGAGCGCCAAACTACGTGCAGATGGTTGACAATATGCTTGAAGCACACAAAACCATGAAGTTGAACATGCCACTAAAAGATTCATTTTCTGCATTCCCATTTAGACTTCTTCCTTGCAAGACTTGGCACTGTCAGTGACGAGCAAGGTGAAATGTTTCACCAGGATATTGCGGCCATGGAGAAACAGTATCAGGACAATGCTGGGTGATTATTGTTGGACTTTTAAGTGAGAAGCCTTAGACACTGAGAATAAATAAAATTCATGGACAAAACATTTTTAGCTTAGTTGAACTGTTGCAAACTGACAGCACCATTATGCAATTAAATGGATTATATTCAATAACAGTTAATTTCTTGTTTCTCCAAATTGCTACATGCTAAAAGTAGTCTGAAATTATATTTGTGTTCAGCTTCAAGCGATCTGTCATAAACAAAAAAGGAAATTCTGAGGAAGCAACATGTTCAAAAAAATTTGTTGCCCAGTGATAGTTCATAAATCTTCACTAAAATATTTTTGTAACCAGGTGACCGTCGAATCTTATTCAGTATTGTTAAAAATGCACTTAGGCATCCATCCAGGTAATGCTAGAATAGTTGTCTGTACCTTTAAGTGGAGACAGTGATGTGATGACGCGTGCGTGGGATAGTGGGGAGACCATTTTGTTTTCTGCTGAAGAAGCTGGTGAGGCATTGGAATTGAGTTCCTCCCAGAGATGCTGGGCATGGTGAGGAAAGGTGAGCATTAATTCACAATATCCATTTATGCTTGTTGGCGAATCGAGAATATCGGTAATTTGTCATGTTCTACATGTGGATGCTTTAGATTTTCATGAGTGAAAGCATCAACGCTGGACAGCGTGGCTTGTGCAAAGTTCCTCACCAGCCCAAGTAGGTCAGTCTTCCTGTAATTTAACTACCAGGCAATACCTTGTAAAAGTTGTGCCAAAGTGTACCTTTTGTCTAACTTTATTGTATCGGGACTGATTGTGCATGTAACAGCGTAATGTAAATGGTTAGTCTCTGTTTGGAAGTTCAGCACGTGTGTACTAAAGAGTAGTAGGCGTCTTAGATGAGATGTATTCGCATACATTTTTCGCTGCTGTGTATAAGATACAGGGTTGGGGGGATTCCAATGTTGTTTGTGTTGTGTTCCTTCAGGATTGCCACTACCGTACTAGTTCTGAATTAGTTTTGTGCAGTTTGCTTTATGTATTTTTATACTGCATACACAATTTGCCGCTACACAAGGGTGTGGATTGAAAGTTAAACTGAGATTGTACTGGCAAGAACTGGTTGTAAATTCATTTGTTTTGTTTTGCGACCCTCTTCTGGCACTTAAACATCTAAAACAGATAAAGGAATTAAAACCGGAAAAAGTATTTGTTGTCCTGAGTGTGTACTGTTACGTACCCCGTAACTGGGTTGCCAAACCAGCAGAAATGGATCACTCAGTTGGAGTCTGGATTACTAGAACTAAGAAAGTTTTATTAAAGAAACAAGCAACACAGTAATCGAAAGGATAATAAATGCAACAATTCAGCAATGATAAACACACATGTGCACAGAATTAAGATAACAGCATCAATCAAGCTCTATCGTTGTCTAGGGGTAAATGACCAATTTCAAAGTGACACAAAGTTCAGTCCAATTTAGTTCAGTTCGCAGTAATCGTTGCCATGGTGATGGACAACGTTGGGGGAGGGAGAGAGAGAACGAGAACGACTAATCATTCAGAACGGCTTCCACTCACAGACCGGCCATATTGCTCACAAGCAGCTTTCGGGCGGGTCCTTTGTGATGTCACCTGAGGTCACCGACTGTGACCCCTCCTCCAGATGCGGTCGATCCTCTGCAGTGAACCCAGCACCCAAGCGAGGGTGGACACACACCGAGTTCCTGCTGATCGTACCTTTCCACCCTGTGCGTTGTCTGGTACTTCCCACCGACTTGTGAGAGGCGCACCGCTTCCAGGGTCTCGTTACCTCGGGTGTCGTGTGTGTCCTGCCTTAGCAAACCTGTCCCTTTTTATCCCCCTGCTGGGGTATCGCCTGTCCATCACTTCAAACAGTTCAGGGTTCAAAGGGGGGAGCCGCTCTAGACAGCTCTCTCTCTCCGGTCCCTTCATTACACATCTCCAAATCGCCTGTCCATCACTTCAAACAGTTCAGGGTTCAAAGGGGGGAGCCGCTCTAGACAATACCCAGACTGATGGCTCCTTCATTAACATCTCCAAATGCTGCTTCATTGTTCCTTATCTCTCCCTCCCCTGAGGACAGGTGGCAGACCAACTGCTGATGCCACTGGTGGAAGCCCAGGCCAGCAAACATCTTAATTTATGTGTAGTCTCGTCACAGTACTTTTCCCTAGGCCGCAAAATTTTTATTTTTAAGTAAAAGAAACAAGGTGAAACATCTTTCTCAAGAGTAGCTCTATGAAATCAAATCATCAAATCTTCATTAATTGGTAGATGTGCTACTCAACACAACAGACACAAAATTCTGGAGGAACACATAGCAGGTTAGACAGCATCTATGGAAAGGAATAATGAGATGATGTCTTGTCCCCAAACTCTCTCTTCCTCTCTCTCTCTCTCTCTGTCCCTCTCTCTCCCCCTCTCTCTCTCCCCCTCTTTCTCTCTATCTCTGTCTCCCCCCATCTCCTTCTCTCTCTCCCCCTCTCTCTCTCTCCCTCTCCCCCCCTCTCTCACCCACCCATGCAAAAAAAGAACAGCAACAATAACATCAAACTCCAACCCCCACCCCCCCACCCGTCCAAAAATCTAACAGGTCGCTCACATGGAAAAACACCAACAAGGACATCAGACCGCAGATCCCTATCCCCTCCCTCACCCAGAAAGAGTAACGTATCGCCCGCCTGGCAACTGGTAACACGAAAAAAAAACAGAAAACTGAAGGAGACCAATATAAGCTACAGTCCACACCAATAATCACATATGTGTCGGAATTTTGACAACTCAGCTCAAACTCAGTCCCTGTGTGGGGAGTGACTGCCAACCCCCCGACTCCTAACATCCAGCTATTTCTTATGTTGTTATGTTCATCATGGAGAATAAGCAGGTAATGGGTTAAACGCTTATGGCAAAGCAGGAAAGGTTTGTCTGTGTATGAAACTGGATATTAAACTAGCACTGCACTTTTGGTCACATCAGGTTTTGTGGTGTGGACACTAGGCTCTGCTGTTCTTCTGCGGACAAAGCCACAAAAGAGCCACCACCACTTCCTGCTATTGCAAGAGGAAGTGTGTTCTGGAGTAGATTAGAGGGAATGATGATGGGGAAGGCTGTGGGGGAAGGCCGTGAGTAAGTGAGAATAACGAGTAGAGAAAGGATCCCAAGATGGAGATGGTTATTTGCACAAGAAAGCTGCACAAATGATCAAGTGATGATTTGGTTGCCAGGGAGATGATCTAAGTGTGAACCAATGATAGACCTTGCCAAGGAGGGGAAGGTTTGAGGCAACCACCAACAATGGAAGCTCTAGAAACAACCTTTGTGGAGGAAGATGGATGCCTGGTCTTCAACACAAGTCCAGATAGAATGAAACATATTAATCAATGGCCAAGCAAGTCTCAGCCTTCATATTGAGCTCAACTTCAATGTCCAATGACCTCAGAGTTTGTGGAACTCAGGTATATAACAGAAGAGAAAATTAAGGACCTCGTGGCATGGTGCGAAGACAATAACCTGTCTCTCAACCTCAGCAAGACGAAGGAATTGGTTGTTGACTTCAGAAGGAGTAGCGGACTGCACGACCCCATTTACATTGGTGGTGCGCAAGTAGATCAGGTCAAAAGCTTTAGGTTCCTCGGGGTCAATATCACAGGTGACCTGACTTAGTCCAACCAAGCAGAGTCCACTGCCAAGAAGGCCCACCAGCGCCTTTACTTCCTGAGAAAGCTAAAGAAATTTGGCATGTCCCCTAAAACCCTCACTAATTTTTATAGATGCACCGTAGAAAGCATTCTTCTAGGGTGCATCACAACCTGGTATGGAAGTTGTCCTATCCAAGACCGGAAGAAGCTGCAGAAGATTGTGAACACAGCGCAGCACAACACAGAATCCAATCTTCCGTCCTTGGACCCACTTTACACCGCACGCTGTCGGAGCAGTGCTGCCAGGATAATCAAGGACATGACCCACCCAGCCAACACACTTTTCATCCATCTTCCCTCTGGGAGAAGACTCGTATGGCCAGATTTAGGAACAGCTTCTTTCCAACTGTGATAAGACTGCTGAACGGATCCTGACCCGGATCTGGGCCGTACCCTCCAAATATCTGGACCTGCCTCTCGGTTTTTTTGCACTACCTTACTTTCCCTTTTCTATTTTCTATTTATGATTTATAATCTAAATTTTTAATATTTACTATCGATTTATACTCCAGGGAGCGCGAAGTGCAGAATCAAATATCGCTGTGATGATTCTACGTCTAGTATCAATTGTTTAGCAACAATAAAGTATAAAGTAAAGATTTTGAAACTTGCTCAGTAAAGCAGTAATGCTGATGAATTGAAATCTTTAAAATCTTTAATCTTGGAAAAGAGGCCGTTGCTCAAGAGCAAATTGTATGGCATTTAGAACATAAACCATCAGTTGACTCTTCTGATAGTTAAAAACAATGCACTTACCTAAAATTTACCTCACAGTTACAGGATGGGATTAAGTTTAGCTTGAGAAACAAATATAATTATAATGGTGTATGAAGAGAGAAGAACTTAGATGCAAGAAGTAACATTACCAACTGCTGAATGTATTTAAGGAGTCATTACAGCCCAGAAACAGGCCTTTCAGCCCATCACATTTATGCTGACCTTTTTATCCATCTACACCAGGCATTCCCAATCTTTTTTATGCCATGGACCAATACCATTAGGCAAGGTGTCCATGGGCACCAGGTCAGGAACCCCTGATCTAAACTAACACCATATGTCTGTATTAGGTCCTTATATATATTTTTGTTGCCTAACCAAATATATCTTAAACATAAATGATTGTATCTGATTCTATCACCACCCGGGGCAACATTTCAGATATCAACTACTCTCTAGGTATAAGGTTTTCTTCTCAGGTCCCCTTTATAACTTCTTCCTTTCACCATAACCCAGGTCCTCCTGTTTTTGATGCCCCTACCATGGGGAGAAAAGACTTTGGCTATCTACCCTATCTGTGACTCTTATCAGGATCAGAATCAGATTTAATGTCAGCGACATAGGTCATGAAACTTGTCAACTTTGCAGCAGCAGCACAATGTGATACATGATAATATAGAAAAGAATCTGTGAATTACAGTAAGTATATATATGTTTATCAATAGTTAAATTAAATATGTGATGCAAAAGCAGAAATAAATAAGTAGTGAGGTAAAGTTCATGATTTCAATGTCCATTCAGAAATTTTGTATATTCCTATCAGACCTCCTGCACTTCAGGGAAAACAAGCCCACCCTATCCAGCCTCCCCCCCTTAACTAAAGTCCCCATTTCAGGCAACATCTTGATGAATTTCTTTCTCATTTTCTTCAGCATAATTACATCCTTCCTGCAACGTGGAGATCAGAAACGAACAGGATGCTGTTTAATATTGATTAAAACCTTAACTTGTGGGCCAACTGTTCTGGAATAAATGACTCAGGAATCATCTGGCTAACTATGATTCACTAGTTATTTGAGTGAATCATTGTATAACAGACTATTGATTAATGATTGACTAATTTATTTGACATCATTATTTCACAAGTCCATGATCTGTGTGGTTTGATGACGGACCATAGTGCATTATCAACAGGTTTATGGGTTTATGGGTCCACACCGAGCGCTGTCGCAGGAAAACAGCATCTATCGTCGAGGGACCCCACCAACCAGACCATGTTCTCTTCTTGCTGCTGCCAATAGGAAGAAGGTACAGGAGCCTCAGGACTTGCACCACCAGGTTCAGGGACAGTTACTACCCCTCAACCATCAGGCTCTTGATCAGAGGGGATAACTTCATTCAACTTCAGTCACCCCATCAGTGAATTGTTCCCACAACCTATGGACTCACTTTCAAGGACTCTAATCTCATGTTCTCAATATTTATTTCTTATTTTTATTATTATTACTACTTCTTTATTTCTTTCACAGTTTGTTGTCTTTTGCACATCGATTATTTGTCCTTTCTGTTGGGTGCAGCATTTCATTGATTCTATTGTGTCTCTAGTATTTACTGCAAATGGCCAGAAGAAAGTGAATCTCAGGGTTGTATGTGGTGATGTATATGTACTTCGATAATAAATTTACTTTGAACTTTGAACTTTTGTTTGGAGGGAGAAATACAGCAGAGGAAGTTTTTTGCTCTGTATTTATTTAAATTCCAAATACTGCAGAACTGTGATAAAAAAAAGCTTCATTTCATTTCATTTCTACTTCAAGTTCTGAATTCAGATAGCGGAGATATTAAAAATGAATGGACAGGTAGCATTTTACCTTGGTCACTAAAAGTCTGAAATAAAAGAATAACAGAAGATGCTAGAAAATACTCTGTGGGTCAGGCATCTTCTGTGAAGAGGAATATGCAAGCAATGCTCCTGATCAATAACTTACCATTTCTAATTTTTCTCTCCACAGATGAGATAACTTGTTGAGTATCAGATATTCCAGACTATGTTTTCACTATGCCAATCCTACCCTCTCAAAACATTTCCATTGTCTGTTGAATTCTTCCTCCATAGCTGTCAGTTGTAATTATGTTTTAGATACACCTTTGTCAGCCATCAAAACCACTGTATCATCGTCATTATGAGTGGTGTCAAAGCATAGGCAATCAAGATCATACGCCCATGATTGTTCTTGGCAAATTTACAGAAGAGGTTTGCCATTGCCTTCTCCTTGGCAGTGTCTTTACAAGACGGGTGACCACAACAATGATCAATATCCCTCAGAGATTATCTGCTTGGCGTCAGTGGTTACATAACCAGTACTTGTGATATCCCCCACCTGCTCATACGACCATCCACCACCTGCTTCCATGGCTTCACGTGACACTTATCGGGGGGCTAAGCAGGTGCTACACCTTGCTAATGATGACCTGCCGACTAGTGGAGGGAAGGAGCACCTTACACTTTCTTTGGTAGAGATGTATCTCCACCCCACCAACATGTGTTTAAGCATATGTTGCCTATTAAGTGTTCAATGCTTCACACAACAAAAATGGACAATCAATTGTGCAAGACAACAAACTGTGCAAATAAGAAAAGGAGAAACAAAAAAAAAGTCATTAATAAATGAACAATAAATATCGAGAACATGAGTTGTAGAGTCCTTGAAAGTGAGTCCATGGTTTGTGGGAATAGTTTAGTATTGGGGTGACTGAAGTTATCCCCTCTGGTTCAGGAGCTTCTTGGTGAGGGGAAACAAGTTCAAGTTTAATTGTCATTCAACTATACGTGAATACCCTTGAATACAGCCAAACGAAACATTGCCAGGATTATGCCTAGATTGGAGAACATGACTTTTGAGGATAAGTTGAACAAGCTTTTTTTTCTCTCTCTGGGCCAAAGGAGGATGAGGGGAAGTAGTGGATGTGGGTTTGATTTCAATGTTTAACAAAACTTTGAATAAGTACATGGATGGGAGGACTATGGTGTGGGTGCAGGTCAATGGAAGTAGGCAGGTTAATAGTTTGGCACAGACTAGATGGGCCAAAGATCCTTTTTCTGTGCTGTGGTGTTCTATGTCTCTATGACTTGATAGAGGAGTACAAACTGATAACAGGCATAGATTGAGTGGAGAGTGAGAGTCTACTTCCCAGGGTGGAAATGGCTAATACAAGGGGTCATCATTTTAAGATATTTGGAGGAAAGTGTAGAGGCATGTCAGAGCCTATCACACAGTGAGTAGTATATGTGTGGAACGTGCTGCCAAGGGTGGTGGTAGAATCAGATACATTAGGGACATTTAAGACACTCGTACATAGGCACGCGGATGAAAGAAAAATGGAGGGCTATGTGGGAGGGAAGAGTTAGATTGATCGTCAAGCAGGTTTAAAGGTTGGCACAACATTGAAGTGTGATGGGCCCGTACTGTGCTGTATGTTTATGTTCTATGAGCTCTGAGTGAATTTTCTACTTAATCTCCATCTTCTGCTTTTCAGCTGTGCCATTTTAATTGTAATATCTTGTCCAAATATTTAATTTGTGAAGGTCATTATGAATTCTGTTTCCTCCATCATCTATTGAGGTCATGTCTTACCCATTCCCTTTACACCCATCCCTCCCCCACCTTTTCTCTTTTGCTGATGACTCTGGATGTATTCTGCACAGTTGGTGACTGATTAACTAGTCAATATTCTGATTTCATTCATTCAAATCTGCTCATAACTTGGAATAAGTCTCATAGATTCTCTTGCCCTTTGTTCTAATGAAAGGCGCAATCTATATCTTTTAATTCTGTAATGTAAGTAAGAGGCTTTTGCATTATTAGGTTGAAATTAAAAAATATAACATTGGATTGACCTTAACTGCCTGAAAACAAAAGGCTCCATAGAAACCAAAGATTGCATTTATGTGGCACTTTTGACCTACTTTCAGGACATCCCAATATGCTTTATAGCCAATTAGATATTTTTAAAGTGTGCATACAAAGTCAAAGTACATTTATTATTAATGTTACCACATACTTCCTTCAAGTTCATTTTCTCGCAGGCATTCACAGGAAAGAGAAGAAATATAACAAGATTTATGGAAAATATGCTAAAAGAGACTGACAGGAAAACCAATATGCTAATGAGGACAAATTGTGCAAATAAAAGAAAAATAATACTGAGAAGATGATTTGCAGAGTTGTAAGGCATCAAAGTCAGCAGCAAATTTGTATACAATGAGCTCCCACATACGGTAATAGGGTAAGGGCAGATTATCTACCTGCCCCTTTCAGAATAAATGTTGTCCAGGATCCCTGCTCTTCTATGGCATTTATCTTGTCCTTCTAAAGGAGATAAGCCAAAATAGACAAGATCTCCAACAGTGCAGCACTGACGTGTCACAGGCAGGGACGTATCTCAACGTAGAGTGAGTTTGGGCTGTGGAATTCACGAACAAGGGATATGTATGTGTCTGTGTGTTCACTCACCTCATGCAGGAACGGGCAGCACAGAGACACAGCTAGCGGAGCTGCTGACTCGCAACACCAGAGCCTCAGGTTGAATGCTGACCTTTGGCGCCGAGTAGCTTGCCTGCTATAGAGTACTACAGCACAGAAGCAGGCCCTTCAGCCCATCTCATCATGCCAGCCTGGTCTTATCTACCTTCCCCTGTACCATAGCCCTCTACCGCAGAGCGTTGTGGACACAGCTTAGCGGACCGCAGTCTCAGTAAAGCAGCTAGCAAATTCAAAGACCCCACCCACCCTGGACATCGTCTTTTCTCCCCTTTCCCATCATGCAGAAGAAATATTAGTTTATACTTTCAAGGGCAGCTTCTACCTCACTGTTATTAGACTCTTGAATGGATACATGGTCTCTTGACCTCACAATCTACCTCGTTATGGTCGTACACTTTATCGTTCATCTGCGCTGCATGTTTTCGATAGCTTTTACACTTCATTCTGCATTGTTGTTCTTTTACTTTATTCTAGCTCAATGCACTGTGTAATGATTGGATCTGAATAAACAGTATGCAAGACAAGCTTTTCACTGTATTTCAGTACATATGACAATAATAAACTAACACCAGTACCTATACAAACTTGTCTTAAATATTACATATGAAACCACATCTACCACTCCCACTGGCAGCTCGTTTCACATGCTGCACAACCCTCTGAGTGAAGAAGTTCTCCTTAGATTCCCCTTAAATATTTCACCTTTCATCCTAAACCTATGACCTCTAGTTCTAGTCTCACCCAACCTCAGTGGAAAAAGCCTGCAAGCATTTACCCTATCTCTACTCCTCATAATCTTGTATTCCTCTAAAAGATCTGTGTTCCAGGGAATAAAGTCCTAACCTGTTCACTCTTTCCCTACAATTCAAGTACTCAAGCCCCGGCAAATGTATATACACTGGGTTTTCCCCATTTCCCTCCCACATGCTCAAGATGTTCAGGTGGGTAGGTTAGTTGGGCACTGGAAGATGTTCCTTGTGGGTAGGTGAGTGATTGAATCTGAAAGGGGATCAATGAGAGTATGGGGAGAGTAGAACAAAGGATTAATGTTGTGTTAGTGCAAATGAGTGGTTGATTGATGCCATGGGCTCAATGGGCTGAATGGCCTGTTTTCAACCTGTATCTCCATATGATCCTAATAATTGTTTATCACTGCCTTGTAATAATAGTCATTTTATTCATAATTATGCCATGTTTAAAATAACTTTCTTAATCTATTTATGTATGAGGATTAAATATCCCAAAAATAAATATTTTTAATGAGGATGACTGAATTTCAACAATTAATTTAAATAACCAGGAAAGAAATAAAGTGATGAGTGAATATCTATGGCTTAATTCAGTTTGATAAAAATCTAGTCAAATCCATAAAATTCAAACAAAATCGGAGCTGTTGACACTCTTCCTCCCTATTCCAGCTGAATGACTAAGTGAAATCTTGATCCAGCTCCAAGTTTCCATCTTGTAGCTGGAAAACAAACCCAGATCTATCCCAGCATGCCGAACTGACCAGCAATGAGCAATTCAGTCTCTCAGCCATCTCTTCTTCCGTCCGAGCAAACAAATTATTTTTAACCAGCCACAGCCTGACTTAATTTGATTTCTTTTCTGTTATTTGTATCAGAAGGTTTATTGTTGAAAATGTGATGATCAAAAAAGAACAAATTAAAATAGTTTCAACCTCTTGAAACTGAGAGGTTTGGCATAGTCATAATTTCTCTATCTGTGTAAGATGCACAAAGAAGCTCTATAATTTCAAATCTTCTCATTAACAGGAGTTCAGTGAGACCCTCTCTCACTGTTCCCCCCTCTGACCTCTGACTCTTTGACCATGTGCTCACCCAGACTTGCTACTATAGCCACTGTCTTAACATAGATTTCTCTAACTAATGAAAATTTCTCCTCCCTTCCTGTTCTGTCTTTTCCCATTCTCCATTCTGGGTTCCCGCCTACCCCTTCTCTTCTCTTCACTTGGCTATCAGCACACACTGGTACCCCTATCCTTCCCTTTCTCCCCATGGTCCAGTCTTACCTCCTATTGGATTCCTTCTTCTTCAGTCCCTTACCTTTTCAACCTGTCACCTCTCAGCTTCTCACTTCATCACCTCTCCACCTCTCACCTACCTTCTCCCTCACCTGACTTCACCCATCACCTGCCAGCTTGTACCCCTTCCCCTCACCCAACCTTCTTGTTCTGGCTTCTCCTCCCTTCTTTTTCAGTCCTGATAGGGGTCTCATCCTGAAACATCAACTGTTTGTTCCTCTCCGCAGATGCTGCCTGACCTGCTGAGTTCATCCAGCATTTTGTGTATGTTGCTCATGATTTCCAGCATCTGCAGAATCTCTTGAGTTTATGAAACTCTATAAAACTCAGTTAACACCACTCTTAGAGTATTGTGTTTAGTTCTGTTTGCTTTATTATAGGAAGGATGTGGAGGCTTTAAGGAGGGCGCAGAGGAGGTTTACCAGGATGCTGTCAGGATTGGAGAGCATGACTTAGGATAATAGGTTGAGCAAGCTTGGGCTTTTCTCTTTGGAGAGAAGGAGATGAGAGGTCACCTGATAGCAGTGTGCAAGGTAAGAGACATAGAGTAGACAGCCTGCTCCTTTTTCCCAGGGCAGAATGGCTAAAAAGAAGGCGTATCTTTAAGGTGTTGGAGAAAGTTATAGGTGGGATGTCAGAGATAGGTTTTTTACGCAGAAAGTGGTAGGTGTGTGGAACATGCTGCCAGGGGTAGTGATAGGGGCAGATACATTAAGGGCATTTAAGAGACTCTTAGATAGATACATGGATGATAGAAAAACAGAGGGCGATGTGGGAGGGAAGGGTTAGATGGGACATGGAGTAGGTTAAAGGGCCTACACTGCACTGTGCTATTCTCTGTTTCATGTTCTAAGGCTTTAGAAGTGTGTTTGGAATACTGCGTTAGTAACCTGTCTCGGGGACTTGTCTCTGTCAGATGGAAGCCGGATAGAGGGTAACTGAACTGGCACACTGCACAGAGCAGAGGAAGGACACAAGAGAGTGCAGATGCTGTCAACTGGTAAAATGAATGTGCTGGGCCACTGCAGGATGTGCTGCAATCAAAGAACAAAACTAACTGAGAGCTAACGATCAAGCCCACTGCTTGTTTGGAACTGAGCGACAGATGAAGGTGACCGCAGGGATATTGTTCATTTCTGTCATTACTGCTGCCTGAGGAATACTGCAATCATTATCTTGCTTGGACTGTTCCTACCTTCTCCTGCACATTTGTGAGCCAAGAAACGATGCTCTGCTTGGATATTAAGTGTTAGCCTGGATTGCAGTCTGTTAGCAGTAAATCATACAGACAAGAGATTCCGCAGCTGCTGGAAATCCAGAGCAAAACACCCAAAATGATGGAGCAACTCAGCAGGTCAGGCAGCATCTATGGAGGGGAATAAACAGTCGATGTTTTGGGTCGAGCCTCTTCATCCTGATGAAGTGTCTCAACCCGAAACTGTTCATTCACCTCCCTAAATGCTGCCTGACCTGCTGAGCTCCTCCAGCATTTTCTGTGTGTTAGTCTGTACGCAGTATTGTGAACCAGACCCCATTACAGGAGGCAGAAAAAGAGCTGGTATGATAGTAATTTTATTATAAAAAGTTCATCTACGTTCTTTGACTTCGTAATGTTTCATTTGCTATCAGCAATGGGTGCACTTTACAATTATCAGTCTTCGGAATAATTTCTAACAAATGTTGTAAACCAAAATATTTACTTCATTGAGTCTGCCTATAATTATTTGACTGATATCTGAATCATTTAATTTAACAATTTAAATGATACAATATGTACTGTAATTCGCAGGGTTTCTTTCTATATGATGTATTGCATTGAACTGCTGCTGCAAAGACAACAAATTTCACAACGTAGGCTGGTGAGATTAAACCGGATCCTGATTTTGACTTTTGTCCATTTTAAGTTATCCGAGGAAGGATAGATTTATGAAAGATCAGCAACATATAGTAATATTTCAACTATAATTGAAAAACTCAAGCCAAATGCTGCTCAAAAGGTGCAATCCCAAAGAAGAGGATCAATAAATGGTAGAAATCAAAAACACAAGAGGTAATGCAGATGCTAGAAATCCAAAGAAGGCCGCAAAATTCTGGAAGTTTTCGGCAGGTCTGTCAGCGTCCATGAAAGGGAATCCACAGTCGATATTTTGGAATGAGACCGTTCATCAGGACTGATAGATTTTTGTTTGTTTAAAGTTATCAGAGTTATCAATAGATTTTCATATATTAATGAAACTAAAGAAAGCAGGGTTGGTGAAGGAAAGGGACGTAGAGAAGATGATAGACCTGATTGACAGATGGGTGGACAGGGATAAATAGCTGCTTTATTTTCTTGAGTTATGATGGCTATTTGTGAGCTGCATTGGTGCTCTGTCTCTGAGCTACATTGGCGCTCTGTCTCTGAGCTGCATTGGTGCTCTACCTCTGAGCTGCAGTGCATAGGAGGATGAGGGAGGAAGCTTGGAGGAAAGGCTTAGGGAGCGGATTAAAAGGAGCAAAGATTGTAAAATAATGAACTATTGTTTCTCAGTTAATTAGCTGTTAATATGCAATTAGTCTTACTTTTGAAGAAGCAAAATATTAAATGTTTAAAGAAATGAAAAGATTGTTTGAGAAGGATTTTTTTAATAATATTTTATGGATATCAGATTAATATTCTGTAGTTACACAGTGGAGAGTATCCTGACTGGTTGCATCACAGCCTGGTATGGAAACAGGAATGAAGGAAGTGTTGGATCATCAAAACCATCAAAGCCCTACTCAACATTGAGCATATCTGCAAGGAGCGTTGCCACAAGGAAGCAGCATCCATCATCAAGGACCCCCACCACTCAGGACATGCCTTCTTCTTGCTGCTGACATCAAAGCCGGGGGACAGGAGCCTCAGGTCCCACAGACCATGTTCAAGAGCAGTTACTACCCGTCAACCATCAGGCTTGTGAACCAGTGTGGATAATTCCACAACCTATGCACACACTTTCAAGGACTCTACAACTTATATTCTCTGTATTTATTTACTACTATTTGTTTTTATTTTGTAGTTACACTGTTTGTCTTTTTTTGCACTGAGGTTGTTTGGCAGTATTTGTATGTGTAGTTTTTCATGAATTCTTCGTATCTACTGTAAAAGCCAGCATGAAAGTGAATTTTAGGATAGTATATGATGATATATATGTTCTTTGATCATAAAGTTATTTTGAACTTTAAACTTTGAATATTACTTTTAAGGAATTCTCTTGAATATTCCATTAAAATAGGTAATAGTGGTAAAAATTTGTTAAATATCCTGTATATTCTGTAAGGGAAGTAGGATCATTTACTTGGTGTTAGCAAGTTGCTCATTTCCTCTTGGTTCAGTTATTTCCACTGACCACGCAGAGTTTTGTTCTATTAACACACATTTTCTCCATGAAATAGTGTTTGTTTTGGCTTTGAAAAGACTCGCAGCTAAAGCCTGACTTCAACCATAAAAGGAGCACAGATTGTTGACACCGCTGCACAATTTCCAGCTGCAATTTGTTAAGGGGTGAGGTGGGGGTTGGAGTAATTGGCTTTTGTCAGAACATATTATATCCATCTGTGTTGGCACTCAGTAATTGTAACAAAAACAAGCAAGTCCACAGAAAAACAGTGCAGCTGAAAAGCTCAGAACTACTTGCCAACAAGAAGGGCGAGAGAACAGTCGCCACGATGGAAAAATTCAGTGTTGCGCCCGTTCCAGGCATGTGATCATTGCAAAGTATTTTGCCAGACTGGGGTTATCTCGGCCCGTTGGCACCAACGCACTTCAAGCTTTGAAAAAGATATTCTCAACACCCCACTGCTCTTGCAGCTGAATCATTTGATTTTGTTTATTTTCTTTTGGCATTTTCATGAATTTCTGAACTGCAGGAAACGCCCACAAACTGTCTCAAATGCTGACATCAGTATTGCAGCAGTACTAAAGAGTTGCTGCACCTCAGTGTTATTAGATTAGGTCTCACTTGCACCATTTGTTTTTGTCGACACATTGGTTGTTATCACTCTTTGTTTATGTATAGTTTTCATAAGTTGTACTTCTTCATTTTCCTGTAAATGCCTGCAAGAAAATGAATCTCAAAGAAGTATATGGTGGCATAAACGTACCTTGGGAATTATTTTCCTTTGACTTTGACCTCATGTGTGTGAGAAAGCACTCTCCACCTAAACGCCGACCGTTTACTCCCCTCCATAAATGCTGCCTGATTTGCTGAGTTCCTCAAGCATTTTGTATCTACCTTGCTGCTCTCTTACTTGCTTTTTTGCTCTTTTTTTGCACTATTTAATTTTTATATATATTTCTTATTGCAACTTATAGTGCTTTTTTAACTTTTGCACTGTACTGCTGCCGCAAGACAACAAATTTCACAGCATACGTCAGTGATATTAAACCTAATTCTGATTCTGATTTTGCCTCCTGGTTTTTATTAATTTTGACAAGCTGAGCTGTATCATTTAATCTCAACTGGAATATAATCTGTGGAATTCTCTGCCACAGGAAGCAGTTGAGGCCAGTACATTGGCTATATTTAAGAGGGAGTTAGATATGGCCCTTGTGGCTACAGGGATCAGGGGGTATGGAGGGAAGGCTGGGGCGGGGTTCTGAGTTGGATGATCAGCCATGATCATAATAAATGGCGGTGCAGGCTCGAAGGGCCGAATGGCCTACTCCTGCACCTATTTTCTATGTTTCTATGTTTCTATAACGAGGTTGGAGATATGTAAATTGCAGGTTGCACTGGGAAAGAGGGGACTGCAGTCAGGTATTTTGTGTGTGCTCCAACAGAATAACACCCAGACTGAAAGGGTTAAATTATGAGGGCTGGTTAAATTGATGGGGTTACATTCCCTGAGAGTGGAAGATGACGGAGTTGATCTAATCGATGTCCTTGATGGTTAAAAAGATTCAGTGGTGTACTCAAATTTCCTCTGATGTGGGAGCCAGCACGCAGATGGTGAAATTAGAGTTCAACTGTACTGGAGTAAAACCAGCAAATAATTATTCACATCAGAATAATAAAAATTGAAACACATCCCTACTCTTCTTCCTCAGAAAAATGTTGCGGCTGTGCAGGCCAAGCCGTTGGGTATATTTAAGGCAGAGGTTGATAGAATCCTGATTAGTCAGGGCATAAAGATGCAGGGAGAAGGCAGGAGATTGGGGCTGAATGAGAAATGGCGAAAGGACCATGATGAAATGGCGGAGCGGACTCAATGGGCCAAATGGCCTAATTCTGCTCCTATATCTTATGGTCTTACATCACGGGAAAGGCTCAGGGTAACAGTAATATATTTGCATACGCAAGAACACTGACGATTATGGAACCAAGATGGGTGAATAGGATCAAGGTAAAGGAGAGTTAAACCAATATGATCTTGAAGAATGAGTGGAGATCTTACTGAAACCCACTGAATATTGAAACACCTGAATAGAGTGGATGTTTCCTATAGTGGGAAAGTCCAGGATTGAAAGGTACAGCCTCAGAATAGAAAGGAGTCCCTTTAGAACACAGACGAAGAGGAATTTCTTTAGCCGGAGGGTGGTGAATCTGTAGAATTCATTGCCACAGATGGCTGAGGAGGCCAAGACACTGGGTATATTTAAAGCAGAGTTTGGTAAGTTCTTCATTAGCAAGAGCATCAATAGTTACTGGGAGAAGGTAGGAGAATGGGGTTGGGAGGAAAAATAAATCAGCTATGTTTGACTGGCACTGCAGACTTGATGGGCTGAATGGCCTAATTTGAATCCTCTGGACTTATGTCTGAGATTTGCTGCAAGGTCTTGAAGGCCCACTTATTTTCCTGTAAATACTGTGCAAGGAATGAGGAATAGTGGACTCAGGCTAATATTGTACAGCAAGGGCACATCCTTCCTTACTAACGGTACTATCCTCAGGAGGCAACATCCACCATCAATGATCCCTGCCACCCAGGCCACCCCATCTTCTCACAGCCACCGTTGTGCAGGAGGTACAGAAGCCCAAAGCCCCACACCACCACAGGTGCTAGAACAACCACTTCTCTTCAACCACCCAACACAAACCCTAATCAGTACAGTTTCCGCAACATGATACTCCCTTTTTCAGAAGAATAAATGGGGATCTCATTGAAACCTATTGAATGTTGAAAGGCATCAATAGAGTGGATGTGGAGAGTATGCTTCCTATTGTTGGGTAATTTAGGAACAGAGGACACAGCCTCAGAATAGAGGACATCCATTTTGAATGGAAATGAAGAAGAATTTCTTTAGCCAGAGAGTGGTGAGTCTGTGGATTCATTGCCACAGGTGGCTGTCACTTGGCATACTTAAGGCAGAGGTTGATAGGTTCTTCATTAGTCAGGGCATGAAGACATACAGGGAGAATGCAGAAAATGCAACCAATTTTGAATTTAGAAAAGAGAATCTTGTACAACTGACAAAAAAATACTCAGTTGCTACTATTACAAACGAAGACAAAAACATCGCAGCAATACTGTGATTTAAAATTTGTCATTTCTGAGAAAGTTAAGACAGGGTCAATGAAGATGTTCACTGATATGTTGAACTACGGGCTTAGAAAAGAAGAATTTGAAGAATTGTCAATTCTTGTTGACGTTGTTGGCACATTTCAAGCCTCTAGTGCTGACTGAAAACATAGATTCAGTTTGATCAATTCAATCAGATGTAAATCCAGAAACAGACTAGAACTGGAACGTTTGGATGATCTAATGAGGATTAAGATGTATCTTTCATCTGGATGTGACATTAATCTGGACATCCACGTGGTCACATACAAACTCCTTACAGACAGTGGTGGGAATAGAACCCGGGTCGCTGGTGCAATAAAGCATTACGTTAACTTCTAAGCTACTGTACTGCCCCAATTACTTTTATCCAATATTTCAATCTGCTTTTAACCTGAATGCAATATGAATAGTTAATTGTGATATTATCCTCTTAGGAAACTGAAGTGTGCATTATTTTCCAGAGTTGGAAATGATTCCAATGATGCGAATACCCTTTGTTTTACCATTGTCAGCTCTGATACGGGTTGTAAACTGCAAATTAGAGTGCCTGTGTTTTCCAAGCAGAGACCGTCCTTTAATTCTATTTTCATGGAAACATGCCACCATGTTTCAGAAATATTCACTACTTTCCCACAGCAATACAGTAAAACCACTTGTCAACCACTTATCTGTTGTAGATGCTGGCTGACCTGCTGAATTCCTCCAGCATTTGATAAATTGCTCTAACATAAAGAGATGTTCATATGTTAATTAACCACTTACCAGAGACACATTCCTCACTAATCAGGGTCAGCAGTTAATTTGTTATTTTTCTTTGCAATTTTCTACAGCTAAATCAATTATTATTGGGGCAACTGTGTCCTTGAAGCACGGGGCTTTTTTTCCCCCAAAATCAGGAGCAAGACATCCATATCACTTTTTATCTATCTCCTATTGGCAAGTCATAATGGAACATGAAGAAACAGTGTTCCACTTGTCGCAGTAAAAATGCTCAGAGGAGCTCTGTACTTTTATAAAACTAGACAGATCAAACCTTGCATAAGTTCATCAACTAACCCCAGGGCAAGGCAAATTGCTTTGTTATTTCATAGTCATAGTCATAGTTATACTTTATTGTTCCCGGGGGAAACTGGATTTTTGTCACAGTTGCACCATAAATAATTAAATAGTAATAAAACCATAAATAGTTAAATAGTAATATGTAAATTATGCCAGGAAATAAGTCCAGGACCAGCCTGTTGGCTCAGGGTGTCTGACCCTCCAAGGGAGGAGTTGTAAAGTTTGATGGCCACAGGCAGGAATGACTTCCTATGATGCTCCGTGTTGCATCTCGGTGGAATGAGTCTCTGGCTGAATGTACCCCTGTGCCCACCCAGTACATTATGTAGTGGATGGGAGACATTGACCAAGATGGCATGCAACTTAGACAGCATCCTCTTTTCAGATACCACCATGAGAGAGTCCAGTTCCATCCCCACAACATCACTGGCCTTACGAATGAGTTTGTTGATTCTGTTCGTGTCTGCTACCCTCAGCCTGCTGCCCCAGCACACAACAGCAAACACGATCGCACTGGCCACCACAGACTCGTAGAACATCCTCAGCATCATCCGGCAGATGTTAAAGGACCTCAGTCTCCTCAGGAAATAGAGACGGCTCTGACCCTTCTTGTAGACAGCCTCAGTGTTCTTAGACCAGTCCAGTTTATTGTCAATTCGTATCCCCAGGTATTTGTAATCCTCCACCATGTCCACACTGACCCCCTGGATGGAAACAGGGGTCACCGGTACCTTAGCTCTCCTCAGGTCTACCACTGAATTAGACCACTATTTCAATTATAAGGAAATACTCACTGCCCGTTACACCTGCTGGCATTTAGGGCAGCAGTGAAGGTCCTCCATCTGTCTGTCCTTGGCCATACCGTCACACCCAGACATGGAAGGATTCTTCATTGCTGTTTCCCTAAGGGTTTTGTTTGACCAGTCAGGGTTGTTAGTTCTGAGGAATTGTTGCAAGTTACTTGGGGGTAGTGTAGTAGTGCAATGGTTATTGCAATGGTTTTCCAGCACCAGTGATCACCGATCAGAGATCGATTCCTGCTGCAGTGTGGAAGCAGTTTCTACGCTCTCCCCGTGACCTTGCTGGCTTCCTCTGGATGCTCTGGTTACCTCCCACGCTCCAAAGATAAATGGGTCTGGGTTAGTGAGTTGTGGACACGCAATGTTGGTGCTGGAAACATTGGGGACACTTGTGGGCTGCCCCCAGCACAATCTTTGCTGGTTCAATTTGACGCGAATGGCGCATTTCACGGTATGTTTCGATGTACATGTTAACCTAGGTTAAAGATCTTTAATTTTTGAAGTAAATGAGATTTAATTGCGTCAGCAAATGATCTCCACAGGCTTGGAGGATAGCATCTTCAATAACATAGAGGAAGTTCAATATCATCCAGAATAAAGCACACCGTATGATTGACACTGAGCAAGCGCACCAGGCATTCACTTTCTTCACCATTGCCACGTTGCAACTATGTCAAACGCCAGCTACAGAATGCATTGGATTTACTTGTCCTGACTACTCCAACCACACCTACCAAACGCACAACTTCCATGTCTAGGCAGGACAAAGGCAGTCAGTCACATAGGAACAGCTACAGATTCCCCTCCAAATCCCGTACTATCCCAGTTTGGAAATGCATCCGGAGGACACTTGATTAGGCATACCTGTACACCTTCTCATTGATACAGATATCCAATCTGCCAATCAGCTTGCAACAACTCGTGAAAATATGTCAAGAGGTTCAGTTGTTGTTCAGACCAAACATCAGAATGGCAAAGTAATCTGATCTAACTGACTTTGACCATACAAAGATTATTGGTGCCAGATTGGGTAGTTTGAGTATCCCGGAAACTGCTGATCTCCTGGGATTTTCACGCGCAGGTCTCTAGAATTTGCAGAAAATGGTGTGTAGAACAAAAAAAAACATCCAGTGAGTGGTAGTTCTGTGGGTGAAAATGCCCTGTTAATGAGAGGTCAGAGGCGAATGGCCAGACTGGTTCAAACTGATAGGAGGGCGACAGTTACTCAAATAACCACACATTACAACAGTGGTGTGCAGAAGAGCATCTCTGTACGCACCACACTTCGAACTTTGAAGGGGATGGGCTACAGCCCCAGAAGACCACACGGAGTTTCACTCCTGCACGTAATAAAGAGGCTACTGAGGGTATGCAGTCAATCTTTCATTGTCGTCAGATCTAAATCCTGGATAACTTCAGACAATAGTACAATCTCTAAAAGTACTGCTTCAGTTCAGGAAGACAGTTTCTCCTTGTTAATGACATTATTATTGATGCCCAATACATGCTAGCCTTGCATTTATCTCCTATAAGTAAAACCCACCTGCTGTCAATAAAATAAATGATTATTATCTTTGCTCAGATTGTTATATTTCTAATGATTAGAAAGATGCATATGAAAGATATTCTATCTACTTCAGATTGCAATAGGTTACTATGGTTAAACCTTGCCCACATTGCAATGTTTCATGATTAGGAAAGATTTCCACATTTCTGAATGCAGGGGATGAAGACCATAAAACATAGGAGCCGAATTAGGCCATTGGCCCATCCAGTCTGCTCTGTTGTTCCATCATAGCCGATTTATTATCTCTCTCAACCCTATTTTCCTGCCTCCTCCCCATAACATTTGACGCTTTTACCAATCAAGTACCTCCGCTTTAAATCTATTCAACAACTTGGCCTCCACAGCTGATTATAGCAATAAATTCCCCTGATTCGCCAGTGTCTGGCTAAAGATATTCCTCCACATACGGCACAGATGCCGCCTGGAGCTATGCTCCTGGTAGGGTCACCCATGGCGGTAAGGTCGAGGGTGTGACCCCTGACAAACAACAATCCGACCAAGACTTCAACGGTGGAACAGGCGGACAAAGTTACTTCGAACTCAACGGCTGTGAAGGCGGATGAAGGCTGCAACAAATCCATCAGCTCCAATCGTCATGGTTTCCATGCCATTGGAATCAGTTGGTTGATTGGTGAAGTATCGTGTGCTTCTTGGAGTGCAACATCAAGTACACATTAAACAAATACACGCACAGGCGTCTTCACTCTGTGGGCCACTTCTTCAGAACGAAGACCATCATCCTCGACCTCGAGAGATAGCCACAACGACAAATCCTCCACATTTCTATTCTAAAGGGACATCCTTGTATTCTAAGGCTGTGCCCTCCGATCCAAGACTCCCCCACTATAGGAAACATCCTCTCCACATCCACAAGGCCTTTCAATATTTAATAGGTTTCAATGTGACCCTCCCTCATTCTTCTAAACTCTGGCGAGTACAGGCCCAGAAGCATCAAACGCTCCTCATACATTAACCCTTTCACTCCTGGGATTGTTTGCGTGATTCTCACCTGGACCCTCTCCAATGTCAGCGCACACTTTCTTAGATAAGTGTCCAAAACTCCAAGTGCAGTCTCACCAGTACCTTATAAAGCCTCAACATTACATCCTTGCTCTTATATTCTAGTCCTCTCAAAATGAATACTGACATTGCATTTGCCTTCCTCACCACCAGTAATGTAAATTTCTTACTGATGTGGTCACATTCCTAACATTGCCCTAGCCCAGTTATACTGACTGCCACATTGTACCAGCTTATTTTCACCCCTACACGAATGAATCATTTACTAACGTCATCTGTGATCGTCATCACTCCTACTGTCACATTGTACCAGCTCATCTTCACCCCACACAAATAAACCATTTACTAACGTCATCTATGATTTTGAGGCAACCCATAATTTGTGATACAAAAATAGAAGAAAATAAGATGTCTGAATAATAAAATCATTCTTTTATTATGTGTTGTTCCTAATTTTCCCAAATTAATTCCATGTTCTGAACATTCGAGTCACTCTTGTAATATTCCCATACAAAATAAATTAGCACAGAAGTCTCAGAACCCGTTAAATTCCCAGAGAGAATCTCCTTCCCTTTCTACCATTTTAGTTCTTCTGATAATTGATCTGCCTTCCCTTTCACACATGATACCTTGTGCTTTCTTTTGAAATGTCTGTGACATTCTGTTTTGCAATGAGGAATTCTGCCCAGAGTACAAATTAGAAATTCAACAGAAAATGACACATCAACGTTCAGAAGTTGCAACATGTCAGAATTAATTAGTTTCACTTTGAACAATTGGTATAATTGCTGTTTTTTTTATATAACTTTTAGTGTCTTTGTAACTGCTACTGCTCCACCAGAATCTGTGTCATCCAGATAAAGCGTGAATGTAGCCTGGAATGACAACTGCTTTACTCTTTTCCATCGATGCTGCTGGCCTGCTGAGTTCCTCCAGCATTCTGCGTGTGTTGCTCGGACTTCCAGCATCCGCAGATTTTCCCTTGTTTATGAATGCATTGTTCTTTGTGGTACAGCAATGCCAAAAAGCAGGCAGTCTCAGCACATTCCTTCAGGTTAAGATACAGGTGCCTCTGCCATGAGGGCATGATAGCACGTTGGCAATAACCCAGGGCACACTAGCAAAGCAGAACACTGGTTAGGTTTGCAAAGACCTGTTGCAAGCTCTGTGGCCAAGCATTGGAAAGAAGTTCAAACCCACAGCAAGAACATCAGTGTGCGGAGTGGTGACAATACAGAGTTCACAAGGCGCATGTAGTCCACGGGAGCAACCCTGAGCTTCCAGCTGTCTGCCAGTGAGGTGTATTACAAGCCTGAGGAAGAGCACTTTGGCTTCTGCCTCCCAAGTTGCAGCCCACCCCACCTCTCTGTGGAGTGAAAGAGGATGAGGGGCAACTTGACAGAGATATGTAACATGATAACACTCACAACTCAGCAAGTCGGGCAGCATCCGTGGAAACAATGAGTCGACGTTTCGGGCCGGAATGCGTCATCAGGACTGTAGGGGGAAGGGGCAGAGGCCCTATAAAGAAGGTGGGGGGAGGGTGGGAAGGAGAAGGCTGGTAGGTTCCAGGTGAAAAACCAGTAAGGGGAAAGATAAAGGGGTGGGGGAGGGAAAGCAGGGAGGTGATAGGCAGGAAAGGTGAAGAAGGAATAGGGGAAAACACAATGGGTAGTAGAAAGAGGCGGAACCATGAGGGGGGTGATGGGCAGCTGGGGGAGGGGGCAGAGTGACATAGGGATAAGGGAAGGGAGGGGGAGGGAATTACCGGAAGTTGGAGAATTCTATGTTCATACCAAGGGGCTGGAGACTACCTAGACGGTATATGAGGTGTTGCTCCTCCAACCTGAGTTAAGCCTCATCATGGCAGTAGAGGAGGCCATGTATGGACATATCTGAATGGGAGCGGGAAGCAGAGTTGAAGTGGGTGGCTACCGGGAGATCCTGTCTGTTGTGGCGGACAGAGCAGAGGTGCTCGTTATGTAACATGACAGGAGGCAGAGATCAAGTGGACAGCCAGAGGCGGGAATGGCTAAAACGAGGGGGCATAATTTTAAGGTGTTTGGAGGAAAGTATGTGGGGGGGGGGGGATGTCAAAGGTAGCATTTTATTCACACAGAGAGTGGTGGGTGTGTGGAATGCACTGCCAGTGCTGCTGGTAGAGGCAGATACGTTACGGACATTTAAAAGACTCTGAGACACATGCATGGTCAAAAAAAATGGAGTGCTATGTGGGAAGGAAAGGTTATATTGATCTTAGATTGGGTTAAAATGTCGGCACAACACTGTGGGATGAAGGGCCTGATCTGTGCTGTGGGGTTCTATGTTTGTGGTGTATTTAATATTTAAGTAATATTTGAGTAATCTTGTATATAAATTGGTTGATTAAGTATTCTTGCTCATTTAAATGATTCATTGTGGGTTATATGTGGAAATATTGTAGTTCTTAATACATGCATTACTAAATGACAATAAAAGAGGACTGCGTGTCTTCATAATCTAAAATACATGAATTGTATACATCATTATGCTACCACGTGATACCTGCACATCTAGTTTAAAGTAAACACAAAGTTAGACCCGCATTCCCAGACTCACACATGTCTTTCGTTGAATTAGTTTAATGTTTTGAAGTTATGAAACATAACAATGTGACAATGTTTTATGTTCAATATCCTATTCCTCAATTTTAACCAAGTTGTTCCTTCTGCCTGTGTGAAAACTGGTCATTTTTACTGTCGGTCATCCATCTACGATATAGTACAATAAGCTGGGACTCCTGACCTCACAATCTACCTCGTTATGGCCTTAAACCTTATGGTCTGCCTGCACTTCACTTTCCTTGTAACTGTAAGACATTATTCTGCATTCTGTGATTCCCTTATCTTGTACTATCTCAATCCCTGTTGTAATAAAATGAATTGTATGGATGGTACGTAAAACAAGGTTATCTGACATGTCTGACAATAATAAACTATTTTACCCATTTACCAACTTACCAATCTGTGGTTTTGTTTATTTTTTTCCATTAGTAATAGCCTGACTTCTAAGCAAGTCCCACAGCTGTGCAGTTACCAGCATTTCACACAGATAAGGAAAATAACCATTTCTAATTGCCGTTATGAATCCATCTAACTCGTTCTTTAACAGATATTCTCTGTCCTCTCCATCTCTCCCCCAGTTTCTCTGCAACATTGAAGCATATTTTCATCTCTCTTTTCTAGATCGGACAGAACGTTAACTCTATTTCTCTCTCCACAGATGCTGCCCAACTTGCTGAACATTTCTGACATTTTCTGTTTTTGTATATTCTGAAGGCTTTTGTTCATTGTGAAAATTGAAGAGGTTTTCAACATTTCTTTACATTTCAAGTTTCAAGTTCAGTATTTATATTATTTTTATTTAGGGATACAGTGCGGCAACAGACCTGTCTGGTCCTATGAGTTCACGCTGCCCGTGTGACCAAGTAACCGACTGACCCGTATGTTTTTGGGATGTGGGAGGAAACTGGAGCACCTGGAGGAAACCCACACGGTGACAGAGAAAATGTACAAACTCTTTACAGACAGTGGCGGAAGTGAAATCACATCGCGGGTGCTGTAATAGTGTCAGGCTAATCACTATGCTACCGTGCCACCCCATTTGTCAACAGGACTTTAAGTGATTAAATGTTGAACTGCAAATCTATCTGAGATTGTTCAAATAAGTAGACATTACTCAGGAAACAAAAGCCTCATAGTGCAACTAATCTTCAGTGATCTCAGCAACTAAGACCCATGATGTCTGTGAGTCTGCCAGTTGGGATGATGAGAAACACAATGCCATTTTATAAAAAGCATAACATGTGGTTTTAACTAATTCATGGAATGCAACTTATGTAGCCTTACCAAAAGATACATGTGTAATATAGCAGGCTCAAAATATTAATGATAGCATTGCAGTTGTCCACATCACACATGGTTCCACTTAGTACATCATGTGTCCATTCAACTACCTCAGCAAGTTGGACCAGCTGTTTTATTCTAATAAAAAAGGAATCTCATAGTTTTGTTTTGTCAACTGAATTATGGAAGCTCAGCAAAGAAGCCCGTTCTCTTTTCCCTTGCCAACTTTGTGGCTCCTCTCCACTCCCTTGTTGGGTCCATTCTGTCATTGTTGGCCTGGTTCCTCACCCAAATAGTCACCAAGTTCTCTTTGTGTGCCAACGTTCCCCGCTAACTCAGAAGTTGAAAGCCTTTCTGTTGCTCACCACCTCCTACCGGAGCACCATCAAGGGTGTTCTGATCAGTTGTACCGCCGTCTGGGATGGGAATTGTGATGCATTGGCTCACAGAACCCTGGAATAGATAGGGAGGACTGTGATAAACATCACCGACATCCCTCTCCCTTCCCCGCCACCCCCCCCCGCCTCACAATTCAGGACATATATCAGAAGCACTGCATTCACAGTGCCTTCGGTGTTGTCAAAGACCCCTCACATGCTCCCCACAATCTCTGTGATCTCCTGCCATCAGGCAGAATGTGCTGGAGCATAAGAAGCAGTACGGCCAGGCTGGGTAACAGCTTCTTGCCCCCGGCTGTTCGACTTCTTAACCCTCTGCTGCCATCCTGCGCACATGTACAGCCTATCTGAATGCCCTGCTGCCCTCCATGAGTTGCTGCCACATGATTGGCTGATACTTGTGTGGCAAACCATGTATATATGTTGTAACTGGGTTACCTGCCTGGACACGCCCCTCTGCTGACTGCCCCTGTGGTTCCACCCACAGACCCCTGAATAAAGGCGATTGTGTCACTGCTCCTCCCTCAGTCCAGGACAGATATTCAGCATGGACGTGTGTCCATTTACTGTTAATAAAAGCCTTTCAGTCTTTTGGAGTAATTGATAGTGCATCAACTTGCATTATAAGCAGGTGTACTGGTGTACTTAATAAAGTAACCACAAAGTGTAGATGCCACTTGAGGCCCCTGGTGCATCTTAATCTTCACCAAACTTTGTGTTATTGGCATATTGATATACGTTGCATCCTGCCTTTTCACCTGAGTCGCTAAGGTAAATTAACAACAGCTGGGTGGTCAGACTGATCATTGAGACATCACACTGTGTGAAACTGAAACAGAGTGGTGCATCTCAGATTCGTTTCAATGGACGTCGAAACCTACGGTGCTCTGAATCGTTTGCGTTAACAACCAATACAACCCAAGGGTGTGCTGGGGACAGCCCGCGGATATCTCCACACACCTGATCTCAGAATTCTCTCCTTTAACCTTCCCTTTATCCTGCGAGGATGAAGCATTATTGCCATGAAACACTAACCTTGCTTTGTGGTCTACAGATGCTACCTAGTTTACCAAGTATTTCCATCACTTTCTGTTTTTGTTCCTTTCTATCGACGAGAAGGAGGGGCTACACGATTCCTTAATGCTGTCCTGTAAACCCTCATTTTGTTAACAGCCTTTATTGTTCTCTAACAAATGTTTTCTGAAAATCCAGTGATTTCTCCTAAACTCCCAGCTATTTACTCCTCCAAAAAATTATTAGGTTTATGAAGTGTAAGGTTTTCCTTTCATGAAAGCACATTGATTTTGCTTAATTACATTCTAATTTTCTAAGTGCTCTAACCACACCCTTAATTCCAGAATGCAGCATTCGCCAGCATCTGGTCTATTTCCTTAACCTCCCTTTCCTTTCACAGCTGTAAAAGTGCCACATATTCTCCCTTTCAATTTAATGGCACTGTTGTAGAATGTAGGAAGGTTCGGGAGATGACCTCCAACTTATTGTCTGCTTCTTGCCACTTTTCTCTGTATCTCGTAATGTAGACACTAAGGTCCAGGAATTTGTCTGGACTTCACAAGTTCATTGTATCTGTTCATCTGGAGCAAATTCGGTGGGCCAAATGGCTCTACAATGAGTAGTCAAAACTGCCCAATGCATTACCGACACCTGCCTATCCACCATCGAGGACATAAATACAGAAAGATGCCAGAAGAGGGCCAGTAATGTCATGAAGGGTCCTTCCTACCCTGTTTATGGATTGTTTGTCACACTCTCATCAGGGAAAAGGTTACACAGCATCCACAGCAGGACCGCCGGACTCAAAAACAGCTGCTTTCCCCAAGTCGTCAAGCTGATCAACACCTCCACCTATTAATCCAACCCCCACCATTACATAAACATCATCTAGCTTCACTTTATGTACACACAATCAGTCTATATGTAGGGTAATGTAATGGGGAAAACATACAGTGCCTATAAAAGCCTTGGAAGTTTTCATGTTTTATTGTTTTACAACATTGAATCACAGTGGATTTAATTTGGCTTTTTTTGACATTGATCGACAGAAAAAGACTCTTTTCGTGTCAAAATGAAAATGGATTTCTACAAAGTGATCTAAATTAATTACAAATATAAAACACAAAATAATTGATTGCATAAGTATTCACCCCTTTGAAGTCAGTATTTCATAGATGCACCTTTGGCAAGCAATTACGGCCTTGAGTCTGTGTGGATAGGTCTCTATCAGCTTTGCACATCTGGACACTGCAATTTTTCCCCATTTGTCTTTACAAAACTGCTCAGGCTCTGTCAGATTGCAGGTTCCTGGAAAACTACACCAAGAAGACAAAAGAACACTCTAAGCAAACTCTGCAAAAAGGTTATTGAAAAGCACAAGTCAGGAGATGGATGCAAGAAAATTCCCAAATCACCGAATATCCCTTGGAGTACAGTTAAGTCAATCATCAAGAAGTGGAAAGAATATGACTCAGCTGTAAATCTGCCTAGAGCAGGCTGTCCTCAAAAACTGAGTGACCGTGCAAGAAGGGGATTATGAGTGAACAGGCCTTTTCAAGTCCAGCCACAAATTCTCAATTGGATCGAGGTCTGGACTCTGACTTGGCCACTCCAGGACATTAACTCTGTTGTTTTAAGCCATTCCTGTGTAGCTTTGGCTTTATGCTTGAGATCATTTTCTTGCTGGAAAACAGACCTTCTCCCAAGTAAGAGAGTTCTCTTGCAGATTGCATCAGGTTTTCCTCCAGGATTTCCCTGTCTTTTGCTACATTCATTTTACACTCTATCTTCACAAGCCTTCCAGGGCCTACTGTAGTGAAGCATCCCCACAGCATAATGCAGTCACCACCATGCTTCAAGGTAACAATGGTGGGTTTTGATGATGTGTGGTTTTTGGCTTACACCAACATAACATTTAGTCTGATGGTCAAAAAGCTCAGTTTTGGTTTCACCAGATCATAGAACTTTCTTCCAGTTGACGTCAGAGTTCCACATGCCTTCTGGCAAACTCTAGCCAAGATTTCATGTGTTTTTTTTCAACAGTGGCTTTCTCTCTGCCCCTCTCCATAAAGCTGCGACTGGTGAAGCACCCGGGCAACAGTTGTATGCGCAGTCTCTCCCATCTTAGCCTCTGAAGCTTGTAACTCCTCCAGAGTTGTCGTAGGTCTTTTAGTGACCTCCCTCTCTAGTCCCCTTCTTGGACGGTCGCTCAGGTTTTGAGGACAGCCTGCTCTAGGCAGATTTACAGCTGTGCTATATTCTTTCCACTTCTTGATGATTGACTTAACTGTTCTCCTAGAGATATTCAGTGACTAGGAAATTTTCTTGTGTCCATCTCCTGACTTGTGCTTTACAATAATCTTTTCGCAGAGTTGCTTAGAGTGTTCTTTTGTCTTCATTGTGTAGTTTTTGCCAGGATACTGACTTGCCATCAGTTGGACTTTCCAGATACTCGTGTATTTTTAATACACTCAGTTGAAACTTGACTGCACATGGCAATCTCTATTTAACTAATTATGTGACTTCTAAAACCAATCAGCTGCACCAGTGGTGATTTGGTGTGTCGTATTAAAGGGGGTGAATAGTTATGCAATCAATTATTTTGTGTTTCATATTTGTAATTAATTTAGATCACTTTGTAGAGATCTGTTTTCAGTTTCACACAAAAGAGTCTTTTTCTGTTGAGCAGTGTCAAAAAAAGCCAAATTAAATCCACTGTGATTCAATGTTGTAAAACAATAAAACGTGAAAACTTCCGGGGGGCGGGAGGAGTGAATACTTTTTATAGGCGCTGTATGCACAACTCTGAACCATCAACATTGAGCTGTTTTTCACGTTAAGAGTCTGGTCTGAAGTGATGGTGTAACAACGTGAAGTATTTTACTGAACTTTATGTTCTGTGTTTAGTTGACAATAAAGCAGTTGTTTTGGTTTCCCTTAAACTTAAAACCATTTTATTTACAAAAACCTACATATGTATGTAACAGTTACTTGTACGTTGTGTTTTATAGATTGCTTTTGTATTTACATTTATTGTATTTTTGTTGTTTTTGTTTTTATACTAAGTGTGTTTCTTATGCTGCATCTGATCCGGAGTAACGATCATTTCATTCTCCTTTACACTCCTGTAGTGAAGAATGACAATAAAACATCTTGAATCTTGAAGTGAATAACCAAAACTCTAACTGATGAAGGGTCTCGGCTGTTTATTCATTTCCATAGATGCTGCCTGGTCTGCTGAGCTCCCCCAGCACTGTGCGTGTGTTACTCTGGATTTCCAGCATCTGCAGAACCTCTTATATTTATGATTCCCAAGTCATTCATTTTTGACCAGGGAAGAACAAAGTATTTTCTAAACCATGAGAAGCTTGAAGCAATTACAAAAGGCTTAGGGAATCCATGTACCAGATCATTAAAATGTCATGGGCAACCATAGAAAATATGTGAGAGGATTAAGGGTATCTTGGGCTAGAGGACAATGTATGTTGCAAATAAACATGTCACTTGTTCGACAGTACCTGAGCAACTCTGCAACAGAGATTTATTGAAGGGAAAGTTTAACTCAAAGGGTTAAAGTGAGATTAGCTTCTACAACCTTAGGCCATATTTCTGGAATGTAGAAGGTTATGGGTGATTTAACTGCAGTTTTTCATGATACTGAAGGGAATTGATATGGAAGTATATTCCCCAGTAGGACAGATTAGGAATTTAAAAATTGGAGCCAGACTTTTCAAAGTGAAGGCAAGAAGCACTTCTGCATGCAAGGCGGGAAGCAGCTTGGAAATAATTGACTCTGAATCGGATGTTAATTTAGAGATGGAGACGGATATTTTTGTCATCTGGGGCATACCAAAGGGCAGTGCGAAACGTCAGCCTGGAGGGTTTAACTAGACTACCCCAGTTCTATGTCCATGTTTATTTGAGTGCACATTAACGTGAGAGGCATAAATTGTTATTTATTGGCTTTACAGAATGGAAAGAAGAAAATGTAAAGTTTTGGAATCAAGCCGCGTCTGCTACTTTTACAAATCTAGGATCTTCTCAGAGTTTCTAGTCGGAGTCTCTGATTGTCCCAAAATCAATTGTCAGAATCAGTTTAATTATCACCGACACATGTCGGGGTGGTACGTTAGTGCAGGGGATGGCACGGTGGCGAAGTGGTTAGTATAACACTTTACAGCACTGGTGGTATGGGTTCATTTCTGACTATGTGGGATTCCTCCCACATTCCAAACAAGTACAGTTTCGTAGGCTTATTGGACACATGGGTGTAACTGGGCATTGTGGCCTTGTTGGGCCAGAAGGGCCTGTTACTGTACTGTATTTCTAAATTTAAAAAATACTTATGACATAAAATGTGTTGTTTTGTGGAACAGTACAGGGCAAAAACATAAAGTCACAATGGAACTTGTTAAATGATGTCTAGCTCTATAAAGATAATTCGGCTTCGAGCAATAATAATGGCGACAAGACTTATCCTTAAACCCCTTTCCTCGATAGCTTTTTTAAGTACTAGCTGCAGAGTATTGGCATAAATAATATTGCGCAGGTACTCGTCAGAGATCTCGAAGAGAAATGTTCCTTGCAAACGGGCACCCAAAGCAATCTGAGACAAATTCATGCACGGCACAGAGATAAGTTCAAAAAGTTCAAAGTAAATTTATTATCAAAGTACATAAAACCCTGAGATTCATTTTCTTGCCAGCATATTCAGTAAGTCCATAATAGAGTAATAACCATAACAGAATCAATAAAAGACTGCGCCAATTTGAGCATTCAACCAGTGTGCAAAAGACAACAAACTACAAAAACAAAAAAAAAGAAATAATAATAAATAAATATGCAATAAATATTGACAACATGAGATGAAGAGTCCTTGAAATAGGCGGGAGGAGAAAATGGTGGCGCGACGCAGTGCGCGTAGCCTCTCCGGTGAAATGTTATCGTATTTGTAAGTAGGATGCCGTACACAATTCTGAGTTGATGAAGACAGACGTGAGAAGCAGAGAAATCTGGAGAAATTTCTGAAATGCCGGTTCACTGCCGCTGCTACGGTGCGATCGAGAATCTCCGGAGCGAAGGCCCCAAAATCCCTGGCTTTGCCTGCTGCTGGTGACCGAGGCTGGGGTCGAAGCATTCGGCAGAGATGGTGCTCGGTACTTGGTGTCGGAGGGCTGGTCGGAGGCTCAAAGTTTTTGGACGACTCAGAGTTGGACTGTGATCGGGTATGGCAGGGAGAGTTTTCTTCCTTCTCCCGTCTGCGTGAGATGTGGGACTTTCGAGAGACTCTGAACTTTTTTACTATGCCATGGTCTGTTCTTCATCAAGTTATGGTATTGTTGCACTGTTGTAACTATATGTTATAATTATGTGGTTTTTGTTAGTTTTTCAGTCTTGGTTTGTCCTGTGTTTCTGTGATATCACACCGGAGGAATATTGTATCATTTCCTAATGCATGCATTACTAAATGACAATAAAAGAGGACTGCGTGTCCTCATAATCTAATCTGAAAAAAGGAGTCCTTGAAAGTGAGTCCAAATGTTGTGGAAACATTTCAATGATGGGGCAAGGGAGGTCGAATTAAGTTATTCCCTTTGGCTGATCATTTCAGTGGCTTGCACACAGGAAATTAGAATACTACCCTTCCTTTCTGTGCTCTCTGCTGCAAAGAACTCAGGTTTAATTACTTTATGAATTCCTGATCCTTTCTATATGCCAACAATTTTGTCTTTCTTCATCCATTATTCTTGGTTTTATTGTTAAGGAACATCCCAGAGCAGATGCACACAAAGCACTGATACTAATATAAAGTTCATGGCTGTTCCTCTTCCAGTTTTATTACTTTGGATTACAACCACTCTTACTGGTCTTGTTTGTCCTCTTACTTTATTGCACTCGACCACTTTTTTAAAAAAAATCGCTGTTCTTGTTTACTCAATTATTTTTAATATGTAATCCCTTGTGGACTTCTTTATGAATCTGTGCTATTATTTCTAACTGGTTGATTTAGCTTCTTTGTCCTTCAGAATCAGGTTCATTACAAGACCGTTCTTAGGTCATTTGGCCCATCAAGTCCGCTCCGCCATTCTATCATGCCTGATTTATTATCCCTCTCAACCCCATTCTCCTGCCTTCTCCCTGTAACCTTTGATGCCCTTAGCAATCAAGAGCCCATCACCCTCTGCCTTAAATCTACCAAATGACTTGGCCTGCAAAGCTTTCTATGCCAAAGAATTCCACAGATTCACCACCCTCTGCCTAAAGAAATTTCTCCTCACCTCTGTTCCCAATAGATGTCCCTCAGTTCTGAGGCTATGCACCCTGGTCCTAGACTCTCCCACTATAGGAAACATCTACTCGATCCAGACCTTTCTATATTCGATAAGTTTCAATCAGATGCCCCCTCATTCTTCTAAACTCTAGGGACTACAGGCCCACAGCCATCAAACGCTCCTCATATGTTAATCCTTTCATTCCTGGGATCATTCTTGTGAACTTCCCCTGGACTCTCTCCAACGCCTGCACATCCGTTCGTCGGTAAGGAGCCCAAAACTGCTCACAATACTCCAAGTGTGATCTGACCAATGTCTTATAAAGCTTCAGCATTACACTTTGCTTTTGTACTCTAGTCCTCTTGAAATGAATTGTAACATTGCATTTGTCTTCCATACTATTGACTCAACCTGCAAGTTTTTGGGAATTCTTTAGGGAATCCTGCATAAGCTTTCCCAAGTCCCTTTGCACTTCTGATTTTTGAATTTTCTCCCTGTTTAGAAAATAGTCCACACCTTTGTTCCGTCAGCCAAAGTGCATGACTATGCACTCCCCAAAACTATATTCCATCTGCAAGTTCTTTGCCTATTCCTCCAATCTGTCTATGTCCTTCCACAGACACCTTGCTTCCTCAACACTACTTGCCTTTCCAACTATTTTAGTATCAGCTGCAAACTTGGTCACAAATCCTCAATTCCATCATCCAAAGCATTGACTTACAACGTGAAAGGAAGTGGTCCTAACACTGACCCCTGCAGCACATCACTAGTCACTGGTAGCCAATCAGGAAAGGACTCCTTTATTCCCAACTCATAGCCTCTTGCCTGTCAGCCAATCTTCTCTCCATGCTGGTATTTTGCCCGTAAAACCATGAGCTCTTACCTTGTTAAGCAAAACACTATAATTTCCTTTCTTCTGCCTCCCTCCCTTCTTAAAGAGTGGAGTGACATTTGCAATGTTCCGGTCTTCAGGAACCATTTCAGAATCTAGTGATTCTTGAAAGATCATTATTGATGTCTCCACTGATTACTAATTTCTTCAGCCACCTCTTTCAGAACGCTGGGGTGCAGTCCATCTGGTCTAGGTAACTTATCTACCTTCAGACTTTTCATCTTCCCAAGTACCTTTTTCTTGGTAATAGCAACAACACTCTTGCATTTCTGGCACTCTGCTAGTGTCTTCCACAGTGAAGGCTGACACAAAATACTTATTAAGTTCCTTTGCCATTTCTTTGTCCCCCGTTACTACCTCTCCAATGTCATTTTCCAGCAGTCCGATTTCCACTCTCATCTCTCTTTTACTTCTTATATAGTGTATCTGCATAAACTTTTTTTAATCCTCTTTTATAATAATTGGCTAGTTTACCTTTATATTTTATCTTTCCTCTCTTAATGGCTTGCATTTTTAGTTGCCTTCTGTTGGTTTTTAAACGTTTCCCAATCATGCACCTTCTCACTATTTTTTGCTATATTATATGCCCTCTCTTTTGTCTTTTATGCTGTCTTTGACTTCCCTTGTTAGCCACCATTGCCTCATCTTCTCTCTAGAATACATCTTCATTTTTGGAAGGTGTCTTTTCTGCACCTTCTGAATTTCCCACAGAAACATCAGCCATTGCTATCTGCCATCATCCCTGCTAGTGTCCCCTTCCGATTATCTTTGGCGAGCTCCGCTCTTATAGAAACATAGAAACATAGAAAATAGGTGCAGGAGTAGGCCATTCGGCCCTTCGAGCCTGCACCGCCATTTATTATGATCATGGCTGATCATCCATGTATGTATTATGTATGTATTATGCCTGTATAGTTCCCTTTATTCCATTGTAATACTGATACATCCGATTTTGGCTTCTCCTTCTCAAAATGTACGGTGAAGTTATTATGTTTTGATCACTGTCTCCTAAGGGTTCCTTTACCTTAAGCTTCCTAATCAAGTCTGGGTCATTACATAACACCCAATCCAGAATAGGTATTCTCCTATGGGTTCAACCATCAGCTGCTCTAAAAAGCCATCTTGTTAGGCATTCTACAAACTCCGTCTTGATATCTAGCACCAACCAGATTTTCCCAATCTGCCCACATATTGAAATCCTCTCTGATTACTGTAACATTGCCTTTTTACATGTCTTTTTTTAATCTCCCATTGTAATTTGTAGCCCACATCCTGTTTGGACGCATGTATATAACCCCCAGTGGGGGAGTTTTTTACCCCTGTAGTTTCTTAACTCCACCCACAAGTATTCTACATCTTCTGATCCTATGTCACCTCTTTCTAAGGATTTGGTTTCTTTTTTTACCAATAGAGCCACTTCACCCTCTCCGCCTACCTGCCTGCCTTTTTGATACAATGTGTATTCTTTGATGTTAAGTTCCCAAGTATGATCTTTTTTCAGCCGCCACTCGGAAACGCCCACATCATCATACCTGCCAATCTCTAACTGCGTTATCAGATCATCTACCTTATTCCGAATATTGCGTGGATTCAAATATAACACCTTCAGTCCTGTGTTCGTCATCTTTTTTGATTTTGGTCCTCTGTTACACTTTAACTCATCCCACTGACTGTATTGTTTTGCAGCAGAAGTATAAAGCAGACTATAATTAAAACAATAAAAATAATTAAATAGCTATGCAAAAAGAGAGCGAAAATAGTGAGGTCGTTTTCATGGATTCATTGCCATTCATAAATCTGACAGCAGATGGGAGGAACCTGTTCCTAAAATGTTGTGAGTGTGTTTTCAGCCTCCTTTACCTCCTCCCTGATGGCAACAGGAAGACCTCATGTCCTGGACGGTGGTGGCCATAATGATGACGGTCACCTTTTTGATGCATCGCCTTTTGAAGAAGTCTTCGACGGTGGGAAGGCTAGTGAACATGATGGAGCTGTTCGAGTTTACAACCCCTCTGCAGCTTTTTCTCACCCTGCGCAGTGGCCCCTCCATACCAGCCAGTGAAGCAACCAGTTAGAATGCTTTCCATGGTACATCTGTGGAAAATTGCTTGAGCCTTTGGTGATGTACAAAGTCTTCTTAAACTCCTAATGAAATAGAGCTGCAGGCATTCATGAACTTTAACTTCCCTATATTCTCTCATCAAAATTACTTCCAAATAAATCTGCTCATATTAAAGAACCTTAATCTAAAAATCATACCGAAAATGCTGGAGGAACTCAGCAGGTCAGGCAGCATCTACGGAGATGAATAAACAGTCGATGTTTCGGGCTGAGACCCTTCTTCAGTCCTGAATATGTATTTCCCGCATCTGCAGAATTTCATAATTTCTTGTGTTCTTAATCTATTCATCCTCATTTTCCCGATTCTTTAGTTTATTTCCCCCTTTCTTTGATCCTTCACATTACTGCAAATGGTAGTTTTACTATGTACATTTCCACAGGAAGCATTGAATTTTCTTTGTTTCTAGTTATCCTTTCTTCAAGCACCAACTAGTTATCAGTGGCATTTATCACACCTCCTTAATTACATTGCTCCCAGAGTATGGGCAATCTCCTCAACTGCCCTGTGGTCACCAAGATGGCTGACTGTAAGTGAATGTCCTTTGGTTATTCAGAGTTGAAGCCTCAACTAATAACTTATGCTCTCCCAGTGAATCTCAACAACAAAGTCATTGACAAGGGATAAGGAATTTTTTCTAAACATTCTAAGTGGTGATTTGGAATATTTAGCCTATGGGTGATGGAAACACTAGCTTGAAGAGAGAACTGGATAAATACTCATAAGGCAAATGCAAATGTTAGCATTCATTTCCAGCAAAGTGATCCTTCAAAACACTTTTTATTCAGCCAGCCATTTGCAGCATTAGAATTCTGTACATTTTTGTTGACTTATTGCACACATTTTTAGACAGTGTTATCGCCATTTAAGAACCCAAACGATATTGGCCGGCCAAGCTCTGAGCTTGTGGGGTTGTGAACTCTGCTCGGTTTGAGCAAAGAATCAGGAATGTTTGCAGATGCCCATTCTTGGATCAGAGAAATTCCATTGCCACTTCTGGAAGAGAATCTGGTGGGATACACAGCCAGGATTCTCTGTAAATAAACCACTTCCATCCACCGTGTAGCAATTGGCTGCTGCATCTGGCAGATATGTTCAAAGGAGCAGCTGTAGACCAAACGACATTGAATTCAAGTGGCCGTTCAAAATCCCATCAGGCCCATGAGGTGTATACCCAAGCCTTTTGCTTTCTGGAACTTGGAGACGCCCACTACATCATACCTGCCAATCTCTAACTGCGTTATAAGATCATCTCCCTTATTCCATATACTGGGTGCATTGAAATGTAATACCTTTGGTCCTGTATTCATCACCCTTTTTGATTTTGGCCCACTGTTACATTTTAACTCATCCCACTGACTGTTATGTTTGTTCTTAATAAACATAAACAGTGTTGGTAGAAATGCGAGCACATATTTAATTGCTTCTAGTTATCCTTCCTACAAACACCGACTAGTTATTGGTGCCATTTGTCTCCTCTCTTTAATTACATTGGAGATTAGGCCATGGCATTTGTTCCTCGTGCAAGGGGTATCTTCTCAACTGCCCTGTGGTCACCAAGATGGCTGACTGTAAGCAAACCTCCTTTGGTTATTCAGAGTTGAAGCCTTGACTAATAATTTATTTCTACCAGTGAATGTCAACAACAAAGTCATTGACAGGAAATTAGGAAAATGTTTCCAAACATAGTAAGTGGTGATTTGGAATATTTGGCCTGTGGATGATGGAAGTAGTAATTTCAAGAGAGAGCTGGATAAATACTCTTAAGGGAAATGCAAAGTTAGCATTCATCAGAATCAGAATTGGGTTTAATATCACTGGCATATGTCATGAAATTTGTTAACTTACTGGCAGCAGTACATTACCATACATGATAATATAGAAAATTAAGCATAATGAATCATTACAGTAAGTATATATATATGTATATTAAGTAGTTAAATTAAAGCTCTCCGGTGAAAATGATTTTGTATCTGTTAAATAGGGGCTGTGGACAATTCTGATTTGATGGAGACAGACGTGAAAGCACAGAGGAACATCTGGAGAAATGTCTGAAACGCCGGTTCGCTGCTGTTGTTACTCCGCGATCGAGAATCTTCCGGAGGGAAGGCCCCAAAATCCCCGGCTTTGCCTGCTGTTGGCGACCGAGACTGAGGTTGAATCGTTCGGATAGAGATGGTGCTCGGTACTCGGTGTCGGAGGGCTGATCGGAGGCTCGGAGTTTTCGGACGACTCAGAGTCGGACTGTGGTCGGGTATGGCAGGGAGAGTTTTCTTCCTTATCCTGTCTGTGTGAGATGTGGGACTTTCGAGAAACTTTAAACACTTTTACTGTGCCATGGACTGTTCTTCATCAAGTTATGGTATTGTTGCACCGTTGTAACTATATGTTATAATTATGTGGTTTTGTTAGATTTTTCAGTCTTGGTCTGTCCTGTGTTTTGTGATAACACACCGGAGGAATATTGTATCATTTCTTAATGCATGCATTACTAAATGACAATAAAAGAGGACTGTGTGTCCTCATAATCTAAATCTAAATAACCTAAATCTAAACTAAAATGGGTGCAAAAACAGAAATGATATAGAAACAAAACAAAAGTGAGTTAGTGTTCATGGGTTTAATGTCCATTGAGAAATTGGATGGCAGAGAGGAAGATGCTGATTCTGAATCACTGAGTGTGTGCCTTCTGGCTTCTGTACCTCCTTCCTGATGGTAGCAATGAGAAGAAGGCATGTCCTGGGTGATGTAGGTCCTTAATAAAGGACGCTGCCTTCCTGAGACAGCGCGCCTTGAAGATGTCTTGGATACTTCAGAGGCTCGTACCCAAGGTGGAGCTGACTAATTTTACAAGGGTCTGTAGCTTCTCTGGGTCCTGTGCAGTAGCCCCCTCCCATACCAGACAGTGATGCAGCCAGTCAGAATGCTCTCCATGGTACATCTACTGTGGTTTTCGAGTGTTTTAGGTGACAAACCAAATCTCCTCAAACTCCTAATGAAATATAGCTCAGAAATATAGACATTTCGAGAGGACTAGAATATAAAAGCAAGGATGTAATTAATGCTGAGGCTTTGGTCCAGCCACACTTGCAGTATTGTGTGCAGTTTTGAGCCCCTTATCTAAGAAAGGATGTGCTGACATTGGAGAGGGTCAAGAGAAGATTCACATGGATGATTCTGGGAATGAGGTGGTTAATGTATGAGGAGCATTTGATGGTTCTAGGTCTGTACTTGCTGGAGTTTAAAAGAATAGGTGTGGAGGGGAGGTGGTGATTCTCATTGAACCCTTCCAAATATTGAAAGGCCTGGATAGAATGGACTAAGTGGAGATCTTTAGTGGGGTGTCTAGGACCAGCGGGCACAGCTTTAAAATAGGAGGACATCCCTTTAGAACAGAAATGAGGAGGAATTTCTTTAGCCGGAGGGTGGTGAATCTGTGGAATTCATTGCACAGACCTTTATGCAGGCCGAGTCAGTGGGTATATTCAAATTAGACATTGATATGTTCTTGATTTGTAAGGATGTCAAATGTTACAGGTAAAGGCAGGTAAGTGGGATTGAGAAGAATGATAAATTAACCATAATGGAATGATGGAGCAACTCTCCATCATGAATGGGGCGGTTGGCCTAATTCTGCTCCTGTGTCTTACGGTCTTATGGTCTAAGGTGAAATATTGTGGGGCCATGGAGGTAGAGCACCAATAAAAATACTACGAGCAGACCTTGTTTCTGAATAATTAATTCTTATTACTCAACACTGAGTTGAACTCCTTTTCCAGCAGAATTACCCTCCAAATCGCTTTTTATTCAGCCAGCCATTTTCAGCATTAGAATTCTGTCCATTTTTGCTAACTAATTACACACATTTTTAGACAGGGTCATCGCCATTTAAGAACCCAAACGATATTGGCCAGCCAAGCTCTGAGCTTGTGGGGTTGTGAACTCTGCTCGGTTTGAGCAAAGAATCAGGAACGTTTGTGGATGCCCATTCTTGGATCAGAGAAGTTCCACTGCCACTCCAGGAAGAGAACCCAGACGGGATACAAAGCCAGAGTTCCCAGTAAATAAACCACTTCCATCCATCGTGTAGCAATTGGCTGCTGCATCTGGCAGATATGTTCAAAAGAGCAGCTGTAGACCAAAATGACATTGCATTCAAAAGGCCCTTCCAAACCCCATCAGGTCCATGAGGAGCACACCTAAGCTTTTTGCTTTCTGGAGCTTATTACTGGCATCAGGGTGGCATCAGAATGTGAGCTTCTTATCCTTTCATTTTAAAATTCATGCACTGTTTTTCTCCTATCAGCGAACTTATTGAATATTGAGGAACAGCTATTTTCAAAGCCTTTCTATGACAACTTTCTTCTTTTGTCACCTTAAGACCATCTTCAAGGATCTCCCACCTTCCAGGCCATGCTCTCTTCTCACTGCCATTGGGAAGGAGGTACTGGAGCTTTAGGTCCCACACCACTAAGTTCAGGAACAGTTATTACCCTTTACCCATCAGTCCCCTGAACCAGTGTGGATAACTTCACTCACTTCAACTCTAAGTGATTCCACAACCTGTGGACTCAATTTCAAGCCATGTTCTCAATATTATTCATGTATGTACGTAACTCTCTATCTATCTACCTATTGATCCGTCCATTTATCTATTGTATTTGCAGTTTGTCTCTTTTGCACATTGTTTTTTGCCAGTATATGTAGTTTTTCATTGATTCTCTTGTATCTACTGCAATTGTCTGGAAGACAATGAATCTCAGGGTAGTCCTTGGTGATGTATACATACATTGATAATAAATTTACTTTGAACTTTGACCTTTATATAGCTTCACTGCTCCATTCTATTTTGAGCCAAGAGCAAAATCAGAATGGAAATGAACAAAACAGGAACGAGATGTGACTCAAAAGCGAGTGCAGATGACAACGCATAATTTTGATGCATTAAGCAGAAAGAAAATGACACACTCAGCATGACTGCTGGTTATTCTTATGTCTAAATTTAAGTCGATAGCTCCATGCAATATTTTCTTTAAATCTCCTGATTTTTTTTCCCCCTCATGTTGGACACATTTCAGCTTTACTGTATGATGTGGATTTCCAATACTTTATAAAGATTAAATATTGGAAATATTCACCACCACTACATCCACATCAGTCACTCCCCTCCATAGCCCCTCAGCACCCTCCAACCCTTCAAGCACTGCCACTTTACACTTACACTCCACACCTCATACCTACACTGACACAGTCACTGTCTCACTGTGTTTCCACATTTTTAATCTCTCCCTCTCCCAGTGTAGAGTGCACCCTGCTTCAAAACATCCACCATTGTCCCTGTACCGAAAAAGACCAAGGTAGCGCGTCTGAACGACTACATCTGCAGCTTGCTGCCACCCACATTGGACCCCCTACCGTTCGCCTACCGACACAACCGATTGACAGATGATGCAATAGTCATGGCTCTTCACACTGTCCTTGCACATCTGGAGAAGGATGCTTATGTGAGAATGCTGTCCTTGTACTACAGTTCAGCACTCAATACCATAATTCCCTCCAGGCTTGACAAAAAGCTCAGAGACCTCAGCCATCACCCTGCCTTCTGCTGCTGGATCCTGGACTTCCTGTCAGATCGCCAGCAGGTGGTAAGAGTGGGCTCCTTCACCTCTGCCACTCTGACCCTCAACACAGGAGCCCCTCAGGGCTGTGTCCTAAGCCCCCTCCTTTACTCTCTGTATACCCATGACTGTGTCGACACCCACAGCTCCAATCTGCTAATTAAATTTGCTGACGACACTACATTGAATAGCCGTATCTCAAATAATAATGAGGCAGCCTTCAGAGAAGAAGTCATCACCCTGACACAGTGGTGTCAAGAAAACAACCTCTCCCTCACTGTTGCAAAAAACAAAGGAGCTGCTTGTGGACTACAGGAGGAATGGAAACAGGCTAACCCTATTGACATCAATGGATCTGGGGTTGAGAGGGTAAACGGCTTTAAGTTCCTCGGCATCCACTTCACCGAGGACCTCAACTGGTCTGTACATACCGGTTGTGTGGTGAAAAAAACACAACAGCATCTCTTTCACATCAGACAGTTGAAGAAGTTTGGCATGAGTCCCCAAATCCAAAGGACTTTCTACAGGGGCATAATTGAGAGCATCCTGACCGGCTGCATCACTGCCTTGGTATGGGAACTGTACTTCCCTCAATCGCAGGACTCTGCAGAGAGTGGTGTGGACAGCCCAGCGCATCCGTAGATGTGAACTTCCCACTATTCAGGACATTTACAGAGACAGGTGTGTAAAAGGGGCCCAAAGGATCATTGGGGACCCGAGTCACCCCAACCACAAACTGTTTCAGCTGCTGCCATCTGGGAAACGGTATCACAGCATTAAAGCCAGGACCAACAGACTCCGGGACAGCTTCTTCCACCAGGCCATCAGACTGATTAATTCATGCTGACACAACTGTATTTCTATGTTATATTGACTGTCCTGTTCTACATACTATTTATTATAAATTGAACATTGCACATTTAGACGGAGATGGAACGTAAAGGTTTTTACTCCTCCTGAGTGAGAAGGACGTAAAGAAGTAAAGTCAATTCAATTCAATTCACACACACTGCTGCTACCTGGAAGAGTTCCACTCACCAAGAGTCCCTTTGTCACTTTGTTATTTCCTGTCAGAGTCACCTTATGCACAGTTACTCCTGCGTCTAGCATCATTTTATGTACATACAATCAGTCTATGTATTTGAGCCACACACATAAAAGTTGCTGGTGAACACAGCAGGCCAGGCAGCATCTCTAGGAAGAGGCACAGCCGACATTTCGGGCTGAGACCCTTCGTCAGGACTAACTGAAGGAAGAGATAGTAAGAGATTTGAAAGGGGGAGGGGGAGATCCAAAATGATAGGAGAAGACAGGAGGGGGAGGGATGGAGCCAAGAGCTGGACAGGTGATTGGCAAAAGGGATATGAGAGGATCATGGGACAGGAGACCTCGGGAGAAAGAAAGGGGGAGGGGAGAAGCCCAGAGGATGGGCAAGGGGTATAGTCAGAGGGACAGAGGGAGAAAAAGGAGAGAGAGAAAAAGAAAGTGTGTATATAAATAAATAAATAACGGATGGGGTACGAGGGGGAGGTGGGGTATTAGCGGAAGTTTGAGAAGTCAATGTTCATGCCAACAGGTTGGAGGCTACCTCCAACCTGAGTGTGGCTTCATCTTTACAGTAGAGGAGGCCGTGGATAGACATGGAATTAAAATGTGTGGCCACTGGGAGATCCTGCTTTCTCTGGCAGACAGAGCGTAGGTGTTCAGCGAAACAATCTCCCAGTCTGAGTCGGGTCTTGCCAATATATAGAAGGCCACATCGGGAGCACCGGACGCAGTATAGCACCCCAGCCGACTCATGGGTGGAGTGTCCAGCATCTGCAGATTTCCTCGTGTTTGCATTTTTATATATTTGAGCTATTCTTTTGTATGTACAGCCACACTCAAACAGTTACTTGTACACTGTGTTTTAAAGGATTGCTTTTATATTTATATTGATTGTGATCTTTACGCCGCATTGGATCCAGAGTAACAATCATTTCTTTCTCCTTTGTACTTGTGTCCTGAAGAATGACAATAAACAATGGGAAATTCTGATAATCAAACTTTACCAAGGCTACTTTAAAAACCATTTTGTTGTCAATGGCAGGAAATGGGCTTTACAGCAGGAGAGAAGGTTCTGTTGAATTTTCATGCATATTCCAATTCCTTCACCAGCCCAAAGATAAAACACTCCTATGCAGTGAGATGCTAGATCAAAAATCCTGTGTGAGCTCTGTCAAAATCTCTTACAAGTTAGCCAGTTATGAATGCAATGGAGACCAGCCTTCAAATATAAATATTTTGAATAGAAGTCCACTTCCTTCTGTTAGAAGCATTGGACTACTTTACAAACAGATAGGCCACTGTACTTTTGACTTTATGCTGACAAACTAATTAGAAAAAAACTTGGTAATCTTCCCCCTTCCTTTCCAGTCCTGAGGAAGGATATCGGTCTGAAACATCAGCTGTTTCCCTTCCATAGGTGTTGCCTGATCTACTGAGTTCCTCCAGCATTTTGAGTGTGTTACTTTGGTAGGTAAACAAGCTCGTAACATACTCTGAAAATTTGTCCTTAGTCATTCATTAGGTCATAATTAAGGAAGTATAAATTACTAGAAACATTTATTTGTTGGTGTAGTTTGCTAATTTTCATTACTTTAGAACGCTATTGATTTACAGTACTCGTAAATTCATGAAGTAATTCAAGCTATAGATGATTTACCGTATGTGATGTTTGCTGTGTAAGCTACATATTTGACACCACTGCCCCCTTCAGTATAGACAAGGAATCATTTTAGACCCAAGTTCTATCTCTTGCTTCCATTTTCAAGAGAAAGGGTTTAAACTGGATGGATTTCTTTCCAAGGCTGTTCATGATCTTGCCTCTGACGTTGGTTGTGAAATAGACTGCTGGTAACATCAGTTGAATGGAATCGAGAAAAATTTGAGAAAAACCCACAAATAATACGGTGGAGGTAACTGGCATTGGATGATGGCACAAGAGAGGGAGAGCAGGACACTGATTTGAAACTCCTTTTGTACAACTCTCCATTCACACATTTTTCCACTGACCTCCTTCTGCTTTGACCAACTTCAACTGTCTAAACATTTCTTTATATTTTTTGTGGGGGGTCTTGGGATATTATTCTACATTGAAGATTTACTGTAAACGAGTTGATCTTAATAAAATATGCAGGCTTAAAACAGATAAAACAACAGACGCAATGGAACACCACTTGTCTGGCTCAAAATGTCCGCCTGAAGTACAGACAGTCACTGTCCCGTTGCTGAGCAAGATCCAGAGAAGGCATCAGCAGTCATCCTACACTGTCAGGGTCTTTGCGACAATCAAGATGGAATACGTAATAAAACATAGACCACATCTCTTATTGGTAGTGATTAATTTCACCATAGGAAATTCAGGAGGACACCATGGGTATTATTACAAGCATGGGTGTTATCCACAGGCTAACTAAAAAAACCTGATTCACATATGCAGTTGGATGGAAGTTCATTAGGTTGAAAGATTAACCTGTTTTCCCTTTCATTCTAATAAAATAGAACATAGAACAGTACAGCACAGGAACAGTTTCTTCTGCCACAATGTTTTGCTAATCTAACTAAACTACTCCCTTCTGCTGGGACAAGGTCCGTGTCCCTCCATTCTCCTAAGAGCCTTTTAAATGCCCCCACTTCCACTCCTGGCAATGCATTCCAAGCACCCACCTCTCCCTCTCGCCCTACACATTTCCTTAGAACTCTTAAAGTAGTTCCCCTAGCATTAGATGTTTCAACCCTGGGAAAAAAAGCTCCCTGCTCTGTTCTTTATCTATGCTTCCCATAATCTGATACAATTCTGATGGTCTGAGTTTATTTCAGATTTCCAATGTTTTTCTTGAGAAACTTCCACACTGTTTTATTTTTAATTAGAAGATTCTTAAATCATCTGGAGTGTAAAATATTGTCTGCTCTTCCCCTCTCTTAAGAGCATGTGGGAATAAAATACAATATTTAATATCTGATGAAGGGCCTCAGCCCAAAATATCGACTGTTTATTGTTCTCTAAGGAAGCTGCCTGACCTGCTGAGTTCCTGTGGCATTTTGTGTGCGTGTGTGTTACTCTGGATTACAAGCATCTGCAGAATCTCTTGTATTTTGTGATGTGCTAACTTTCTTAAAAGTATATGTTTCTGCAAAACAACCATATTGTTACAAATGGGCAGAAAAAGCGGATCTGGAACACCTTATTTAATTTACAGCTTACTGAATGCAGTGCCATCTGGTGGCAGAAGGAAGAAGTGATGTTGCCTATGAAGATTTTTTTGGAAGTTGTGGAGCACCTGCCTGTCAAAGTTCAGTTTTAGTCCACAAGACACAGGAGCAGAATTAGGTCATCCGTCCCATTGAGTCTGCTCCACCATAGCTGATTTATTTGCCTTCCCAACCCCATTCTCCTATTTTCTCCCCATAACCTTTGAGGCAGCTACTAATTAAGTACTTATCAACCTTCACTTTAAATATTCCCAATGACTTGGCCTCTACAGCCGTTGCTGGCAATGAATTCCACAGACTCACCACACTCTGCTAGGAGAAATTCTCTTCATCTCTGTTCCATAGAAATGTCCTCATATTCTGAGGTGTGCTCTCTGGTCCTAGACTCTCCCACTATTGGAAACATACTTTGCACTTCCACTCTACCACTCTACCTAAGCCTTTCAGACATCATTAGAGTTTTGGTTCAAATATGCAAAAAAGAATTGATTTCTACAGATGAGGCAAAACTGACTACCTCGAACTTAAAACAATCAGTCAAGCTAGGCACTGCTCAGTGCCAGAGAACCTGCTGTTGATAGAACTCACAGAGTCACAGAGCACTACGGCAAAGAAACTGACCTTTCAGTCTATCTAGTCCAATGCAAAGTATCAGGGACTGATGTTGTTGACTTCTCTGATGGGTGGAACCAAATCTGATTCCAAGGCAGATTAGGATTGTTGGGGTTCGGTCATCACAGGATCAGGAGACAGTGTTGGGTGCTTTTCAACTTGTGACATTAGTGACCTTCACCACAATATGAGGAACGTTTGCTAATGAGTGAAGTTGACACTTGCTCTGGTAATGAGTTAGCCCATGACCTTGAGCAAAAGCAAAGGCAATGTTCAGAAAAGATGGCATATGCCTACCAATGACAAATCTAACTAGAGACACAGGCTAACTGCCTCCCATCAGCATTCAATGACATTCCAATCACCTCATCCTCCAAGAGTCTCCACTAACTGAAAACTTAAATACAGCAATCACGTCAATGCAGTTGTCACAAGAGCAGGCTCGTGGCCAAATATTCCACAACGAATTATTCATCTCTTAATTCATCGCTTGCAAAGTTCAAGCCAGGAGCTTGTTGGTTGTTCTTCACTTACCTGGAAAAGTACCTCCAATATCATTCAAGGAGCTTGACACAATCCAGCACAAAGCAGCCCGCTGGAATGGTACTCCACCTATTACCCTCAAGTCGTCATTCACTTCACCATCGTTGCAATGTAACTGGAAGATGAGCCAGCTAAAAATGACCTTGCTGCAAATTGTCGGCACTTCTTCAAAAGTACTTTCCAAGCTCATCAAGAAGGACATGGGCCACTGTTAAATGGGAACACCACAATCACTCAGTGAACCTCCCAGAATATTGACAAGGTTTGGCATAATTAGATTAGATTAGATTATGAGGACATGCAGTCCTCTTTTATTATCATTTAGTAATGTATGCATTCAGAAATGATAGTGTTTTTCCAGAATGATATCACAGAAACACATGACAAACCAAGACTGAAAAACTGACAAAAACCACATAATTATAACATATAGTTACAACAGTGCAAAGCAATATCGTAATTTGATAAGAACAGACTAGACCATGGGCACGGTACAGTCTCAAAGTCTCCCAAAAGTCCCATCACCTCACGCAGACGGTGAACCTCCAGCGCCGCAAACTTGCCAATGCGGCATCCCGGAAGCATCCGACCACAGTCCGACTCTGAGTCCGTCCGAAAACTCCGAGCCTCCGACCATCTCTCCAACACCGAGCACCGAGCACCATCTCTGCCGAGCGCTTCAACCCCGGCCCCGGCAACAGGCAATAGGCAAAGCCGAGGATTTGGGGTCTTCCCCTCCGGAGTTTCTCGATCATACAGTAGCAGCGGCAGCGAAGCGGGCATTTCAGAAGTTTCTCCAGATGTTCCTCTGTGCTTCTTCACGTCTGTCTCTATCAAATCAGGATTGTGCACGGCATCCTACTTCACAGATACGATATCAATTCGGAGCGGCCGCGCGTACTGCGTCGCGTCGCCATCTTCTCCTCCTTCCTCCAATGGCACTGAACATTCTGATAAATTTCTTGCTTACTGCCCATTACGCTGCTGGTTGTCCATACCATCGCACACAGACAGAAAGGGATTCTTCATTGCTGTTTCTGTAACAACTTCCTTTGTCCAGTCAGGGTTGTCAGTCCTGAGCTGAACCGCTGAACCTGGAGGACCGGTGGACCACTCTTGGTCTGGCCTCTACCCTTTGACCTGCTTGGCATGGGTGACTTCAGCCAGCACAGCTCTCCAGGTTACTGAGGCACACAAGCCTCCAAACCCTACAACAAGTTTGTGGTCCTCTTGGAGGTACAAGCTTCTACAGGTGAACTTTTGAAAGAATCTTGAACGGTTGTGTCATGGTCTGCCTGGGCAATTTGGATGAGCAGGAGTGTAAGAAACTATAGAAAGTAGTAGACTCAGCCCAATACATCATGGGCACATCCCTCCCCATCATCAGTTGTCTCTAGAGGAGGTGTTTCCTCAAGTCAACAACATCCATCATCTATCATCAAAGGTCCCACCATCCCTGCCATCTTCTTTTGGCTATCATCTGGCAGGAGGTACAGAAGCCTCAAGTCTCACACCACCAGGTAGGTTCAAGAACATCTACTCCCCTTCAACCATTCAGTTCTTGAAACCAGCCAGTACAACCCTAATCACTACCTCAGGTTAAGATTCAAGATTCAAAAAACTTTATTGTCATTCTAACCATACATCAGCTCTGCAGGGCAGAATGAGACAGCGTTTCTCAGGGGCAGTGCAATCATAACATAACAAACACAACACTAAATAATAAACATAATAATAAATAGTAAAACACAATGGCCACATGTCAGTTAAATCAGTTATAAGTGTCCAGTGCAAGTTAAAAGTGTCTAAAGCAGAGTCAGGTGGAGCAGCTATTCAGCAGTCTGACTGCCTGTGGGAGGAAACTGTTCAGCAATACTATGATCAACTTGCAACACTAAAGGCTTTGTATTTGTTTTTCTAATTGTGTTTTTGTGTTTTGGTGTGGTTGAAATTTATGGTTAATTTATGCATTTCTTGTGAATGCCACTTATATGTTGCTACGTGTCTGTGATGCCGCTGCAAGTAAGCTTTTCACTGCACCTGTGCATACACGTACTGTGCCAATGACATTAAACTTACGCTTTGACTTTAACTTTGAAGTCACATACCATCTCGACTTTGAACCATAATTGTATTCCACTGTGCTAACATCCTGGGTGGGGAAGGGAATAAAAATGTACTTAACTGCAGATCCTAAGTATCTCCAACGTACAGACGGGGAAGATCACAGAAGAAGCTCACGGTGGCATAGTGGTTAGCGCGACAATATTACAGCTTAGGACATTGCAATTCAGAGTTCAGTCCTGGTGTCCTCTGTAAGGAGCCTCTGTACATCCTCCCTCTGGAATGTGTGGGTTTTCTCTGGGTCCCCTGGTTTCCTCCTACTTTTCTAAAGGTGTGCGGGGTAGGTGAATTGGACATTGTAAATTGTCCTGTGGCTAGGTTAGGGTTAATCTGGGTAATAAAAGTTTCACCGTTATAGATTCAGGAGTTAAGGAAGTAGGTGTACGTAGCAGGTAGTAATTCAAATGAGAATCAGTTGAAGTTCAAAGTAAATTTTATTATCAAAGTACATATAACTAATAAAATCCTCTTGGGCTTCTAGCTGGGTACAGGTATCGATTTTAACTGACATTTCAATGACAAACTCTACCATCTTCATGAATCCCTGATGAAATCAATACCTGGACCCAGTCGGAAGCCGGAGAAGATTTTATTCATCATGTATGCCTGGAAAGCGCTAGATCCCTTTTTCAAAGTACATATATCACCCTGAGATTCATTTTCCTGCAGGCAAAATCAGCAAATCAATAGAATACTAAAGATCAATGAAAGATCAACCAGAGTGCAGAAGACAACAAACTCTGCAAATGTAAATATAAATAAATAGTAATAAATAGCGAGAACGTGAGATATCAACATAAAGAGTCCTTAAAATGAGATTATTGTCTGTGGGATATCTCAATGGATGGGCAAGTGAGTGTAGTTATTTCCTACAAAAAAAGGATCAGTCAGGATTGAGTGGTAGAGCAGACTCAATGGGCCAGATGGCCTAATTCTGCTCCCATGTCTTATCGTCTTATGATCTTTTGTTCAAGAGTTTTTAAGAGACTCTTAGAGAGGTATATGGAGCTTAGAAAAATAGAGGGCTATGCAGTAGGGAAATTCTAGGCTGTTTGTAGAGTAGGTTACATGGTCAGCACAACATTGTGGGCTGAAGGGCCTGTAACATGTTGTAGATTTCGATGCTCTGTGTTCTATGTTCTAAGAGCCTGCTGGTTGTAGGGTTATGACTATTCTCAAACCTGGTGGTGCAAGTCTGAGGAGCTTGTACCTTCTACCTGATGGCAGCAGTGAGAAAAGAGCATGGCCTAGGTGGTGAGGATCTCTGATGATGGATGCAGCTTTCCAATGACAGCGTTTCATGTTTATGTGCTCAGTGGTTGGGAGGGCTTTACCCATGATGTAGTGGGTCGAATTTGGATTTTCCATTCAAAAGCATTGGTGTTTCCATTCCAGGCCATAATGCAGCCAGTCAATACACTCTTCGCTACACATCTATAGAAGTCTGACAAAGTTTTAGATGCCATGCCAACTGTTTTGGGCCCCTTATCTTAGAAAGGATGTGCTGAAACTGGAGAGGGCTAAATGGAGGTTCACAAAAATGATTCCAGGATTGAAAGTTTGATGGTTCTGGGCCTGTGCTTACTGGAATGCAGAAGAATGAGGCGTTTACCTCATTGAAACCTATTGAATGGTGAAAGGCCTTGATAGAGTGGATGTGGAGAGGATGCTTCCTATGGTGGGAAAGTCTAAGATCAGAGGCCGCAGTCTCAGAATAGAGGGGTATCCTTTTAGAATGGAGATGAGGAGGAGTTTCTTTAGCCTGAGAGTGGGAAATCTCTGGAATTCTGGCAGCTGTGGAGGCCAAGTCTTTATGCATATTTAAGACAGAAGTTGATAGGTTAGGGCACGAAAGGATACGGGGAGAAGACAGGAGATTGGGGCTGAAGAGAAAATTGGATCAGCCATGATGAAATGGCAGTGCAGACTTGATGGGTCAAATGGCCTAATTCTGCTCTTATATCTTATGGTATTACAGTCTTATATCATGTGTTGAAGGACCTGTACTGTGGAATACATTCTAAGTCCAATGTTCTAAGACAATGGGATGTGTTAATTGGCCTGCATCAAACTAGGATCCTGATCCACAAGTGTTAATAAATCATGGGTGTTTTGGGCATTGCCCAATGAAAGACTTTTAAAGACAATTCAGGTCATCTCCCATGTTACAAATGCCCTATTTATTGACAATCACACATATAAGTGAACTCCCATAATATTATTAAAATTAACAAGTCTGATTATATATACATATGATTTTTTTCTGCAAGCAGCAAAACTAGTTTCCTCTCTTTCCACTTTTAGTAATTGTTGCTTCTTGTAAGTCTTGTGTGTGCTTTGATGCAAATTATGATAATATTTTGGAGATATGGTTACCACAGTGAGTGATTTTTGTGTATTTTCTGATCTAAGGATTTCTGTATAAACAGAACTCATTTATTACCTGTGGAGATCCTGAATGCAATCATTTCCCTGGCAAATGGCAAAGAGATACTGAAAAAAAAAGTATGCATTTGAATTTCCAGGTCTCCAGAGTGGCCTGGGGCACTTGGGTGAAATTGGGCACGGATCTAATGTTAAAGACACAAGAAACGGTAGGCACTGGAATCTCCAGGTACAACCTACTGGAAGAAGTCAGCATGTTGAGCAGAATCTTTTGGGAGGAAGTGACTGGTGCAGGGTTTTGACCTGAAATGTCTAAATTCCATTCTTCCCACAGATGCTGCTTGACCTGCTGACCTCCTCCAGCAGATTGGTACTTCAGATCTGCCACTTATGTAAACCCAGGTCTCCAGACTCCTTCATGAAATTAAATATTGACAGATCAGAATCAGAATCAGGTTTATTATCATCGGCATGTGACATGAAATTTGTTAACTTAGCAGCCGCAGTTCAATGCAATACATTACGTAACAGAGAACAAAAAAAATAAAATTTAAAAAAAAATAATAAATAAACAAGTAAATCAATCACGTATATTGATTAGATTTTTATAAAGTGCAAAATCAGAAATACTGTATATTAAAAAAAAGTGAGGTAGTGTCCAAAGATTCAATGTCCATTTAGGAACTGGATGGCAGAGGGGAAGAAGCTGTTCCTGAATCGCTGAGTGTGTGCCTTCAGGCTTTTGTACCTCCTGCCTGCTGGTAACAGTGAGAAAAGGTCATGCCCTGGGTGCTGGAGGTCCTTAATAATGGACGCTGCCTTTCTGAGACACCACTCCCTGAAGGTGTCCTGGGTACTTTGTAGGCTAGTACCCAAGATAGAGTTGACTAGATTTACAACCTTCTGCAGCTTCTTTTGGTCCTGTGCAGTAGCACCCCCATACCAGACAGTGATGCAGCCTGTCTGAATGCTCTCCATGGTACAACTATAAAAGTTTTTGAGTGTATTTGTTGACATGTCAAATCTCTTCAATCTCCTAATAAAGTATAGCCGCTGTCTTGCCTTCTTTATAACTATATCAATATGTTGGGTCCAGGTTAGCTCCTCAGAGATCTTGACACCCAGGAACTTGAAGCTGCTCACTCTCTCCACTTCTGATCCCTCTATGAGGATTGGTATGTGTCCCTTCATCTTACCCTTCCTGAAGTCCACAATCAGCTCTTTCGTCTTACTGACGTTGAGTGCCAGGTTGTTGCTGTGGCACCACTCCACTAGTTGGCATATCTCACTCCTGTCCGCCCTCTCGTTGCCACCTGAGATTGTACCAACAATGGTTGTATCGTCAGCAGATTTATAGATGGTATTTGAGCTATGCCTAGCCACACAGTCATGTGTGTATAGAGAGTAGAAGACTGGGCTAAGTACACACCCTTGAGGTGCGCCAGTGTTGAGTGCCTTCAGGATCCTGCATCTGAGCCCAAGACACATCTGCTGAGATGATACTAAAATAGTTAGTGCAGGAGACAGTGTGGAGGGTTATGAAAAATTACAGGGGTCTCTTAATCAGCTAGGTATGTGGGTTGCAGTTTGGCAAATGGTTTTCAATGTCAAGCATTGCATTTTGGGTGATCAAACCAGAGCAGGACTTATACAGTGAATGTTGTGGCCCTAGGGGTTTTCCAGAGCAGAGAAACCTGGGAGTTCAAATGCATAGTTTGCTGAAAGTGGCATCTCAAGTGGGTAGGGTGAAGAAGGTGTTTGGCTGACTGGCCTTCACCTGTTGGGACATTGAGTATAGGAGTTGGAAAAATAAACGCATCTCAGGCTTCCAGCTGGGTACAGGAATCGATTATAATTGACTTTTCGATGACAAACTGTCATCTTCATCAGGATGATGCCTGGGCATGTTTGGTCCAGTGGTATTTGTACCCCTGTAGTCTGTCTCTCCTGATTGGTTAGCCCTCATCCAATCAGGTTTCTGCTGTCCCATCTTGCTTACAACCTTCCCAAGATTGACTTCAACGGCACAAAGCTACTGCAACGCACCAATGGCCTTTGGTACCGCCTGGTGAAGGAAGTCATTGAAATAAAACTAGAGGAAAAGAATTTTAACAAAGACTAAGATCTCAGTCTTAGTAAGAACTGCAATTCAATTGTAATATGTCTACTTAGGCGAGGCCAGGGTTGCCATAGCAATATGCTAATTTCTAAACCAACAAGGTGGATGAGGGCTGTTAGAGAGAGGTGATTGCATGACCCCTGATGAAGACGGCAGAGTTTGACATCGAAACATTGTTTATATTCAATACCTGTACCCAGCTGGAAGCCTGAGAAGAGTTTATTCATCATAAACACTGGGAAAACACTAGATCCTTTTTCATAGGAGCTGGAAGTCATACTGTCGTTATGTCAGATATTGATGAGGCTGACTTGGAGTATTGTGTACAGTTTTAGTCACCTTTTTATAGGAAGGATGTTATTGAACTAGAAAGAGTGCAGAATAGATTTATCAAGATGTTACCTGGACCTGGGTGCCTGAGTTGCATAGACAGGGACTTTACTCCCAGGAACATAGGAGATTGAAGTGGGGGGGGGGGGTGCATAGACAGGGTGAAAGCACAGCTTTTTTCTCAGGTAGGATTTGCTTCACAAAGATGGTGTAGGTTGAAGATGCAAATGCTGGAGGAACTCAGCACGTCAGGCAGCTTCTATGGAAATGAATAAACAGTTGAGGTAATGAATAAATAAGCCGAAGATCAGCGGCAAGAGATTTAAAAGTGACTTCAGAGCCAGCTTTCTCGCACAAAGTGTGATGCATATTTGGAACAAGTTGCCAGGAGTAGAGGCTGAGGCAGCCAGATTATCAATGTTTAAATGAAATCTGATTAAGCACGTAGAAAGGAATGGTTCAGAGGGCTGCAACCAAATGTGGGCAGATGGGCCTAGCTCTGTCTAGGTACCATGTCCGATGCGGACTTTGGTGACCATGGTTTTCCATACAGATCTATCCCTCGTTCTTTTGGTGACTTCCATTTCCTCGATGTGTAGCCACCTGGCTATGCTTTTGATGTACATAGGTCGAGGTCTTCCTCTAGGTTTGCTCCCTTCGATCTTTCCAGAGAGTATGAGTTTTTCTAGTTCATCTTTCCACATGATGTGTCCTAGGAATCTGAGTTGTCTTTCTCTTATTGTTGGTATGAGTGATCGAACTGCTTGGGCTCTTCTGAGAACTTCTTCATTTGATGTGCGTGTGGTCCATGATATTTTTAACAGTCTCCTGTAGAACCATAACTCAGCTGCTTCTAGTCTCTTTTCCATTGCTGGAGAAATGGTCCAGCATTCACTTCCATAAGTCAGGATAGAATAAACATAGCACTGTAGTATTCTGTTTTTAGTGTACGTGTTCATCTTTCTGTCTGTTAATATGGCTAAGGTAGTGAAACTGAAACAAATGTTCTTTCTTCTGCTGTGACCTGATATTTAGCACCAACCCTACTTTAGACTTGTGTGACAAGGTTCAGAAGTCTGATATTATACCAGAAAAAAATAGATGGAAATATTGAGCAGGTCTGGCAGCATGTGTAGAAAGGGTTAAATCTTCAGGCCTGAGACACTTCAACAGAACTGGTAGAGTGAAAGGGTAGAGGTGGCTGGTTAGGTCAGAGATAGGGTGGGGCCAGGGTTGCCATAGCAATATGCTACTTGTAAACCAACAGGTTGCTAGTTTAATGAGGGCTGTTAGGGAGAGATTAAACATGTAAAAACAGTGACCTGCAGGCCAGAAGTATTACTGAGAACAGATGAATTTTGGAAGGGCCAGCAGAATTCAGGCTTCCAGAATTTCCGTTTGGATGTCCTGACTGGTTCTAGGAGGGGTCGTAAAGATCTTTACGCGCTACTTGTTATGTTTCAGGGATGGGCCCTGCAGTGGTATGGGGAGAATGTAAAGAGCAAAAGCCATGAAAACGGAAGATATGAGTTGTTTGCACTGGAGCAGAGTAGAATATATGGCCAAGTATCTCAGGCAGGGAACTATACCTGGAAATGATGCGTGGAGTTCCGAATTAATACCATTAAAACCTTTGGTTACATGGAATAGAACACAAACCATATTGTGGTATCTTGCCTTTATTATCTTTGATTTCTCTTATTCAGAAATTTATGGTGCTGACCATAAATCGATTCAGATCCAACGTTCAGGCCAATTACCACAGAAGCCATTCTGTCTGAGTGTATAATGATTTGGTATGGCAGCTGCTCTCTGCACAGGATTGCAAGAAACTGCAGAGTTGTGGACACAGCTCAGCACATCACAGGAACCAGTCCCCCCTCTGCGGACTCTGTCTATCCTTCCCGCTTCCTCAGTAAAGCAGGCAACAAAATCAAAGACCCTACACACCCCAGACAATCTCTTTTTGCCCTCTCCCATTAGGCAGAAGATACAAAAGCCTGAAATCCCACACAAGCAGGCTCAGTCCCACTGTTATCAGACTCTTGAACAATCAGGTAGACTCTTGGACTCAGAATCTACCTCATTATGATCTTGCACTTTATCGTTTACCTGCAGTAGCTTTAACACATTATTCTGCATTGTTATTATTTTAACTTATTCTAGCCCCATGGACTGTGTAATGATTTGATCTGTGTAAACAGTATGCAAGGCAAGCTTTTCATTGTACCTTGGTACATGTGACAATGATAAACCAATACCAATACCAACCAAAGTCTATGTCAGCTTCGGCAGCTGTCAAAACAGGGTGGCTGCACCTTGCTGGCTGTGAAAGCCACTTTGGCTGTGAAAGCCACTTTAGCTGTTTGAGTGTGGCTTCTCCTTGCACCCTCCACGTGAGGACGATACATTGCAGAACATCCCATTGCCACGCAGGATTTTCCCATTTTGGATGGGGAGACTTTACAGGATCCGCCTTAGTTTTTGTTATGTGTCCACTTACCTCCTGTATATTTTTAATTTGGATCGGATATAAATGTCAGAAGTACAGTGAGGATGTAATAATGAGGCTTTATAGGGCATTGGTCAGTCCACACTTCAGTTCAGTTTTCATTTATTGTCATTTAGAAATGCATGCATTAAAAAATGATACAACGTTCCTCCAGAATGATATCACAAGAAAACACAGGACAAACCAAGACTAAAACTGACAAAAAACACATAATTATAACATATAGTTACAACAGTGCAAAGCAATACTATAATTTGATAAAGAACAGACCATGGGCACGGTAAAAACATTTCTCAAAGTCCCGATAGACTCATCATCTCACACAGGCGGTAGAAGGGAGGAACTCTCCCTGCTGTGAACCTCCAAGCACCGCCAACTCGCCGATGCAGCACCATTGGAAGCAGCTGACTGCAGCGGACTCTGAGTCCGTCCGAAAACTTCGAGCCTCCGACCAGCCCCTCCGACACAGCCTCTCCGAGCACCATCCTCTGCCGAGTGCTTTGACCCTGCCCGGGCTGCCGAGCAACAAGCAAAGCCGAGGACTCGGGGCCTTCTCCTGCGGAGATTCTGGACCACACAGTAGCACACTTGGGATATTGTGACCTGTCCTTATCTAAGAAAGAATGGGCTGGCACTGGAGAGGGTCCAGAGGAGGTTCATGAGGATGATCCCGGGAATGAAAGGGTTAACATTTGAGGAGTGTTTGATGGTTCTGAGCCTGTACTTGCTTGACTTTAGAAGAACTGGGGTGGGGGGGATCTCAGTGAAACCTATCAAATATTGAAAGACCTAGATAGATTGGACGTGGAAAGGATGTTTCCTTTTGTTGGGGAGGCTAGGACCAGAGGGCACTGCCTCAGAATACAAAGATGTTCTGCTGCACCAATCCATCATGGTGCATCTATTATCCCTCTCAACCCCATTCGGCTGCCTTCTCCCCATAACCTTTGACATCCTTGTGAAGAACCTATCGGCCTCCAAAATAATATGTACCCAATGACAGGCTCCACAGCCGTCCGTGGCAATGAATTCCACAGATTCATCATCTTCTGGCCAAAGAAATTCCTCCTCGCCTCTGTTCAAAAGGGACGTCCTTCTATTCTGATGCTGTGCCCTCTGGTACTAGACCTCTGAGAGAAATAATAGGAACTGATGTGATTTGATCAGAAGTTAGAATTCCTGCTATTGCTGTTGTTTATCACAATGTCCAATAACACTGATTAAGAGATAAACAGAAACATTTCCAAGGAGCAGGTCCCTGCAAGACAAACAGACAAGTGGATCATAAGTTTACCATTTTGTTTGGCCTATTTAAGTATCCAATTTTATCTAGCTCATTAAAAACTTCATCCAATCTTACAACTTTGTTTGGGATTCCCAAATATGTGACATGCTCATGCTAGATATACACTCTGTCTACTTTATTAGGTACACCTGTACACCCGCTCATTAATGCAAATATCTAATCGGCCAACATGTGGCAGCAACCCAATGCATAAAAGCATGCAGATGTGGTCAACAGATTCTGTTATTTTTCAGACAAAGCATCAGAATGGGGGGGGGGGGAGGAATGTTATCTAAGTGACTTTGACTGTGGAATGATTGTTGGTACCAGATGCGATGGCTTGGGTATCTCAGAAACCACTGGTCTCCTGGAATTTTTATGGACATCAGTCTTCAGAGTTTGTAGAGGATGGTGTGAAAAATACAAAACAAGCTATTGTGATTTTCAATTGGAATCTTCAGTTAAATATCACAAACATCGCAATTCAGATCGGAAAATGACGTTATTCAAAACACGGCTGTGAAAAAGGCAGGCCTGTACTGTTACAATCCCAGATAACTACTTCTCCTTCAGGTGAGAAACCGACCTTTCCCGCATTTGCTACAGTAACTCCATAGAACAACTCTTCCCAAAGAAAAATGGAAATTTATTTTTACTGGATTGATCCATAAAATCGTAAATAGGGTGGCAGGTAGTATAACACGTTATAGCGCCAGCAAAAGGGATTCAATTTCTGCTGCAGTCTGTAAGGAATTGGTGCATTCTTTGGTGGTAAGAACGAGAAGGCAGATTATTATCTAAATGGAGTCAAGTTAGGAAAAGGGGAAGTACAACGAGATCTAGGTGTTCTTGTACATCAGTCACTGGAAGCAAGTATGCAGGTACAGCAGGCAGTGAAGAAAGCTAATGGCATGCTGACCTTCATAACAAGGGGAATTGAGTATAAGAGCAAAGAGGTCCTTCTGCGGCTGTACAGGGCCCTGGTGAGACCACACCTGGAGTACTGTGTGCAGTTTTGGTCTCCAAATTTGAGGAAGGACATTCTCCTATTGAGGGAGTGCAGCGTAGGTTCACAAGGTTAATTCCCGGGATGGCGGGACTGTCATATGTTGAAAGATTGGAGCGACTGGGCTTGTATACACTGGAATTTAGAAGGATGAGAGGGGATCTGATTGAAACATACAAGATTATTAAGGGATTGGACACGCTGGAGGCAGGAAGTATGTTTCCGTTGATGGGTGGGTCCAGAACCAGAGGCCACAGTTTAAGAATAAGGGGTAGGCCATTTAGAACAGAGTTGAGGAAAAACTTTTTCACCCAGAGAGTGGTGGATATATGGAATGCTGTGCCTCAGAAGGCAGTGGAGGCCAAGTCTCTGGATGCTTTCAAGAAAGAGGTGGATAGAGCTCTTAAAGATAGCGGAATCAAAGGTTATGGAGATAAGGCAGAAACTGGATACTATTTGTGGATGATCAGCCATGATCACAGTGAATGGTGGTGTTGGCTCAAAGGGCCGAACGGCCTACTCCTGCACCTATTGTCTATTTTCCTCTTTACCTTGTGGGTTTCCTCTGGGTGCTCTGGTTTCCTCCCACATTCTAAAGACGCACCGGTTAGGGATAGTAAATTGAGACATGTTATGTTGGTGTGGAAGCATGGTGAAACTTGTGGGCAGCTCCCAGTACATCCTTGGACTGTGTCGGGCATTGACGCAAACGACACATTTCAATGTAAATGCTTTGACAAAAAAACTAACATGCTTTAACAGGAAGGAAAAAGGTGCAATAAGAACTTCAAAAGAGGCTTGTATAGAATTAGAAACTGCTGGAAATACCTCATTGATGTAAGCAACTTGTATTCTATAATCTTTTATCAGAACTGAGAAAAGTTGATATGTGTAGCAAGTGCCAGTATTCAGATAGAGTTTGGGCGAGGGGAGGGAAAGGAGAAATTGAAGAAATGAAAGGAAATGGGAAAAAGGAAAAATTACAGATGGTAGTTTGACACAAAAGGAAGCAAGATATGGGCTGATAGGAGATGCATTCAGGAACAGTGGGGCCATTACCAATGCCTGCCCTTCAAACAAAATATAGGGATGATAACATTAAGAAATTGTTGAATTCAATGTGTATATTGAAAGGTTGTAAAATATCTAATTGAAACATCCTGTTTCTTGAACTTCCATTAAACTTCTTTGTAACAGTCTAAGAGGACAAGTACTTGAAATTACAAAGAGAACTCTCCCTTCCCTCTTCTTCAATTCCTCACTCTGGCTTCATTCTTACCTCTTCTCTTCTCCTCACCCCCCTCTGGTGTCCATCCTCCTTTCCGTGGTCCACTCTCCGCTCCTATCAGATTCCTTCTTCTTCGGCCCTTTACCTTTTCTACCCAATGCCTCCCAACTTCTCACTTTATTACCCCCTCCCGCACCCACCTACCTTCCCCCTCACCTGGTCTCACCTATCATCTGCCAGCTTGTACTCTTTCATCTTCCACCCCCCTCCATCTTCTTCCCCCTTCCTTTCCAGTCCTGATGAAGGGTCTTGGCCTGAAATGTTGTCTGTTTATTCACTTCCACAGATGCTGCCTAAACTGCTGTGTTCCTGCAACATTTTGTGTGTGTTGTTCTGGATTTCCAGCATCAGCAAAATCTCTTCTGATGAGAATTGTGATAGCCTTTCAGACCTAACGTCAGGTTCGAAGGCTCTTTTCATCATTACCTCTCAACATCTCTGAAAATGTCTTCCTCGATTGTAAACTTTACCCAAGAATCTAGTGCATTGAGTTCAAATTTTGGGTTCTAGTGTGTTGAACACCTCTTGAAGATTTAAGTGCACAACAATTAGATCTACCAACAGTTACTTCCTCAAAGTGATCTGGGTTGACTGGAGATCATTTTTCCATTTCTGAAGTCATGCTGGTTATGGTTTACTAGTTTGTTGTTGATAATCCTCACATTCATTCCCATTAATCATGTTAATTGTCAAAATTATGTATATAGGAGAAAAGACTATATACATATGCACAGATATACAAATATTAGAAGAGAAGATTAAAAAAAAATAAATTACCTCAAACAGTCTAGCAGGAGGGGGTCGTCACTTCCCCGGTTATAGGTTGACAGAGCCTAATGGCCAAGGGTTAGAATGACCTTCAGCTATATCAGGTCCAAGTACACAGATGACAAGAACAAAAACCAAATGTGATTCAACAAGGAGCAGGGCTGTGTCTGTTTGCACACCGTATTCAGTGCATGCTCAGAACAAAAAGCAAACAAGGTGTAATCTAGATATGAAAAGCTATTCTTGGTAAATCAGACTCTGACCTTTAAATTTGCTTTAATGCAAACCGCAGAAGAGATGGCCATGAACTTCATAGCTACAGCACTGAATACAAGTCTCTATTGAACATTATATATAATATTTTTGGATCAAGTAACAGTGAACTACACAGACTGTCAATAGATCAATAGTTTTAATAATATCAGTTATTATTCACATTTTATTTAGAAGAATCAGAAGATTTAGGACTATGTCAAAAATATTACAGTGTAGTATTCTAATTGAAGTTAAATGTTTGATATTAAACCTTATCAATTGAGATGGCACATTAAAATACAAAGGTACAACCCACATTAAAGCTGCAAATCAAAGTTTTACCTTTTGAGACCATAAAACATAGCAGCAGAATTAGGCCATTTGGCCCATCGAGTCTGCTTCACTATTCCATCATGACTGATTTATTATCCCTCCCAACCTCATCCTCCTGCCTTCTTCCAACTACCTTTGATTAACTTATTAATAGAGAAGCTATCAACCTCTGCTTTAAATATACTCTGCTTTAGCCTCCACTATCATCTACGGCAATGAATTCCACAGATTCACCACCCTCTGACTAGAAAAATTCCTTCTCATCTCTGTTCTACTGTAGGATTGAGTTGATTTCACAAATTATGAACACTTCAGTGAATTCCTTCACTGAATTTCATAGCCAGGCTCTATCTACTTATGAATCTCAACTATTTACAGTATTAACAATTTATTTCTGTTGAAGAGCTGAAATTTTAGCTGCACCTCTCTTCGCAGATGCTGCATGGCTCATCGAGTATACCCAGAATTTTATGTTTCTGTTGTCAATTAAAGCTATTTCCACAATGAAACCAGGTTTGAAAGGAAGACTTCGATTCAAATCCTAGATAATAATCCATTTAAGAACAGAAATAATATTTAACCAACATGCTACTTGTTATTGTATTCTTGTGTACTTAGTTTTTATATCTTACAAATCTAATTATGTTCTGAAATGTCAGAATCAAAATTCATGACCAGAATTCTTATTTTTACATTCTAAGTTATAGATAGTCTGATCAAAAAGTTTGAGTTCACAATTATCTAACACAGTGAATTCTTCATTTCTTTAAAGACGTTGCATACTTTTAACTGATATGCTTAAGTATACTGAATATTTACCTTAATAATTTTGTACTCTAGGGAAGACTCATTTATCTTCCAAAGATTTGTTGTAAATCATAAAACAGTGCTTCATCTCCCCTATCATTCAGAAGCATCTTTGAAGAGAGTAACAAATGTCCAATGTCATAACCAGTTTGACAACTTTGGTTTTGTGGTTTTATGCAGTTGGAGATTCTGTGGTTTTATGCAGTCACAAAGAGAAGAATCAACACGATAACTATCAACAATCTTGTCTAGGAACCTGAAAATGTTGACATCATATTCTTAACTTTGCTTGGATAATCCAGTGCAAGCTATAAACTTACTAAACATCAAGTCATTCTGAGCTTTAATGTTTGCATTTGGAGATATGTTGATATCAATATCTTTACTGTAATTGTAGTTCTTCTGTATTTTGATGGGAGACATGTGGATAAATGGAGAGCTAGGCATTGCCTAATTAGTTTCATACCATACAGATATCCAACAAGAAAAAAATCCAGCCATCATCTCCTGACAATCATTGTCATTAACTTCACAATCACTGAACCCCCACTGTCAACGTCCTTGGATTAGATTATATTAGATTATGAGGACACTCAGACCTCATTTATTGTCATTTAGAAATGCATGCATTGAAAAATGATACAACATTCCTCCAGAATGATATCACAAGAAAACACAGGACAAACCAAGACTAAAACTGACAAAACCACATAATTATAACATATCATTACAACAGTGCAAAGCAATACCATAATTTGATAAAGAGCAGACCATGGGCACGGTAAAAAAAGTCTCAAAGTCCCGATAGCCCCATCATCCCACGCAGGCGGCAGAAGGGAGGAACCCCCTCCACCATGGACCTCCAAGTGCCGCCAACTTGCCGATGCAGCACCATTGGAAGCACCCGACCGCAGCGGACTCTGAGTCTGTCCGAAAACTTCGAGCCTCCGACCAGCCCCTCCGACACAGCCTCTCTGAGCACTATCCTCTGCCGAGCGCTTTGACCCCTCCCCGGCTGCCGAGCAACAAGCAAAGCTGAGGACTCAGGGCCTTCTCCTCCGGAGATTCTGGACCACGCAGCAGCAGCGAAGCAGGCATTTCAGAAGTTTCACCAGATGTTCCTCTGTGTTCTCATGTCCATCTCCATCAAATCAGGATTGTGCACAGCACCCTACTTGACAAATAACAGACATCACCACCGGAGTGGCTGCTGCAAGCTGCGTTGCGTCACCATCTTCTCCTCCTGCCTTCAATATGTAGCTTTTTGTTGACTCTATTGTAGTTCTTTGCTCTACTGTGAATATCTGCAAAGAAATGAATCTCAGGGTAGTTTCATGAAATCACATGGTACATCACATGCTTTGATAATAAATTTACTTTGAAATTTAAACTTCAGTTACCATTTACTACAGACTGAAATGGAGTAGCTATGCATACAATGTGGCTACAACAGCAGTTTAGAGGCTTGGAATCCTGTAGCGTGTAACTCATCTCCAAAACATGCTGATCATCCACAAATCTTAAAGCGGGGATAATGGAAAACACAGTGGGGAAAGGAATAGGTAAGATTGACAGGGAAGTTGTTTCCACAGGTAGGTCAGATTAGAAGTGAGGGAGATATTAGAGAGATCTTGAGAGATAACTCAATTTTAGAGATTTAATTGAAACACTGACATTCTCAACGGATGATCTCCTTCAAGATTTGGAGGAGAAGATTTGGTCATTGGCGAGTCCTGGGGGGTCAATAACTGAAGATCAAAGCCTGAAGGCCAATTAAAAGTTTGAAAGTTGAGTCCTGATGGCCATTGCACAGGGTTTGTGAGTCCATTGGGGAAGTCAGAGGTCAATGTATCAAAGTCCACAAGTACACTGGAAGCCTGTGCTAAGATTGGAGAACTGTCTAGTGTGTGCATGAATGAGTGTGTGGATGGGAGGGTGAAAAGGGGCCTGTTTTGTTCTTCTACTGAACATTGTGGGTATACTATGTTGGCTCCTCTATGTGTGGTTTCACTTGCGGGCTGCCCTCAACACATCCTTAGGTTGTGATGTTTGTTAATACAAGTTACTCAATTCACTGTTATGTTTCAAAGTACATGTGATAAATGAATTTGAATCTGAACTGTTCTTCCCAGGGAACAGTGTATCTGTGCAATTCTCTGCCCGGTGAAGCAATGGATGCTACCTCATTAGATATATTTAAGACACAGTTAGAAATAGATTTTTGCATACCAGGTTGAAGAAAACACAGCCAGGATCTTATTGAATGGAGGAGCAGGCACAATGGTCCAGCTGGACTAAACCTGCTCTTATTTTTTAATATTCTCCATTGCGTGGACGAGTGCAGCTACAAAACTCAATAAGCTGAAAAGGCACCCAGTCCACTTCCATTCATTCACTCCACCCACCAACGCACAGTAACTATATTCTACAGAAAGTACTGCTGCAACTTACCAAGAATTCTTCAGAAACACCTTCCAAGTGCACAACACCTACCAACTAATAAGAGGTTCCCAACCTGGGGTCCACAGACCTTTCATTAATGGTAAGGATCCATGGTATAAAAAAGGTTGGGAGCCCCTGAACTAGAAGCAAATGGGAACACGACTGGAAGCTGCCATCCAAGCCAAATAAAAGCCTAACTTGGAAATATACTGATATTCCTTCACTGTCATCTGGTCGAGATCCTGAACTCTCAACAGTATTGCTGTTATACCCACACCTCAAAGTCATCAGTGGTTCAAGAGCGCAACTCAATGCCATCTTGACGGCTAGTAGAAATAGGAAATTAACTGCTGATTGAGCCTATGAAGCCCTCTTGAATGAATATAAAAGGATTTTCTATTGCTTCATACTAATTATTCATTGAGAAGGTTGGTGTTTCAATTACGTCTTTAAAATCTACTTACAAATCTGAATTAAATTATTGGCTCTGTTGTTGTTACACACAATGTAATGACTTTATTTTAGCTGATATATCTCTTAGTCTTGCAAGTGCTCATTCAGAAGTCACACTTCGTTCAAAATTAGGCAATAGCCCTGTTACTGACAAATTTGACTGGGCTAGTAATTGGTAAAAGTGCAGTTTGAAGTGAACAAACTTAAACACTATTTAAATTATTGGACGTAGATTTATTGGTGTCAGCATGAACAATTACATGAAATCCAAACAAGTTTAACCATACATTCTTTTGTTTCTGATACAGATGAGTCAGAGTAGAACTGGTGGACAAGTCACATCTATGCACTGTATGTCGTTTTTTTTTAAGTTATTGGACTTCAATTTTAAGTAAACACATTTTTTTGTAAAATTCCCAGTGCCTTTTTCACAAACCATTTCCATCTAAAGATCCAGTGAATAACATTAAAAAGTGTTTTACCATAAGGATAAAGTTAAAACAACCCATGGCAATAACCATTATTTAAATTACAGAAAAAAAATAAAAAATAATTAAACAGCAGAGAACCACTAGTTCACCACTAATTTATTATCAGATTTAAATTGATTTTCACATGAATGAATAAGGTGATTAAACGTGCTAACAGAAGGTGATCTCTTCCAGAATGCAAAATGCACTTGAAATGAACCATAACTATCTGAATACAATTTCCAGATGCTCAAACTCAAGTCAAAATAAAGCTGACCATCATGATACAGGGGTAGAGTTGTTACTTTGACTGCAAGCTGCAGTACAAATTGTGCTTTCTTTCTTTAAGTGTTATGGACCAAGATTCACTTAACTCACCTCTCACTGATGCAAAACATGCTGGTAACAAGCACAAACAGGTAGTATGGGTAAAGAACTAACTTGGTGTACTTATTGAGCATAAAATGATTTAATCACAAAAAATAAACATGATTGTCCACTGTGACCTGCAAATAATTTGAAATTACTGAATGTTATTTAAAATATGCAGAAGCTCTTAGTAGTTTCATTGCTTTAATTTACAAAATAATCTAAATATCACTTAAATATTTAACTTTTCAAAAGATAAGTTATCAATTCAAAATAGGAAGAGTTGACTGCATAGACCCATGAGCCTTCACTACCATTCACCAAGATTTTGGCAACTCTTTTACCGAACATTTTCCTATCCAATCTTTCTCTCTCTCATTCCTCTCTGATTACAAACACTTAATAACTGAACAAGCATAGTCCTTTAATATACAAAATCCACCCCCCCCAAAAAAAAATCTCAATCCTCGGAACTCCTTCTTACCAAAATTCTGAATGTCCTATCCTTATTTCCAGGACTATGCCTTCAATTCTAGTTTGCAAATCTGAAGTATGTACATTATTTTGTGATCACCTCCATTTTTCTGAACCTGAGAGAGAACGGCCTCACAATTTAACCTCTCAGGGCATCACTCATCCCAAAAATCAAGCGAGAATTTTGTTCCAGTGCCTCCGAGACAAGCATATCCTTTGAAAGGAGAACAAAACTGTACACAGTATTCCAGGTGTGCACTACAATGTGTGTTTAAAAAACATCAGTTCAATTTTGGTGATCATTTGTGCTGGTTTGGATGATTTTGGACAATTTATGATGGAAAAATTTGTGTGAGAACCCAACAGAAAAACTCCACCATTACTTTTTGAGAGAGTGCAACATCAAGTATTGAATACTTATACAAAAGCACAGAATACTGGAAGATGCTTTGAAGGTCTCCAGTAACATTCTTATGATACCTCGGCATTCAATGGCGCTACTTGTATTGAAATCTTACACTATACTCTTCTGAGGAGAGGGCAAACAGGAGAAGAGTAGGTTTAAGTCTTACTTGGTTAACTACATAAAGGAGGACCGAACTCAGTGCCCCACCTTCTTACTCTCCAAAACCTTTCAATAAGTAAAAAGCTAAAACCAGGACAGTGGTGTAATATTTTCCACCAAAACCTGGCTTCCCAACTTAAGCCTAACTGTGCTGGGCAAGTTTGGGCAGGGTGTATATTGTGTCATACATTCAAGTTTGAGTTGGTTTAATGTTTGGCTGGCTCAGTACTTTATAAATAAATGCATTATAATAAATTTTAGCAAGCCTTGATTTTGTGTGCAAATACATCCAAAAATTAGTTCTGACTTCATTAGAACCAATTGAAAAGAGCATGCTACTTGTGATGTGTCTGTGTTTAGGGTGGATGATTCTGTAAAATATAACAAAGAGAAATTCTTCTCAAAGTGAAATGCAGATGGATCTGGATGGTATAAACAGAAAATAAGTTTTATTTTCATTGAAAATGTTCTCTAGTTTACAGCTTTGTAGCAGGAAAGAATAACTCTTTTGGAAACGTTTTTATACTGTTGATCTGCATGATGTTAAAAGTTCATGTAGTTTCTTTCAAAGGAAACTTGAAAACCACTGAATTATGAAAGCAAATAAAGGGCAATTCATGCCTGCAGTGGCAGATTGGAAAGCATTACTCAATGTGCAGAGTCTAGTTAGTCGTACATCACATCATTTTAAAAGAATTTTAAAAATATAACTGCTTACAAGAAATCATAGATAAATGCACAAGTCTCTATTAGTAAGGATATTCAAGTCTTCCAAACCATCTCTAGAAGTGCCTCTTGAGATAGCTCAACAGCTTGTCAATGTGAATGCTACCTATGGTTGAGTATTAGCAAGTGGTGTGCTACTCAATCCAGAGTACAACTTCATGTGGAAGAAAATAAGCAAAAAATAACTTCTCAGAGTAATGATGTATTATTCCCACAGGCACCTCCTTCAATAACTGACATGGGGAAGGCCAACTATGAAATGTATTAATTAGCAATAACTTGCCATTACGTTGTACAAGAGTTTAAACCCAGTCAAAATCTCAATAGCACCAATGCAAGTTCAGGGAAAATAATCATGAATTACATTTTAAAGCTGTTTGTAAATACTTTGAACTTGACTCAACTAATTTAGATGAATGAGCCTGGGTTACAGATTGGAAATAGTACTTGCCCTTGGACTAAAATCGACACCCAAATAGTCAGGTCATGTATACTAGAGTGTCTTCCAATGTGTACTGAGGTTCCAGGGCATTGAAGAGGCTGCAAAAGATGCCAAGTTCTTGGTCGAGTGTAGGAAGATGTGCAGCCTTGCAGCAAATTTGTGTAAAACTAAACCAGATGGAAGTCACAGGATACAATACAATTCATGAGACTCATCAGGCACTGCAAAAGACATTGATCAGTACGATGAAAAAATAGAGATTGGAAAACAATTCTGTAATGTTGCAGTATTTGGTGGTTTTCTTCTGAACATTTTACAAAGCTCAATGAGAACTTGAGGAAGATGGGCATCTGATATACTTTCACAAAACACGGAATTTCCATGGTCAGATAAAACTGTGGTTCTTCCTAATACACTAATATCAACAATTGTCAATGGCTTGAGAAGAAAGTGAGAGTGAGAGACCTGCACAAGAGAACAATATTTGCCTGTTTTCTTCCTAAAGTACACTGAACTACACAGTATAAATACATACACCCCGTGGAACAAGCAAATGGGTTCATGATATGCCAAGGTAGGCTTCATTGACTTATTAGATGGAAGAACACCTATTAAGAATGGGGCATAGGCCAATTGCAGCAGTATTCAACACAGAGGATTCTGTGATGGAAACTCAGTGGGATACGTCATGTTGGTGAAATAGATACACTGTCATATACCCCGAGATCCTAAGTCTGGTTAGAAAAATACATTACATTCTGGTAGCATTGAGTGCAACTTCACCAAAACTAAGGTGCACTGGCAGCACTGAAGTGTTCTTAAGCAATCAGAATACTTTTTCTGTAAATTCTTTGAATAATGCTTGTTTAAAAATACAAATTGTTTCAATTGCACATCTGAGATGATTATATTTGCAGGAGAGATGTGGCCATGATTGAGAATCCCATTCCCAGGCTTTGATCACATTTGGACTAGGTTTTAATTTTACAGACGAGTAAACCACTGTTCCCCACACTGCCTGGATGATTCCAGCTTACGAATATCTCGAGTACATCAGTGTATTTGAGCGCTGGTCCAGTCACCACCTACCATCCATTACCACATACAGACTGCAGTGGCCACAGCTTGCATGCAGCAATTTACCGAGGCTGATATTCTATCCTGCAAATTGATATTTTATCCATGTGAAATAGTAATTTTACTAATTATTTCTGGTTTTAAGATATGCAACTTCATTAAGTTTAAAGTTCACAAATTCACAGATTAACGAAACAATCAGCTTTGATCTGAGGGTAAGGGACAAGTAAACTTTATGGCACGGTTGCAGATTTTATGGCATGTAAATACAAGGCAACATCCCAGCTATATATATTTTTAATTATGACAAGAAAATGTGAAAAATATCTTCAAGAAGAGTGCAGAGGTGCTGATTTTGCAATACCTCGGATTCAGTTTCTTTAATGTAAACAAACAGGGTATTATAAAAGAACACAACTTCAGATTAAAAGCAACCAAGAACCATTCTAAAGAAGAAACCAACATTCATCAGGAAATGCTTTTCTTGGAAGCAGTAGCACTTTGATCCAAATCCTAACACTTTTGATTAGGGAGGAATCTTATATGAATTCTATTCCTTCATATTTTATGTCAGCCACTTTAGTTTCCTCTAAAAGGAAGCGTCCATCTAAAGTAAAAGCCATAATGTAGGTGGCTATTTTCCCATTATCTTCTTCAGATTTCAGTGACACAATGATCTGATCGTCTGTATCAGGAATGAACTTGAAGGAGGAGAATCCTCGTGTTGGGTTAACCTCTCCAATCTTGCTCACCGAGACCTCTTTGAAATCTTGAGTAGATTTAATAATGAGGTTTGTTCCCCTGTGCTCATCATCTTTTTCGTTGTAGCGTTCGTTGCTGGCTCGCCGTGGCAGAAAGAACCAGCGCTGCAGCCGATCGCTCCACGCAGCAGATTCATGAATCAGATATCCTGTGTTAGGAGAACAGAATGATGACACTTCATTCTCAATCTAGGAAAACTGTAAATCACATTGCAAAGACTCAGTTACACCATATCCTTCTTTTGTAATCTTCCTATAAAATGAATTTAATGAAGGCGGCTTAATAGTGCTACAAATTAAAGGAATGAAACGGGTACATCCAACAATAAACCCCAAAAAATGAGAACTGATATCCACCTTCAAATTTTAATTTTGTTAGTTTTCATTCCTCTTCCAAAACATTAAAATTGTCATAATTGGTAAAAACAAAGTAAATGCGCATTACATGGTAAACAAAATTTCCAACTGTAATCTATTCCTAGGCGTGGTAGGTTTGCCCTCCTGGTCTTTGCATGGAAACACAATTTTGAATTGCTTATTTCTACTGTAAGGCAGGCACGCAAAGCCAAAACTATTTCCCCATGGAGTAATTCATACGGGCAAGCCAAGCCAATTATAATGTTCTGCTATTGACAAAACAAATTGCAATGTGTGCCATGGTTTAATAAAATTCAAATCTGAATTCTGAATGTGTGATGGAATAGGTTATTTAGTGAGCAACTGGTTAATTTTATTATCTAAAACAACTGTGATTAAAAAAACATTTAGACCATAAACCATTGGAAAAGGCAGGGAACTCCCAAGAACTTTGCACCTCTGTTTTTGAATATTCTCCCCATTTAGAAAATGTCTACAGCTTTATTCCTTCTAACAAAGTGCATGACCATACATTTCCCTACACTATATTCCATCTGTCTCTTTCTCCATTATCATAATCCGTTTGTCTCCTTCTGCAGACTCCCTGCTTTCTGAACACAACCTGCTCCTCCACCTATCTTCATATCATCTGCAAACGTGGCCACAAAGCCATCAAATCTATCATCTAAATCATTGATGAGGAGGACAGGAGACTGGGGTTGAGAGGAATAATAAACCAGCCATGATAGAAATGCTAGAGCAGGCTCAATGGGCTGAATGGCCTAATTCTGTACCCATCTCTTATGGTCTTATTCTCCTGCCTGCTCCCTGTAACCTTTGATGCCCTTACTAATCAAGAATCTATCAGCTCCCGCTTTAAATTTACTCAATGACTTAGCCTTCACAGCCACCTGAGGCAATGAATTCCACAAATTCATCACTCTCCAGCTAAAGAAATTCCTCTTCATCTCTGTACTAAAGGGACGTCCTTGTATTCCAAGGGTATGCTCCCTGGTGCTAAGCTCCCACACTATTGGAAAAATCCTCTCCACATCCACTCTATTTGGGCCTTTCAATATTCAATAGGTTTCAATGAGATCCTCCCCCCTCCCCCCCGCCACCATTTTTCAAAGCTCCAGTCACTACAGGTACAGAGCCATCAAATGCTCCTCCTACGATAACCCTTCCATTTTCAGAATCATTCTCGTGAAACTCCTCCAGACCCTCGCCAATACCAGCACATCCTTTCTCAGTAAAGGGTCCAGTGACCGGTAAGATTATATGCCAGTGATAAAGTAGATCACAACTTTAAAGACCTTTATGACCCTTTGAGAGGGCAGTGACAGGAATAATACTGCAATCTCGATAGAAAATGGTGCGCACCCATGTTAATTTCCAATTTTTGGGTCACTTCATTTTCACGATGGTCACTTGTTGCTCTTTCATATCTCCACAGGAAAATAATCACTCACTAGTGACTAATCCTGACACACTCTTAGCACAAAACCAAATTATACTACAGGTTTTTCCACACATATGCTGAGTCACCAAAGGCACACATTGTTCTTACCTGGAGACTTGATGCCGGCAGCTGTGCGCAGAGCATTGTAGTGAGGCACCCAGTTCTCATGATTCACATCACCTTTGTAGCCAATAACTTTCACCCACTCTGGATTTTCATTGACTACCTCTCCTGTGGTGGTAGTCCACTCCTTACCAAGTCCTCCTACATAAAGGTGCTCATCTTTTACTGCTAACCATTCAGCTTTGAAGCCTAAAAAAATAGCACAGAAGTTCATTTTAAGGATTTACACAAACCTTTTGAATGAATGGCATACAGTGAAACATGAACAAGACTTATCCCTTCACAGATGCTGATTTACTCATGTATATGCAACAGAAAAATATATATAGTATATATAATATATGCATACTGTTGTAAGTTTGTGTGCCTGCTTATGGTCCAATGTGATACTGCTAGATACTGTCGAGCCTCTTGGTATTCAAATGGGAAACAGAGTAGACTTGATGGGCTGAATGGCCTAATTCTGCTCTTATGTTATATGGATTTTATAAAATATAGTTTTATATTTGCATTTTCACAAATGGACTGATAAACAGTAAAATAAATGTCAAGTGAAAGTATGTCTCCAATTTGCCATCAAGACATTAAGTGTAAGAACACAGTTTTGTTTAGTTACTGGTGTTAGTTTTGGAGTATTGTCACAGTTGGGGTCTCCCATGACTGATCTTATTATAGCATTAAAAGGCAATGAGAAAGCTTGGGTTTATGATTTTAACCAAACTGCCTCAAATAGTTCAAGAATGTTTCCCATGGAATAATTCCATTGGAGAATTTTCTTCTCTTCATGGTATTTTAATTCTCCAGTGAAAATATTTTGTTTACAGAAATCCAATGTGTTGCAAAGTGGTTTTGGAAGGGACCAGAGGTTGGAAATTTCTTATAGTGAAAGTGAGGGGGGAAACTCCTCAATTTGTTAAAGTAAAACTCCAAATGCAAATCCAAGACCCTGGCACATTGTTAATAATAATGAATTGGCAGCAGGCCACTAACCCATTCTTGCAGAAGCCATTTAAAAATATACTGCTCCTAACAGATTGTGTTAAGCAACATTTAATAATCCAAGAATTGACTGCGGATAATGATCATAATAACTTTAAATTGTTAACCTTCAATAGTGATAAGCTCCTTTTGAGGAAATATAAGGCCTATTTCTTCGTTCTCACTTCACGATATCCCAGAGAGCTCCATTTCTTATTTTCCATTAAGGTACAATTGCACCACTGTACAGTATTTTCTCTGATTTCCCCCTGCCTATCAAGTTCAACCCTTCCAGCATCAAACCAATTTCTCTCCCACCGTCAAGCTTCTTTCTTCTTAATGTCATTTCACATAAATTATGCACTCAATTCTTTCCCCAGATTTATGCTAGCTCCTTCTTCATGAGCTCCTCTACTTCCTTCTCCAAGTATGGTTATCCACATTCATTTGAGGCACTGATTTTACACATCTATCACACAGAATTTCTGATAACACATCACATCTGAACATTTTGCAATAACCCACAGAAAGCATTTATTTTTCCTGCAAATTATGACTATTTTTATTATCTTCCAAACAGTTTAAATGTTGGCCCCACTACAATATATGAGTAGCTACCCGAGTTCAACTTTACAAAAAGCCTAGCTCACTCATTACCTTCATTCAGATGATCCTGATGGTTCTGCATCTGCATTAACTTGGAAATCTCTGTCCTTGTTCACTGTTTGGGCATATTCTGAGTTATGGTATATAGCAAGTACTAATTTCAACAGCAGCCAGTCTTTAGACCTGAACGTGGATTGTAGATTGAATCCAAAATGCAGCTCTGAACAATGGTCATTCTGGAGCTGCATTTTGGGGTTGGCTGCAAACAAAGAAACACTCCATTTGACCGCAGATGCCTGCATATGCATGAATGCTGCTCAGTGTCAGTGGGAATTAACATTCGTTTTGAGTGTCTGGGGTATGGGTGTGAAGATGGAGGTATTTGAAAATTAGAGATGTAATTTAAAGGAAGCATTTTAGACACATTGTAACTATAGAATTGTCCTGCTGTCACCTTTGATCCTTAGTATATAAAAATGTCATGTAATATGGGCCACACAGGCCTCTTCTTCCAAGAATGTGTCGAATATGATGCCTGCTGCTCGTTTTGCTGAATAAAGACATCTATACCCACTAGCTTCAGTGTCTCTCTGGTGATTTTGTTCACAGTCACGACATTCACAATGCCTCTCTTGATCCCACTGCCTAACATCTTCTACAAGACCATAAGACTATAAGACACAAGAGAGGAATTCAATCATTTTGCCCATTGAATATGCTTATCATGGTTAATTTATTATACTCCTCAACCACATTCTTTGTCTTCCCCCCCCATAACATTTGATACCCTGACTAATTAAGAACGTATCAACCTCTACTTCAAATAATCCCAATGACTGGACCTCCATATCTGTCTATGGCAATTAATTCCACAGATTCACGTCCTCTTCTAAAGAAATTTCTCCTCATCTCCGTTCTAAATGGATGCCCCTCTAGTCTGTGAAGCAAAGATTTTGCTGCATTACTGGTTATCTGAAATGCAATTATTTTCCAAATAATTCGATGATCTCTACAGGTTTGAGCAAATGTGACTTTATAAAAAGCATTAACTAAACCAACTTTTACTCAGGGTCTTACACAGTGAATTGAAAGCTACAGTCTCCCACAAGACAGACAGCAATTTATAGTGCATAAACAGAGAAAGTAAATTACTGCGGTACCTTTCTCAACAGTCCCATCACCATCAGATAGGATGGCCCAAGGGACTGCCTTGTCCCCATCAATATCATACACTACTCCCGTCCTGTCGTCCACAGTGTAAAGCTTTCCATTGAATGCTATTAGCTCTGACAGTTCCATGCCACGTCCTTTTTCTGACAAATGTGTTTTGAGAGTGGAGTCATTTTTGTCCCATTCTACAGACACCTTGTCACCACTGTTTGATAAAATTAAGTAGCCTTTCTTTAAGTAACTGACCCAAGTGTTCAATTCATTCTTTGAGCTGGTGTCCAGGTCAGCAATCAGGCCGATACGGTATCGGATGCCTTCCAGTGTTTTCTGCGGGGGTGAAAGAGGGTACGTGTCGTTGTATCTGTCCCTCGGAAAATTATCAATCTGCCAGTTGTGGACATTTCGCAGATGAGAATTATTTGAGGATCCTTTGTGAAAATATACCATGTATAGTATGAAGAGAATGACAGCAGCTACTAGTATAGCCTTCCATTTTAGATGAAAACGAGAGTCTCTTGTTTTTGTCATGGAAGCTATAACAGGAAGACCACCAATGGATATGCGAAGGGAGCTCATAGAATCATTTCCTTCAGGCAAACCATAGAGATGGCCAGACATGAGGCTTCAGCAAAGGCAGAATTAGATCTGAAAGGAGAAAGGAAAGAAATGGTAAAACTTCAAACAAGAGAAAATCTGCAGATGCTGGAAATTCGAGCAATACACACAAAATGCTGGAGGAACTCAGCAGGCCAGGCAACATCTATGGGAAAAAAGTACAGTTGACATTTCAGGCCAAAACCCTTTGGAAGGACACCTTCATTCTACATCAATATATGACAAAAACATTTAAATAATGTTGCAAGATGACCATAGAAGGTGATAGTTTTATATATATATATAATAAATAAAAATAAAATCTCAGTCCAATTGAAGTATTCAGCTAAAGTATTAGTTAGAGAACTGTGGATTCAGCAAGTTTACAGTAACCAGCACTACTACACACAAGACATATTTTCACCACATAGAAAGTCCTTAATAAAAGGTGTCTGCTAATCCTTGAAGAAATACTCAAGATATATTACACACTTAGCTAAGTTTTCCAATTGACACCTGAAACAGAGCTGAATTTTACAGTAAGTCTTCTCAAGTGCAAAAGATGAATTTCCTGCTGTAATATTGACCTACCACAAAAACCACACACATTCTGATTTAATAAAATTTGCTTAATGTGGTCTTAAACAATCTTGTACATAGATAATCTTAATATTCTTGATAGTTGTCTGAAATATAAAAAAAACAAATAAAATAATGAGATTCAATAATTCATTTATTTTGTGTACCTTTTCACTTTCTGATTATGGCTTTCAGACTTGAAAGGTTATCTCTTTTTCTACAGATTTTACCTGACTCGCTCAGCGTTTCAAACATTTCATGTTTAATATCTGATAAAAGAAACCCCAGCTGAAACAAATCTAACAAGCTTGGTCTGTTTGTAACTATTAGGTTTGTTCAGGTAAGAAAAAACAAGAATAACTATAATGACACATACATAAAATGCCTGTATCTGAATAATTATATGTTATTAATAAACTCCTGACAATTTCTGAATATTAAAAACAGCCTTTGAATCACATGTACATGTAACTTAGAAAAGCCTGCTTTGAGATCTGAATAGACCAAGTATTGATGTGACCATGTGCAGTTGTTAGCCAGAAGACTTCAGTGTGTTGGAAACTCACCCCAACAGACTACATCTGTCTGCAAATAAGACACAGATTTCTGTAATGTCAGACTCACTGAACGGCAACTAATAAAAAGGGCTCATTATTCAGCAGTCCCTCAGGGTTTCAGCCTTAGTAGCCGAATCCAGCTTCGAATTTACATCAGTTTTTAACCCCCAAAGAAAAGCTTCAGTTGTGTGCCCCTATGCTTCACTCAGCAGTATAGCTGTTAGTAATTTACCTCAAGTTCCTAGAAGTAAACATGGAAATAAATGGTTTGAACTCCTGAAGCACTGGTTTGCTATGTCAATCTTCTTATCTGAATTGAGCTAGAGTTGTAGTTGCATATATTCAATAAAATATACTTCTTCAGGGGAAAACAGTTAATAATAATAGATTCAGAGTTTAAGTTCCTTGTTCAATTTTTCTATGTCCATCAACAGGAAATTAGATGGTAAATTTGACTTGTAGATAATGATCAGCTTGCTAGCATTATGGATGTACAAAATAGGAAGGAAAAGATTTTTCAAATTATCAATGCAAAATTCATACTTGAAACAAAGAATTGTCGAGAACCTGATAAGAATTTGTCTATATTAGCCTTGGGAAATGCTTTGCTGAACTTATAGCGTGGAAGTCAGTGAATATTGCTACTGTATATTTTTATCACAACTTCCACAGCTGTTTGAGAGAGTAACCTATTCACTTCTACAGCACTACTGTCCCCCAAAAAATACTGTGGAATACAGATAGAAGACCATTAATTGCCTGTAACACAAGTAGATTTTTGCTATTTGCTTTTTTAATTCCCTCACCCTGCAACATAAAAAGGTTGTTTTACAAATTATAGAAAGACCACATACAGACCCGAGACCTGGTGAGTTTAAGGGGAAGTATGGGAAGCAAAGGAGTTAGATGCAGAACAACTGTGCTTTCTGAACAATAGGATGGTCATTTATCATGGGTTTGCTGTCATTAAAATTCATTGATTGAAATGCTTGACTTATTTAACATCAGTTAATTTGTTGAAAAACAAAGCATGTGTCAAGTTATTAAGTGTACAACTCCCTTTCAGTATTAATACACGGCATACACCTGAAATTCATACTCTTCACAGACATCCACAAAATGAGAACCCAATAGAATGAATGATAGAAATGTTGAAGTCAAAGCCCCTTCCCCCATCCTTCGCACAAAATATTTTCCTTTATTTAACAGTTCAATAACTCTCAACACAAGTTAAAGAGCTTTGCTTAATGACTTTAATTTTCTGCAATTGCTAAGTTAGAGAATAAAGATCTCCCAATAAAGATCCACAGAAACCCCCTAATAAACAATTTTTGGGCTGAAAATTGAACAGCCAACTCTGAAAAGAGGACTTTATTTTACACTAAATCCCACAAAAGTTGATATTAGCTGTATTTTTACATTTTATGATCTTTCAGCACTAATATTTCTCAAGTTGCCTTCACTCAGTTTGCTCGGTCCTGGTTGCCTCATCCCTTCAGAGCGTGTACTCTGTCGCCAGCTGAAGCTTTTGTTATATCTCAATTATCCACCTACTTGAGTTAAAGAAGAAAAACTTGCATTTTTTATACTGCCTTTCCTCCATCATAAGTACATTTTATTGAGGTTTTGCCATTGTTAAAATGGAGGAACATTGTGGCCAACTTGCTGAAAACAAGCTCTTACATACAGCAATGTGGCAAGGACAAGATAATCTGCTTTTTAATTATTATAATTAAAGGATAAATACAGACCAGGTCACCAGGAAAATAAAATAATTGATCTTCTATATTTACAGTATTTGAAGCACTCATTTAACATCATATCTATCAGACAACATCGCTGATAATGTATCATTCCCCCAGTGCAGTGAACTATCAGCTGAAGTCTGCAGTTGGGTTTGAATCTACAACATGTGATTTGGAGGAGAAAGTGCTACCAAGAGAGCCGCAGCTGAACACTACTATAATTATGTTAACCAAGTGGAACAAAAATGTCTCTGACCATCCAATTTTTCCCTCATCACACAAGATGTCAGTTAAGAGTCCATAACTCTCTCCAATCTGCACAAAGAAATAAATAACACAAGTGATTTGTTAACCGCTGACTATCATTAGCAATGTGTAATATAGCTGTTATTGATTAGATCAGTTGTCTCGATGTATTCTGGGCTGGAACTCACAACAGGATTTTAGCTTTCTCTGCTTCCAAGAGTGTTGGCAGAATTAAGCATGAGAAAATAAAACTTTTCTGGTTCCTTTTCACCATTCCACAATAGCAGGGAATACATTTATCTCAAAACCCCATACTGCTCTATTTCCATTCCTAACCCTCACCTCATCCCTCCTGTTGCAAGTACCCCAGTTTATTACTTCAGCATTGCTGGCTTACAATTAGTTCAAAGTCTTGCTTTAATTCCATTCTGTAAACAATGTGAATTGCCTTTCAATGCCAGATTTCATGATCATATGTGAACTGCAGTTAACAGCTGGCAAATTCTTGGCAGTTAGTCACAATTTATTTTTTTTAAGTCATATATGGATTGAGCATCTGACAAATTTTGAAGCTCTCAGATGACTTTTTTAAACAGAAGTGCTTTAATGTCATTTTCACTTAAGAGTTTAGGTCAGATTATCTCTACCGCATTGTTGAGTAGTACATCTTGCCAGCCTGCCAAGGTATTCCATGTATCCTGCAATGTTGTCTGTCCATCATATCAATGACAGGAGAACTGTGTGAAAGAATTTTTAAAGTGGAGACGCCATTGCACTGGGGCAAGTCCACTTTCTTGATGTCAGAAGTCTGGGTCCAGTGGTACAAGTAGTTGTCATAATGGGGGCCTTCCTTGGTTGCAGTGGAGACCGTGACTTCTGTGCCTTGTAATCCACGATAAATGATAATTATAGTATCATCATGTGACAACCAAATCCATTATTAAGCTACCTCTAATCAAGATATAGTGGCTTAGGATATGGGTTACTAAAAGCTGAAAGATCATTTTAAAGATTTGCTTTATTTGTCACATGTACATCGAAAATGCGGTGTTTCATCGATACATACATACATCTTTTGCGTGGATACTGTGCTGAGGGGCAGCCTGCGTGTTGCCATGCTTCTGGTACCAACATAGTGTGCCCACAAATGACTAAACCTAACTTGTATGTCTTTGGAATGTGGGAGAAAATGCACATGGTCATGGGGAGCATACAAATTCCTTACAGTCAATGGCAGGAATTGACAGCTAGCACTGTGAAGTGTTATACTAACCGCTGTGCGACTGAAGCTAAATAAATTCACTCTGATGCTACAAATCTACAGTGAACAATACAATTACTGCAGATAATGCTAAATTGTGACAGCAACTTACTTGTTCCTACTTGCTCATTTTAAAAAATTACATGCAACACACACAAATTGCTGAAGGAACTCAGCAAGTCAGGCAGTATCTATGGAAAGGAGTAAACAGATGACAGTTCAGGCTGAGGCTCTTCTTCAGGACGGAGAGGGAAGGGAAAAGATGCCAGAATAAAAAAGGTGGGGGGAGGAGAAGTAGGATAGTTAGAAGGTGATAGGTGAAGCAAGGTGGGTAGGAAAGGTCGAGGGCTGGAGAATAAAGAATCTGATAGGATAGGAGAGTGGATCATAGGAGAATAGGAAGGAGGAGGGTACCCGGGGAAGTAAGAAACAGGTGAGAAGGTAGGGAGGTGGGTATATGTATCCTTGCTTTAGTGAGAAAATATCAAATTTCACATTGCTAAAGGAAGTATTTTATAAAAACTATAAAAACTGCTCTGTTTTGGTGATGAGACCACATCTGGAGTACCAGGAAGTGCCGGCCCTTTTATTTAAGCAGGGATATACTAGCATCTGAAGCAGTCAAAAAGAGATTAATAGACTAACAACAGGAATTCTGCAGATGCTGGAAATTCAAGCAACACACATAAAAGTTGCTGGTGAACGCAGCAGGCCAGGCAGCATCTCTAGGAAGAGGTGCAGTTGACGTTTCAGGCCGAGACCCTTTGTCAGGACTAACTCCTGGAGTGAGAGGATTGTCTTATCATATGTGGCTAAAAATGTTGGATCTGTATTTGCTGGAACTTAGAAAAATGATAAGTGACCTTATTGAAATGTACAAGATCTTAAAGTGGTAAGACAGAGTAGATGTTGAGATATTTTCATTAGTATACCCTCAACAGGTACATAGTTATAAAATAAAAGATGGGATCTTATTCTTGGAGAGGGTGGTTAACCTCTTGAATTCTGTCCTCTACAGATTATGAAAGTTAGACCTTTGGAAATATTTAAAGAATAGATGGGCAAATTTTTGTAATGTTGGAAAGTAAGGGCATTGGGAAAGTGCCAGAAAAGTTGTAGCTTGGGGCAAATCAGCCATAACCACACTGAGTAGCAGGACAGACTTCCAGGCCAGATGACCACACTCCAATTCTTTAACTCCACCTTCTGGCTTGAGTTCAGTTCAGAGCTCTTCAAGTGCAGAGCCAAGAGCTTCTTGAATGTGGAGAAGACTTCTGCATCCATCATCCTTTCAGGCAGTGAGTTCAGTCAGACCTGCGTCAGTGTCATTCTGAATACACTTTCTCTCATCTGCCCTATAATTCATCAACAATATCTTTAACTGTGGCCTCTGGCTAGTATTCCTCTAAGGGGAATACGTTTTAGATTCAGATTAATTTATTTATCATATGTACAGCAAAACATACTGTGAAATGCATCATTTGCTTAATAACCAACACAACCTAAAGATGTGCTGGAGGCAACCCGCGCATTCCACCGCCCACATCGCAAGCCTGTGCTCAGCAATCTATTTACTTTGCCCTGGTTCCTCAGACTGCATGCAGATCAGTGAAACTGCCCCTTGGCCTCATCTGTTTCAAAGTAAACAGACCTACCTTTCTGGATCTTAAAACCACTACTACCCTGCCTTGACAACACTTTTGTAAATTTCCAACATCTTCTCAACACCCTGGAGACCAGACTGGTATCAAAGATTTCAAGCCATGCCCTAACTAGTGCTCTATACAGTACCAGCACTCTCTTCCAGCTTTTATATCCTAAGCCTCAGCTGATAAAGGAAAGCATGCCATACGCCATTGTAACTTTTTGACCTATCTTACCATAAGGATCTGTGAATGTACACAGAGTTAGAGAAAAACAGCATGAAAAAAAAACCACTCAATATTCTGCCATTTTTGTACACTTACTTGTCTTGTTACATCTCCTGAAATACAGTACCTCACATCTCTTAAACTCCATTTTTGAGCTATTGATCAATTATCTCTATTGTCAGGACTTGATAAAAATTTATATAGATACTGTATGTGCTAACCTCACTTATGCTTGTTACAGCATATATCAGTAAATACAATGTTCCCTGATAAACCCAGGCTGACTGTCCCTTGGAACAAATTCCATTAATTTGTCCAATTCATTTAGAAATATCTACTTTTGAATTTTAGCTGTCCAGTGATTCTGTTTGTTTAAAAGAAAGAGCAAACCAAGTCAGCGGTTCAATAATCTTTTGACACCCCTCCTGCATCCAGAGGGACTGAAATATTGTAAATGAGGTTTCAGCAGCTTCCTTCTATTGCTGTATTGTGCTAGTTTTGCCAAGGGGATAACTCCACTTGTCTCATCATTGAAATGTTCTCACAACCAAAGGGCTCACCTTCAAGGACTCATTGTCTCATCTTCTCGATATTTATTGCTTATTTATTTATTATTAAATCTATCTTTTTGTATTTGCACAGTTTGTCGTCTTTCGCACACTGGTTGAATGCCCAGGTTGGCCACTCTTTCATTGATTCTGTTATGGTTATTATTTTATAGATTTATTGAGTATGCCTGCAAGAAAATGAATCTCAGAGTTGTTACTTTGAAAGAGCTATTTTCCACTTTACTGCATCATGGAAATTTCGGGTTCCGATATACATTAAGCGAAACTGTGCAAGGTCAGTAAGACTTCAGGTTTAACATTGTTTGGAAGTTGAATGCCAACTGGGTACCAAACCAAACTGAGAGAAAATATTTATTGCTCGAAGTGTCATGATGTTGTTGCTTGTGCCCTCAAAAGTTATGAGCTCAGTTGTGAGTAGAAACTTGGTTGCTGAGAGCTGGGCATTGTGGGTTGAGAAAGGACAATGAAAGAGCCTGAGATTCAATGCAGGCACACCTAAACGACAGCATTCAAAAGTCATCATGACTTGAAAACCAACCACCAACTCAACGGATACAAAGGACCAGCAAGACATGTACACGTTTGGCAGCTTCACCAAAAAAAAGCAAGTAGAATCTATAGTCAGTGTCTGTGGAGGAAAAAGGATTTGTCAAGGTTTTGGGTTGAACCTCTGCATCAGAACTGAAAAGGTAAAGGGGGCATATTCATATAGAGGTGAGGAGGAGGGGTGAGGCAGGAGCAAGCCTTCACACTTCCAAAGCAACACACACAAAATACTGGAGGAACTCAGCAGGTCAGAATCAGGTTTATTATCACCAGCATGTGAAGTGAAATTTGTCAGGCAGCATCTATGGAAAAAGCTAAAGAGTCAACGGTTTGGGCCGAGACTCTTCTTCAGAACTGATACTTTCACAATTTCCAAACAAATATCAATTATTCCTTTGCCTCCACAGATGCTGGCTGGCTGATCCGTTGCACTCCTCCAGCAGCTTGTTCTGTTTTTGTTCCAGCAAATGTAGTCTCGTGTATCCAAAACCCAATGAATAAAATTTTAAATCGGATTTTTAAACACAGTAATCTAATTTACAGAACAAGTCGATCTGTGTCATCAAAAATATGAAGATCACAACGTAAAAGACGTTAAATCTATCGGTCTATGCTTATGAGCTTAGGGATAGGGGAGTTTATTTCCAATGGAAAGGTTTAATTGATGTACAAACTACACATTATAGAATGGGTCTATTTGCAGGGTACACAAAGCAAGGTGAAATTAAAAATAAAATTTGTCCTTGAGTTGCAACAAGAAATATCGACTGGCAGGGGATTCGACACAGGTATCAGGGAGCTAGACCAGCCTTAGTTCTACAGCGAAACAGGATCTGGGCGATGCGGATCCGCCGGTATTTTTTAGTAGTTGGGCTTCCTGGTAGAAGCAGAAGTTACCCGAGTCGATCAGGCCACCATCCCACTACCCTGGGGACGCCGGCGGGACCCCCCCGGGCTCCCTCATCGCCCGCTATGAGCCAGTCTGGAAAACCGCCAACACTTACCGGACAAGGTAGGTGAGTGTCACCAGCGCCGCGGCCGTCGACACTCCGGCATCAGCGCCACGGGTGAGGAGCTGTCATGCCGCTCACTCACCTGTGAACTTCCGCTACTGCGACTGCACCGCCCCCATCTTACGCCCCGATCCCGGAGGGCTGGTGGGGGGAGTGGGGGGGGTGGGGAAGCCAGAGACCGCTCCCGCGCGTGCGCCGTACGGGAAAAGCCGAACCAAACTCAGGCGGGAGGTGTTGATTCTACGCATGCATCAAACTCCAACCTCCTTAGGCTGGAGGTATTGTTTCTACGCATGCGTCAAGCTCCTACCCCCTCCCCCCCTGGACAGGAGGGTTGATTTCGCGTACAGTCGAGCCGGAGCGTAAGATTCCACGCATGCGCCCTCGCGTTCCGGTGTTGCGCCTGCGTAGTATGACCAGCTTCCATCATCCCCGAATAGCCACGTCTCTGATCGGACGGGAGAACCAAGCGACTTCCGACTCGGACCGCTGTATACAGGATGGTGCACTCGCCATCGGACCGTCTCGGTGAATCGGCAGGTTCGTTGCTCGGGCTGGTCTGACCGCCCTTCAGCGACGGGCGGTGACCACCTTCCACTCGGGATCACTGCAGCTCCTGGCCCACGCCCCCCCCTCCTCTACCCCGAGCCATGGCCGTCCCCGCCAAGAGCCTCCGTGTCAGCGACATCCACGACTCGGCGTCGCTCTTCGAGCGCTACAGCACCGAGGAGATCCGGCAGGTGGAGCGGCGAGTCCGCGCCGAGATCGAGCAGAAGAAGGAGGAACTGCGCCAGATGGTGGGCGAGAGGTACCGGGACCTGATCGAGGCGGCCGACACCATCACCGAAATGCGGCTCTGCTCCGAGAAGGTGGTGTCCTCGGTGCAGGAGATGTTCGACTACTGTACCCGGATCAAGCCAGGTGCCGCCGGCGGAGCCGCCGCTCTCACCTCCCGGAGTAACCAGGTAAGTGCGGGGCGGGTCCAGCTCCTGCCGAGTACCTCAACAGGAACAGTCGCTCCTGTTGCACTGCAGATCACTGTCCTGCTGAAATTTCGTCTGCTATCTATTCAATGAGATGGAAGTGTCCAAACCGAAGGAGAGACCTACCCAAGCCTTTTACGGTCAATGCTATACATTTACCATATAGTCACTGTCTTTTAGCAGACTCACAAACTTCCTCAAAGCGCAAGTAATAGTTTATATGGTTTATTTTGTGGGATAAAAGCCAGCATTTATTACTGTACTCTTTTCCATAGATGCTACCTGGCCTGCTGAGCTCCTCCAGCATTTTGTGTGTGTTAATTATTACGAGTCCTAATTGCCTCTGAGGAGATGAGGCTGTCTTTCTTTCGGAACTGCTAAAGTTCTCGTGTTGGGGTTTCAACTGTGACATCCCCAGACGGGTGTGCAGGTGGTGTGCTCTGCTAATGTTACTATTCGTGTTCAAGGCCGTGTAGATTTGTAGACTAATAGAGAAAACTTAGCAGAGATTACATATTGCTTTGAAAGCTATAAAGAATTGCTTTGTTGTTCGAAGTAATGCGTGGAATCTTTTTCGGATTAATATTTCTTCTCGTGTGTACATCAGAACGTGCAGTGAAATGCGTTGTTAGTGTTAACAACCAGAACATACTCAACGATTGAGGGTAGCTTCTTCCCCTCTTGCCATCAGATTTCTGAATGGATATCGAACCCATAATCACTACCTCACGACTTTTTTTCTCTTTTTGCACTACTTATTTCATTTAACTTTTAAAATATATAAATTTACTGTAATTTACAGTTTTATTGTGGTTTACAATGTAATGCTGCTGCTTAGCAAGAAATTTCATGATATGCCAGTGATATTAAACCAAATTATTCTGACCTAAGGATGGGCTGGGGGCAGCTCAGCGGCAAGGTAGAATGCTCTCAATATTACACAGAGCAACACTGCAACAACAAGACAACAGCAAGATAATCCCCTTTCCCATCCACCCACTCACACACACAGACATGCCCCCAACCCCAAGACAGGCTGTCTCTGGGCCTTCAGTCCTTGTCATCGGATTCTCGGACTTGCAGATGGGTCTCCAGCTTGGGACTTCACCCCAGGACTTGTGTTGATACACACTGGAGAGATGTTCTAGTGTGTCGTGTCATCTCTGATACATCTTCAGCATTGTACTGGAGCCTCTGTACAGTCTTCTACATTTAGAATTAGGAGAGGAATTTGTGAATACTCTATGGCTGAAGACAGGACCATTGGTGGTAAAAGGAAGGAAGGAGGATGACTAGGAAGCCACTGAAGAGGAAAGAAGATTTTCCCAGAGTGGTGTCCCTGTTCCCAGAGCACATAGCACAGTGGTTAGCATAACACTTTACAGTACAGCCGTCTTGTAAGGAGTTTGTACTTTCTCTCCTTGACCACGTGGGTTTCATAGAAACATAAAAAACCTACAGCACAATACAGGCCCTTCGGTCCACAATGCTGTGCCGAACATATACTTGCTTTAGAAATCACCTCGTGTTACCCACAGCCCTCTATTTTTCTCAGCTCCATGTACCTATCCAGGAGTCTCTTAAAAGACCGTATTGTATCCATCTCCACCACCGTTGCCGGCAGCCCATTCCACGACTCACCACTCTTTGCGTTTTTAAAATAAAATTTCCGGTTGCTCTGGTTTTCTCTCACTGTCCAAAGACGTACCGGTTAGTAGGTTAATTGGTTCTTGTAAATTGTTGTCTGATGAAGCTAGAGTTAAATCAGGGGACTGCTGGACAGCACAGCTCCCCATGACCACCTGTGTTTCCTCCAGGTTCTCCGGTTTCCTTCCATCGTTAGAAGATGTACCAGTTGATTGATCATTGTAAATAGCCCTGTGGTTAGAAGGCAAACACGAGGAATTCTGCAGATGCTGGAAATTCAAGCTACACACATCAAAGTTGCTGGTGAACGCAGCAGGCCAGGCAGCATCTCTAGGAAGAGGTACAGTGGACGTTTCGGGCCGAGACCCTTCGGCAGGACTAACTGAAGGAAGAGCTAGTAAGAGGTTTGAAAGTGGGAGGGGGAGGGGGAGATCCATCATTCTTCTCCCATCATTTTGGATCTCCCCCTCCCTCTCTCACTTTAAAATCTCTTACTAGCTCTTCCTTCAGTTAGTCCTGACGAAGGGTCTCGGCCCGAAACGTCGACTGTACCTCTTCCTCGAGATGCTGCCTGGCCTGCTGCGTTCACCAGCAACTTTGATGTGTGTTGCCGTGTGGTTAGGTTGGGATTAAATTGGGAATTGCTGGGTGGCGTGGCTCAAAGGGGCAGAATGGCCTGTTCCACAATGTTTCTCAATAAATACATAAATAAATAACCACAAGATTAAAAATGAGGAGTTTGTCATGTCAAGGAGTTGAACACAAGGATGCCGATTTTAAAGTGATGTGTTCATGTATATTGTGGCTGATAAGACATTGCCAGCATCATTTTGGGTAAAGTGAGGTTTAAGGAGACCTGACTGAGAAACTTTGAAACAGTGGAGACTGAATACACCCTATCCTCGTTATACGCGGGGAATATGTTCCTCGCAGTCGACGCATAATGTGAAATTGCATAATGTGAATAATTATTTAAATGCAGAAAATAGGGATGCATTCCAGAGGACTTCCTAAATATGTTTTATCTGTAATTTATTCACATTTTCATACCAATACGACACAACAGCAGTCCCGCAAGGCAACATTCGTATTATATTTCATCAATTTAAGGTAATATTCAACGTAATAAATCATAGAAAGTTAACATCTGAGGGTGTACAGTACTCACCAACAGTGGCAGGTGTGTTCGCTCTGGGAGATGAGTGGTTGTTGTGGTGTTGGGCAGCTTTACATAGATAAGGTGGATGGTTGTGGTCGTCAGGATCATATCAAGCACAGCAAGGGGTGAAGGAAGACTCACAGAACTCCTAGAACTGCTAGCAGCAGGAGATGACACTGATTTGAAGAAAGATGCGAGGGTTGTTTGCTTGGCAGCATTTTATGTTTCAGCATAAATTTCCTTGCAGGGAAGAAGTGTTGACGGCAGGGAAGGACTGAAATGCTGACTCCGTTCTAAACTTGGGTCCATGTCCATCGCCATTTGTGCCAAGTGTTCTGACTTCCACCATTCCCTCACCGTTGGTAAACTCCCGGGATTTTCAAAATCGTCTGTTGCTTGCAGCATCTGAGAGAGAGTTCGCCATATAAAAAAATATGTAAGCCTTGAATGTGGATCACACCTTGGTCGAGTGGTTGAATCAGCGATGTTGTGTTAGGCGGCAGGAAATGCACTGTTATGTTAGGATGAATGCTGTCCAAGTGTTTAGTATGGGCTAGCGCATTGTCAAGCAACAAAAGAACTTTAAAGGCAAGATTCTGTTCCTGGCAGTAGCGTCCCAGAGCTGTGTTACCTTCAGCTGATGCCATGCTGTTTATAATTTCCAACATTTTTTCAAGTGTGTTACGTAACCGACAAAAATGAGTATCAGAGCAACACTCACGGCACGCTGGAGGAACTCAGCAGGTCGGGCAGCATCAGTGGAAACGATGTGTGGACGTTTTGGGCCGGAACCCTTCGTCACGACTGAAGAAAGAAGGAGGGGGTATGTTCATACTGGTATGAATATAGAATTCTCCAACTTCCGGTAATTCCCTCCCCCTCCCTTCCTCTATCCCTATTTCACTCTGCCCTCACCTCCCTCATGATTCCGCTTCCTCCTTCTACTATCCATTGTTTTCCTGCCTGTGACGTCCCTGCTTCTCCTCCCCCACCCCTTTGTCTTTCAAATTACTGGTTTTTCAACTGAACCTACAAGCATTCTTCAGATCCTTCCCTTCAGTCCTGACAAAGGGTTCTGGCCCAAAACGTCGACTCATTGTTTCCACTGATGCTGCCCGACCTGCTGAGTTCCTCCAGCGTGCTGTGAGTGTTGCTTTGATCCCGGCATCTGCAGATTATTTTGTGTCAAAAATCATCAATCGAGACAGGTTATATAAAAACAACCAAACATTTATTAAACACAGATAAACAATAAAAAAACAAACGAGAACCTTCACCAGAAGGTAACCACTATGCAGCCGTTCAACAAATCGTCACTTGGCACTGGTTCTTAAAGCATTAAATGCGAAAACAGTTCTTAAAACGGTAAAATCAGAAATAGTTCTTAAAATGGTAAATTCGAAAGTCCAACAGGTTTATACGTTCAATTGGGAGAGACTTCTCTGGAGAAGGATTTCTTCATAGACGCGACTTTCCTGTTGGTTCTGTCCAAAGGATTCACGATGCAGGAAATAAACACTTTAAAACAACTGACCTTAAATTCTAGAGAGCACCTTGCATGAATTCTTTGCTCTTTTGGCAAGAGTTATCTTCGATGCAGGTCACTACTTCAACGAAGACTCAATAAGGTCGATCCTTTGTTAAACTGCCGAACGATACCGACTTCTCTCAATTCTTTGGGTTCTGTACTTCGATAAAGTCTTCACTCTCCCGTACTACTGCTGGAATAAGGTACATCAACACATCTAGCAAAAATTTCTAGTCCGGCACTATTGTACCTTGCAACAGAACGTAACACTCCATTTTAAAAATGAAACCGCGTCATAAAAACAAATACGCAACAGAAACAGATTCACACTAACGTTCTAGCTGGAAAACTAAAAAACTAACTGCGTCATCTGAGGTCTTCCCTTATATACCCGTGGTGCGCATGTTATCATGTGACCTCACATCAGCAGGAAAACTACATCAGGTGATCTCCAAAAGACCATTACATCATTCTCACACAAAAAAAAACACAAGATTTCGAGATATGTAACAAGTGTTAAAGCAGTTCTGTGCCACTCGGCTGATGGCCCAGGACATGATATCGGACGCTTAGGAGACATAGTTAAATATTTCAAGCACAAAATCACTACGCCGTAGGTAAAACCAACAAAAGTTTAAGAGCGCAAGATCACACATCCACAGCTTGCTAAAACCAATGCGAGACTGGTGGGAGTGAGATTTTGAGGCGCACACACCTGACTTGTATTGGCAGGAAAGCAGTGCTCCTCGCATAACTGTGAGTTTTGGACGCATATAAGGAGACGTTGGTAGAAATAGGTCCCTCGCATAACTGTGAATCCGTATTGTCTGAAGACACATGTAACAAGGAAGGGTGTATAAGGGTCATAATTAAGGACTTAGGAAGTAAGTAGCATGAGTTTGGTGCAGGGCTTGGTGAGGTAGGGAACTTAGGTAATCTGATAGAGAATATAGGATAGGAAGTTTGCAACAGACTGATGTAGAGTTCAGAGCTAAGAGTAACAATAAATGCTACTGCAGTTCGAAGGAAGGAGTTGTAGTGTGTCAACAACTATGAGGCTGGCTGCATCTTGCGTTGATATTGTATTTAATGTGTTAATTTGTGGAAAATCATCAATATTTGTTAAAATTGCATTGCCCTTCAGACAAGGGAGCAGTGAATTTGATAGCCAAAGTTCATATCTTAAAGCAGTTTTAACAGAGTGACATCGGTTTTGCAGTATTAAATTGGAGAAGCTTCCCTATTTGGGACAAAACTGATACAGATTAACAAGCATTTGAGGATAAAAGATGGATTCTCTGGCCACCAGTAAAGTAGGTAGAGCCAAACAAAGATTGAATTTAAAGCAGAAAGTGTTTGAGATATGCAGCAGATGAGTTGATCTTTGCAGTGTTTAATATAGGCCATCTTAATGTGAAACACAAGTTATTCTGCAGTTTATAAACATGAGTAAGTCTGCAGATGCTGGAAATGCAAAGCAGCACATGCAAAATGCTGGAGGAACTCAACAGGTCTTGCAGCATCTATGGAAGTGAATAAGCAATTGACATTTGGGACCGAGATCCTTCAGGACATTCTGCAGATGCTGGAAATCCAGAGTAACACAGAAAATGCTATAGGAATTCTGGTCAGGCAGCATCTGTGGAGGGGAATTAGACTGTCGATGCTTTGGGCCCAAGTCTCAACCTGAAATGTTGACTGTTCATTCACTGGCATATGTTGTGAAATTTGTTATGCGGCAGCAGTACATTGCAATATATAATAAAAACTGTAAATTACAGTAAAGTATATATTTAAAAAGTTAAGTTAAATATTGTAAGTAGTGCAAAAAGAATTTTAAAAAAGTAGTGAGGTCGTGCTCATGGGATCAGTGTCCATTTAGACAGCTGATGGCAGAGGGGAAGAAGCTATTCCTGAATCGTTGAGTGCATGCCTTCCTCTTCATAGATGCTGCCTGACTACTGAGTTCTTCCAGCATTTCGTGTTTATCTTAATGCTAGAAACTTGATTTTCAAATTGTTCGGGTGTACTAAAGACGTGCTATGCAGATACTGATTTTTTTCTTTTTTCTTAATTTCTGCTTCAGGTTCAGCAACAGTCCCAGGAGAAGTTCTACAGCATGGCAGTGCAGATTAAACTTCTTCTGAATATGCCAGAGAAGATTTGGAGTGCCTTAGAATCGTCACATTATCTCTATGCTACTCAGATGTACTTGCTCTGCCGCCACATTCATAGCATTCTCCAATTGGACTCCTCAGGTTCCCATTACAGTCCTGTCCTGGGACGATTCCCCATCCTTGTACGACAGGTCGCAGCAGCAGGCCATTTCAGGTGAGCTGGTCGTGTGTAAAAACAATTTTTCTTTACCTTGTCATTCATCAGTCATGTTTCACCTCGGACAAAATGACCAATTCTAATTTGGCATGCATGAATTTTGAGATTATCATTCACTACAAGTATTTTAATGTCATTGTGAAATTGTGATCATTTTGAGATGTTTTTTATTCAGTTCTGAATTCTTACCTTGAGTAGAATGACAAAAAAAGTCAGAATAGGGGAAGAAGTTTGGGCTTTAATGAATAAACATCCATTCTTGATTTTGTTAAAACAGTATAATTGAAGCATCCTCATAGAGTTGCGTGGAGCACAGATTTAAAAACATATTTGAATATTGAGTCAATGCATGAATAGGTAACTTTTTAAATTCTTTCTTATAACTCTTGTATACCTGTGCACTTATGCTACTATGATGCTAATTTCATTTGGGATCAGTAAAGTATGTACCTACTGAGGAGGAGCTGTTGGTTTAGTGTGACAAATAGAAAAGGAAGAAGCCTTTACATGTTGGTAACATAGTTGTAGTCATACTTTATTGATCCCGAGGGAAATTGGTTTTCGTTACAGTTGCACCATAAATAATAAATAGTAATAGAACCATAAATAATTAAATAGTAATATGTAAATTATGCCAGGAATTAAGTCCAGGACCAGCCTATTGGCTCAGGGTGTCTGACCCTCCAAGGGAGGAGTTGTAAAGTTTGACGGCCACAGGCAGGAATGACTTCCTATGACGCTCTGTGTTGCATCTCGGTGGAATGAGTCACTGGCTGAATGTACTCCTGTGCCCACCCAGTACGTTATGTAGTGGATGGGAGACATTGTCCAAGATGGCATGCATCCTCTTTTCAGACACCACTGTCAGAGAGTCCAGTTCCATCCCCACAACATCACTGGCCTTATGAATGAGTTTGTTGATTCTGTTGGTGTCTGTTACCCTCAGCCTGCTGCCCCAGCAAACAACAGCAAACATGATTGCACTGGCCACCACAGACTCGTAGAACATCCTCAGTATCGTCCGACAGATGTTAAGGGACCTCAGTCTCCTCAGGAAATAGAGACGGCTCTGACCCTTCTTGTAGACAGCCTCACTGTTCTTTGACCAGAACTATTGTGTTGGTGCTGTAATTGGCTCAGAGGAGATTGCTTGATTTTCATTAGCACTGCAGTTCCTTGTGGCGCATCAGGCGGATTTTTGCTGTTTCTGTAGCATTTGACCGTTTTTTTACGAGGCCAAGTTGCTAGCTTGATGCTTAATCCAGCATGGACAGAAAGCGAGCAAGAAGCTGGCGGGATTCAAACTCAGGTCTGTTTCCCTCAAAGTCCGGTGCTGATGCCACTACACCACCAGCCAGCTAATTTCATTCGCATTAAATAGATATGAATTCATGGACTCTGAGAATTGGTTTTGTTTGGAACTGGGAGGCTTGCATTTGTTTTTGTGGTCTCTTTTACACATTGAGCAAGCTCCCCTTGCTGGCCTTGTATTAAGCTTAATACGTCCAGTTATGGATTGAAATGAAAATTGGGCTCTTTCTTCAATGGATCACTGATTTGCATTGTTGTTTCTATCCATGTCTCAAACATAGTTTCTGGTGGGAGTTAAACAGTTTTAATTGAAGAGAGAATGCTATCCTTGTGGGAAGTAAATGCACAATCTGCCACGACAGTTCTCGACCTCGTAGCGATGAAGATGCTGCAGTTTGGGATGGTGGGAGCAATGTGTAGAATAGAGGGAATGTCTGATGTGAAGAGTTAAAATGGATAAATCTCCATAGCATTCAGTAAGTTAAGCTTCTGAATCTGTATTTTTAATGGAAAGGAGGTAGGAGGCTAGACTTAATGAGCTGATGAGAAGAACTGAGCTAACATGGTAAAATACACAGAAGGTTGAAAGCACTGGAAAAATCCAGCAGGTCATGCAGAGTTTGTGGTAAGACAGAGCTGATGTTCCTTCATTTGTCCACCTTAATAGACAAAGAAACAAGTTATTTTGGATGGCAGCAAAATGTGGTATCACCAATGTTTGAATGATCCCAGCCTGGTGGTGTAAGATACTAGGGCTTAAATATATTGCTAATTTGGTTCTAGTATAACATGTCAGACTATACCCAGAGGAAAAGAAAAGGAATGGCAAGCATGACTGTTAGTAATAACTTGATGCAATATGAAAACTTCATTTGTGTCCTGATAAAGGATCAGGCCCGAAATGTCAGCTGCTTATTTCGCTCAATGGATGCTGCCTGACCTGCTGAGTTCCTCCAGCATTTTGTGTGTGTTGCTTCATTTTTAATATATGGTCAGCAATGAGTACTGCATTCAAACTTTATATGTGGCACTTGTTAGAGATTAGTCATTCACTACTTTTCATTTCATTTAAAAATGGGAAGTTTATTTTTTTGGAAGTTTTTGAGTTAATTACATGAAATAAAGTTTTATTTTCATTTGAATGGAAAGAATATTGTTTCTTACCCATGTGTGCTGTTTTTGTAGATCATCCATTTTGCAGGAAAGTAAAGCACTTCTTAAGGGCCGTGCTGTATCAGACCAGGCAATCGCAGAGGCTCTCTGTTCCATTATCCTGCTGGAAGACAGTTCGCCACGCCAGGCCCTCACTGATTTTCTTTTAGCTAGGAAATCAGCAATACAGCAGTTACTGAACCAACCCCACCACGGTGAGCACAAATATTGATCCCATTTCTGTTTAAATCTAGTCTTTGGATGGATGAAAAGTGCTGGTTATTATGGCAGGGAATGATGCCATTGGACTGAGAGTTCTGTTTTACTTTTTTTAATGACAGTTTCAAGGAATCGAAGGCTATATCACATTTTGAGCTTTAATATTGCTTTTTTTGTAGGAGCTGGTATCAAGGCACAGGTGTGTTCGTTGGTTGAACTGCTAGCCACCACAATGTATCAGGCTCAAGCTCTGTTTTATACCCCAAGTCAAGGAAAAGCACAAGATTCCACACTAACCTCCGGCCTTCTCTTTACTACCTTGGAATCCATCACAAGTGGGTCCCCAACAGGTATGCACAAGCCTCTCAGGTTCAGTTACAACTGTCTTCAGACATGTATTATGGTTGAAAGGAGATTTTATACTTTTGTTTCCTTCTAAGTCTAGATTATTGGGCTATCGAAAATAACTTGAAACGAGATATGGTGTCTAATCTCAGTTTGTCGGGTCTCATACTATTGACTTTTTAAAGTAATGTAGAAAGCTTATTTTAATGTCACTTTCCTCAAAGTGCTTATTTGGGAGTACTATCTATGCCATACAGCATCAGACCGAGTTATTGCAGGGGTTTTCCATGTCTGTGGTTATATTAGTTGACCTTGGTTGATGTAGACCATTGAGAAAGGGAAAAATATCCTTGATTGCTTTTAGTAACCATCTAAAGATTTGTTGCAAAAAAAAACGTTTGTGCAGCATTTTTTTCTGTCCCTGGATTTTCTCAAAGGCTGATTACTTGTTGAGCAGTTTTGGGCCCCTTAGCTAAGAAAGGATGTGCTGGCATTGGAGAGGAGATCCAGTGGAGGTTCATGAGAATGATTCCTGAAAAGAAAGGGTTAACATGAATGCCCTGGGCCTGTACTCGTTGGAGTTTGGAGGAATGAGGGGATGCCTCAAATCTACTGTATATTGAAAGGCCGAGATGGACATGTAGAGGGTGCACCTATTGTGGGGGAGTCTAGGACAAGGGAGCACAGTCTCAGAATAGAACTTACTTTGACAACAGGGTTGAGGAGGAAATTTTTTTAGCCGGGGTTGGTGAATCTGTGGAATTAATTGCCACAGGCAGCTGTGGTGGCCAAGTCATTAGGTATATTTTAGGTGGAGGTTGATAAGTTCTTGATTAGTAAGGGTGGTAAAAGTTACAGGGAGAAAGCAGGAGAATGAGGTTGAGAGAGATAATAAATCAGCCATGATGGCATGGTGGAGCAGACTCAATGGGCCAAAATGCCTAATTTTGCTCCACTGTCTTGTAGTCTGATGGTGTACTTGGCTGAGAACAAAAGGAATCCCAGTACAAATAGGTGAGCATACCTGCATGGGTTTGCACGCAAGCCAGAAGTAGTATGTGGATGTGGTTCCTCAGGCAATGTTGAGGAATGATACACTACTTAATGACAGCATCAGATTTTGGTGTCATGTTGAAAATACTATATTTGTAAAGAATGTGGTTTATATCATCATTTTCTGTCATTTAAAAAAAAATCACCTTTTTTTTTAAGGCCAATGTAAAATTATTGCATTTTCTTTCTGAGCATAGGCAACTAAACATATCTTTGATTAATCTGTGTAGAGAAAGGAATCACTATGTTAAAGGAAGAAGTGAAATCTGAGAGTTGGTTCAAGTATTTGCCACCTTCCATTGTGAATTTTCAGCCGTCTCTGAGGACACTTGCTCATCCGATAAGCCATGATTATTTGAGAGACACTCTTCAGCAATGGATCAGCATGTAAGAAAGTGGGTTTTAGTTGTGTTTTGTTGAACCCTGTGAAGATTATAAATGGTTAGAATTAAAATAAATTGCTCTTAGATGGCCTGTCAATATTTCTTTATCGTAAAGGGTGAGACCATACACCTATCTCTACTGCACTCTTTACTTTAACTAACTACTTCCTTCCTCAAAATATGCACATAACTCATTATGCCTGTCTTTGTTTATTTTCGGCCTCCAGCAATGTTTAATTTTTCAAGGCAATTCTAAATTGGTTTAGGCTGACCACCACATATCCAGAATGACTGGGACCTGTGCAGAGCTGGATTAGCGATTTTGCCGAATCACAGATGATTAGGTTAAGATTAAATAAACATCTCTAACCCTCGTGATGATCATCTCACCATACCTTTAAAGTGCCCTGTAAACAGTATCAAGAGTTCTGCTTTTGGATGTGCAGAGCTCTTACCTAAAATCAACATTGTCTTACAATTTTTGTCCAGACCAATAGAGTCAGTGAGCTCTCGCTTCTGGAACAAAGTAATGTTCAAACCATTCCAATGTAATGTCGGTTGTAATCCATCCTTTTTTGTTGGCATGGTAAACTGCTTCATACCTTTGAAAGCTCTGGATGAAATTTTACGCCATGTCGCCATTTAAATCACTGAAGCCACCCTTCACTGCAATCACACTCATAATCCAGTCCTATTACATCATGAAATAATTTCAGTTGTTCCTTCACCATCTCTCCTGACAATTCTACACCTTTGCTGATGCAGAGTTTAAACCACTTTGAGAACTTTATCTAGTTGTGAATACCTCCCATCTTTCATTGTTTTCCTTATGCACATCTGTTATTTTGTTTTGGATTCGCTGTAACTTTTCTTTCTGTTTCTTATTATAAGCTGGAAGTCCCAGTATTACACAAGTCGTATTTGCTTTTCACAGACACAGTACTGTCAAGTTTTCTCAGAACTTCCACCTTATCTTGTAAAGATAACATATGGTGTTCGTGCTTTACACAACGAAGAGCACTTTCTTTATTCAATGAAGACATGACTAGGGCTAGATAGGCACTGGTTATAAGAATAAATGCAGAATAGCACAGAGGAATGATTTGCTTCGTTTAAAGACCATGCCAAAGGCTTATTCTGCTAATGGCACCAGCAAAACAGGGGCGACGGGTTGGCGTGGTGATGCGGAAAATTTGAAATGAGACTGGCAAAAATCATATCTGAACCAGTGGTGGAACCGGATTAGTGATTGCTGGATTCGAGATAGACGATCTGTATATGAATTTAAGAAGCTTTTTCTTGGGTGGAGTGAATATTCTTTTATGACAGAGTGTTGAATCAGCACTTGGAATATGACAGTAATTGTAGTGGGAAGGGGAAGGGCAGGACTGACGTTCAGTTTCAGATGTGATGTGCAATACAAAAGAGCGACAGTTTCACTGCTGACTTGACCTAAAATAAGATAAAAGAATGAAGTGTAAAAACTACTGAGAAAGTGCAGTGCAAGTAAACAATAAAGTGCAAGATCATAACAAAGAAGATTGAGGCCAGGTCCATCTTGTACATGAGGTCCATTCGAGAGTCTGATAACAGTGGGATAAAAGCTGCCCTTGAGCCTGGTGGTACATGCTTTCAGGCTTTTGTATCTTCTGCCTGATGGGTGAGGGGAGAAGAGCAAATGTCCAGGTTGAGTGGGTCTTTTGTCATGCTGACTGGTTTATTGAGGCAGTGAGAAATATTGACAGAATCCATAGAAGGGATGTTCTGAACTGTGTCTACAACTCTGTACAGTTTCTTGTGGTCACATGCAGAGCAGTTGCCTTACCAAGTCTTTATGGATCCGGATGGAATGCCTTCTCTGGTATTAATTGGTAGGAGTTGATGGGAACATACCAAATTTCTGAGCTTCTTGAGCAAGTAAAAGCATTGGTGGGCTTTCATGCCATGACATCGATTTCGTTGGATCAGGACAGACTATTGGTGATGTTCACACCTAGGAATTTGAAGCTCTCAACCCTAGCACTGTTGATGTAGATGGGAGAATGTTCATCATCCCTGTTTTGTTGTCATCTCTAAAGCAGACACATTATTCCAGTTTTCTCATTGAAAATTACTTTGCAAACAGTGGAAAGTTTCCCTTGAAGAAATGCAGCATAGCCCCTAACTGCTATGAATCCATTGCTCTCTGTTGGAATGCCATTGAGAGCCTTGAATCCATGGATTGAGAGTGTATCAGTTCCCTGTGTAAGTGGTGAAAGACATAGACCTCATAAGCTTCCCACAAGGTCTGCCCCATCTTTGGAGGAATCTGCAGTTCCCATAATGCCTGTGGTGATTTTAGTACCTACAGAAACAGAGAGGAAATAAGTCATCTTTGACCATGAGACTCTGTTTCCTCATGATGCAGAAGAAAGGAATTTCAGCTTATCTCATCTATACCAGATCACAGGAGAGTTCCATTCTTCACTGATTGTCAGCTATTTTCCCCACGTTCCCATTTAACTACCCTCTCCTAACTTTATCACTTGTTTAAACATGGGCAGTTTACTGAGGCCAGATGGTGGACCAGTCTGTGTGATTTTTTTTTCTCTTTCCTGAGTACCAAAGAAAACACGTAGAGTGCAAACTCCAGACAGACTGCACCATTGAATCTGTAAGACAGCATCTCTATTACCTGTGTCATCCACAATGGATGAGTAGCTTGTGACATGAAAATATACACGATAAACCGTTACTTTTGCACATTTTTACTATTTTATAGCAATAATAACCTAATTGTTTGCCTGTATGATGGCCCAAGGTAGCATCGGACCTTTTACTTGTTAGTAATAAATTTGCACTATACATGAATGGTATCTTTTAAGTGTACATTTATATTTTTTTATCAGAAATTTTCTCCAAAGAGCCACTCATGGTCAATCTTCCCTCTAGGGTGTGCATGCACACATCTTTTGCTACTAGCACACAGAGGAACTTACAAACTGTTATCACCTCGTTGGCATGTTAAGTGTACTTCACGATCGTACACAATCATTTCATTTTCCGGTTTCTGATATGGAAGGTGTTTACAACATGGAGTTTGCGATGATTTGTTTGCAGATTTTAGAACTGGCTTATTTATACTGTTTTTATTGAAGAAATTTTTCAGTGCGCACATATTGTCATCACTGGGCAAAAAAAATTGCACAGTACAAGGTTTTGAGCACAAATTAAAGGGAACATTGCATGTAGTCATGGCCTCAATCTGTCATGATAGCCATAGGGGTAAAATAGAATGAATATTTGTATAGTAATTTAATATTTAGGCTCAGGACACAAGGCAAAAATGGTGTAAATTGGGAGGAAGTGGTTAAATTTAATGGAAATTAAGTGCTTACCTTCTGTGTAGAAAATTTTAATACAATTAAGATTTTAAAATATGATTTGATTTTTCACTTTTATTAAAGGTGTAAGGATGACATAAAAATGGGAATTGGGAATCTGCTGATCTATGTGAAAAGTCTGAAGGGTCTTGCTGGAATTCGAGATGCCGTGTGGGAACTCCTTACTAGTGAATCAATATATCAGAACTGGGAAACTGTTTGCTACCGACTCTTGGAGAAGCCTTTCTCCTTCTGGGAAGATTTCCTTCAGCAGCTCTTCCTTGACAGATTACAGGTAGAATACCACCAATGTTTCCTGATTTAAATTTTGTTACATCTACTTTCAAACTGAATGACAATCTGCTGTCAATCATTCCTAAAACCTTTGAGTTTACCCTTTCCTCTTTGCCATTGTCTAGAATACTAATACCCTATCTTTAAGTGTGGTTAAATCTCTTTATCTGTGACCTACAAAGGAATAAACTGCTCCCATTATGGTTTCTTAAGTAGCTGAGTGGGTTTTAATAACTCAAACTTGGAGAACTAATGCTTATAATAATTTTTCGTGTTTGAAAAATCAAATGAATTTTGTTCTGTACACTTAAAAAGACACAGGATATTGCTTAAACAGATAACATTCTACAACTATTCTGAAGTTACGGAATAGACTGGCACAAGAGTGGGCCATCAACTTTTGCCTAGGCAAAATCACTCCATTATCTTGGTGACATTTTGGATGTCAAGCTGAGCTTCCTATCTTGTACGCTGTCTATCTTAGTTTTAACACTGGCTTCTGCTACAGTCCATCTATCTCTAAATCCCTGGATGCAACAATTTAAGCATATTCCCATCTAACCTTGCATATGGCATGCCTGCGTAGCAGTCAGTGCAACACTTCACAGCACCAGCAGTCGGTGATCAGGATTCAATTTCTGCCACTGTCTGTTAGGAGTTTGTATGTTCCCTTGTGACAGCTTGTGTTTCCTCTCACATTCCAAAGATGCAAGGGTTAGGGTTAGTAAGTTGGTGCCGGAAAAATGGTGGCATTTGTTGTCTGCTCCCAGCACATACTGAACTGTGTTGATCATTGACATAAACAATGCATTTCACTGTCTGCTTTGATGTACACATGACAAATAAAGCTCATCTAAAAACTCAAACCATTAGTATCTCTACCAAAAATTCACTTCTAATCATATTTTCTCTGTGTTGGCATGTCCATGCCCCTGCTTCCTGTCTCTGTCACCTTTCCCTGTGTTGAAAGTCTGTTGCACTGCTGCCTCCATGATGTCAGTTTCTTGCACACTACTCTTTAAAATACTTCTATCTCAAAATGAAGGTTGAGCCATTTACTTCTAAATCCCATGATCTGGAATCCTCTGCAAAATCTATCTCTTCATAACTTCTCCCCGGTTTATAAAACTCATCAGTTGTGGTTGAGATTTTAGACAATGCTCACTTACTTACCTTATGCCTTTGTAAAGAGGGATGTTTTCTTTGTTAAAAGCCATTGTATTTATCTGGATTATTGTTCCCAGTCAGACCAGAAATCAAAAATAATATTTCTTACAATTGAAAATGTGATCAGGGAATTCGACAGGAAGAACATTTTGGGAAATTGGGAAATTATGGTCTACAAGATACATGAATGTTTTTCTTCTTTCTAGGCACTGACAAAAGAAGGTGTAGAGTCTATCTCGCACAGTTCCAAACAGCTCTTGATTTCAGCACTACAGGAGCTTCGGGCCAAAAACACTAGCACTGCCCTTAATAAACCTGTTGAGTTTGAATACAACGTTGCTGCATATCTTTGGTCAGAGAGCAATAATGATCTTTTACCAGACACTGCTTGGGTCAGTGTAACAAATCGTAGTCACTTTGTTAAGAGTGGACTCTCCATGAAGACTCAGGCTCTTACACTTTGTGTTCAAAGTTTCTGTTCAGCACTTGATTCCAAATTAAAACTTAAACTGGATGATTTAGTGATGTACCTTCCACCAGCTGCTTCCACCTTAAAAGACAACGTCAATGACTATTCAACCCCACAGCTACAGAATTCTGCATTTGATCGATACGCGGACACGGCGAAGGTGGAAGAGATGCTGCAGACAGAGTGCATTGCTTGTGTGCAGTACATTCTGAACTGTGTGAGAGCAGAGCTTAAAATGGCAGACGAGCGACTGCAAAGCTGCCCTTACTCTCCCAATGATTGCAATCTCAACACCATCCTTTTTATGGCACGGTTGTGTCAGTCCATAGGAGAACTCAGCCCTCATCTCAAGCAGTGCATTTTGGGCAAGTCAAGTGGTAATGATGTTGTCTGTGAGCTCCGTCCTGTCAAGAAGCTAGGGAAAGGGAAGCTACAAGAAGTGAAGCCAGCACAGGCAAAATGGCAGGAAATAAAGGATCAACTGCTGCAACAGAGCATGAGTGCGTATCGAATTTGGAATGTTGCCATATCAAAGGTCAGTGTCTACATTTACCTTGTTTATTAGTGAATTTAGCAGTGCATTGATATTAGTGAATTTTTACAAAGGTTTATGATTGTTTATTGTTGTTCTTCAATACATGAGTATAAAGGAGAACAAAGTGATTGTTGCTCCAGACCCAATGCAGCATAAAAAAAGCACAAAGAACACAGTAAAGAAACAAAAATACCACAATGAATATAAATAAAAAAGCGTCCTATAAAATCCAATATAAAAAGTGGTTAAATATGGAGACTGATTGCATGTACATAAAGTAACAGTGTATGTAGTGGTGTTGGATGGATTGATGGGTGTAGGTGTTGATCATAAGACCAGGATTAGAAGCCATCTGGCCCGTCGAGTTCACTCCGCCATTCAATCACGGGCTGATCCAATTCTTCCAGTCATCCCCACTCCCCTGCCTTCTCCCCATACCCTTTGATGCCCTGGCTAATCGAGAACCTATCTACCTCTACCTTAAATGCGCCTAATGACTTGGCCTCCACCGCTGCTTGTGGCAACAAATTCCACAGATTTACCACCAACTGACTAAAGTAGTTTCTCCGTATCTCTGTTCTAAATGGATGTCCTTCAATCCTGAAGTCGTGCCCTCTTGTCCTAGACTTTCCTACCACGGGAAATAACTTTGCCATATCTAATCTGTTCAGGCCTTTTAACATTTGGAATGTTTCTATGAGATCCCCCCTCGTTCTCCTGAACTCCAGGGAATATAGTCCAAGAGCTGCCAGACGTTTTTCATACGGTAACCCTTTCATTCCTGAAATCATTCTCGTGAATTTTCTCTGAACCCTCTCCAATGTCAGTGTATCCTTCCTAAAATAAGGAGCCCAAAACTGCACACAATACTCCAAGTGTGGCCTCACAAGTGCCTTATGGAGCCTCAACATCACATCCCTGCTCTTATATTTTATACCTCTAGAAATGAATGCCAACATTGCATTCGCCTTCTTCACCACCGACTGAACCTGGAGGTTAACCTTTAGGGTATCCTGCACAAGGACTCCCAAGTTCCTTTGCATCTCTGCATTTTGAATTCTCTCCCCATCCAAATAATAGTCTGCCCATTTATTTCTTCCACCAAAGTGCATGACCATACTCTTTCCAACACTGTATTTCATTTGCCACTTCTTTGCCCATTCCCCTAAGCTATCTCAGACTCTCTGTTTCCTCAACACTACTCGCTCCACCACTTATCTTTGTATCATTGAAAAATTTAGCCACAAATCCATTAATCCCATAGTCCAAATCATTGACATATATTGTAAAAAGCAGTGGTCCCAACACTGACCCCTGTGGAACTCCACTGGTAACTGGCAGCCAGTCAGAATGAGATCCCTTTATTTCCACTCTCTTGTTTTCTGTTGATCAGCCAATGCTCTACCCATGCTAGTAACTCCCCTGTAATTCCATGGGCTCTTATCTTGCCAAGTAGCCTCATATGCGGCACCTTGTCAAAAGCCTTCTGAAAATCCAAGTACACCACGTCTACTGCATCTCCTTTGTCTACCCAACTTGTAATTTCCTCAAAAAATTGCAGTAGGTTAGTCAGGCAGGATTTTCCTCTCAGGAAACCATGCTGGCTGTGGCCTGTCTTGTCATGTGCCTCCAGGTACTCCATAATCTCATCCCTAACAATCGCTTCCAACAACTTCCCAACCACTGGTGTCAGGCTAACAAGTGTATAGTTTCCTTTCTGCTGCCTCCCACCCTTCTTAAATAGCGGAACATTTGCAATTTTCCAGCCATCAGTATAATGCCAGAATCTGTCGATTCTTGAAAGATCATTGTTAATGCCTCCGCAATCTCTCTAGCTACTTCCTTCAGAACTTGAGGGAGCATTCTATCAGGTTCAGGAGATGTATCCACCCTCAGACCATTAAGCTTCCTGAGTACCTTCTCAGTCGCAATTTTCACTGCACATACTTCACTTCCCTGACACTCTTGAATGTCTGGTGTACTGCAGATGTCTTCTGTGAAGGCTGCAAAATATACACTCAGTTCCTATGTCATCTCTGCGTCTCATTACAATAGCTCCAGCGTCATTTCTGTTGGTCCTATGTCTACCCTCGACTCTCTTACCCTTTATATACTTAAAAAAGCATTTAGTATCTTCTTTGATATTAGTTGCCGGCTTCCTTTCGTAATTCATCTTTTCCTTCCGAATGACCTTCTTGGTTTCCTTCTGCAAGTTTTTAAAAGCTTTCTAATCCTCTATCTTTCCACTAGCTTTGGATTCCTTGTATGCCCTTTCTTTTGCTTTTACTTTGGTTTTGACATCACTTGTCAACCACGGTGGTGTCCTTCTTCCATTCAAAAATTTCTTCTTATTTGGAATATATCTGTCTTGCACTTCCTACATTTTTTGCAGAAATTTCAGCCATTGCTGCTCTGCTGTCCTTCCTGCTAGTGTCCCTTTCCAGTTAACCTTGGCCAGTTCCCCTCTCATGCCATTGTAATTTCCTGTATTCCACTGACATTGGATTTTTGTTTCTCCTCCTCAAATTTCAAAATGAACTTGATCATATTGCGATCACTGTTCCCTAAGGGTTCCTTATCCTTAAGCTCTCTTATCACATCCGGATCATTGCATAACACCCAATCCAGCACAGCCGATCCCCTCGTGGGTTCAACAACAAGCTGTTCCAAAAGGCTATCCCTTCGACGTTCTACAAATTCTCTCTCTTGAGGGCCAGTTTTTCCCAGTCCACTTTCATGTTAAAATCCCCAACAGTTGTCATGACATTGCCTTTCTGACATGCCTTTTCTATCTTCTGCTGTAATTTGTAATCTGCATCCTTGCTGCTGTTTGGAGGCCTGCATACAACTGCCATTTACCCTTTTACCTTTGCCATTTCTTAACTCAACCCGTAGAGACTCTACACCTTCCGATCCTGTCATCAGTTTCTAATGATTTAATATTATTTCTTATACACAGGGCTACAACACCCCCTCTGCCTACTCACCTATCTTTCTGATACACCGTATATCCTTGGATATTCAACTCCCAGTGGCAGCCATCCTTTAGCCAAGTTTCACAGATGTCCACAACGTCATACTTGCCAATCTGTAGCTGAATTTCAAGATCGTCCATTTTATTTCTTATGTTGCGTGCACTCAAATACAACACTTGCAGTCAAGTATTTGTTTGCTTTCTGTGTTAACTGCACCACGCCTTTATTGTCCTGTAACTCATCCGACTGGCTTCATCTCCTGCCTGTCCTTTCTATCATCTCTGTTGCACGCCATCTTTGATTTATTTCTGTTTTCCCCTCCCTCAGCCCTATCACTCTGGTTCCCATCTCCCTGCCAAATTAGTGACCCTTTTGGGTTCAGGTGTAGCCTGTCCCTTTTGCACAGGGTGTACCTCCCCCAGAAGATGCCCCAATGATCCAGAACCCGAAGCCCTGCCCCCTACACCAGTCTCTCAGCCACGCATTAATATGCCTGATCATGCTATTCTTGTGCTCGTTAGCACATGGCACAGGCAACAAACCCAAGATTACTACCCTGGTGGTCCTGCTTTTCAGCTTCCTACCCAACTCCCTGAATTCTCTCTTCAGGACCTCCTCCCTTTTTCTTCCTGTGTTAATGGTACCAACGTGTACCAAGACTTCTGGCTGTACACTCTCTCCCTTCAGAATACTCTGCACCTGATTCGAAACATCCCGTACCCTGGCACCTGGGAGGCAACACACCATGCGAGTATCTCTGTCAGGCTGACTGAACCTCCTGTCTGTTCCTCTCACTATGGAATCCCATATGACTACTGCATTCATCTTCTCTCCTTTCTGCACCACAGAACCAGGCTCAGTGCCAGAGACCTGATCGCCGTGGTTGTCCTCTGTCAGGTCACCCCCCCCCCCCCTTAACAGCATCCAAAACGAGATAACAATTACTGAGGGGGATGGCCACAGGAGTACTCTCTACTATCTGAGCTCTTCCCATCTCTTCCCTGACAATCACCCACTTCTCTAACTCCTGCAGCCTCGGGGTGACTAACTCCTTGTAGCTTCTATCTCTTCTGTTCACTTTCCCTAATAAGCTGTAGGTCATCAAGCCGCAGTTCCAGATCCCTAACACGGTCTCTCAGGAGCTGCATCTCGGTGCACCTGCCGCAGATGTGGACATCTGGGAGTCTGGAAGATTCCCAGGATTCCCACATCTGACACCCAGAGCAAAGTACTAACTTTACAGGCATGCTCTTTATTCCTTTTTTTTTAAAAAAGGAAAGAAAACGAAGACAGAAGTCCACACAGCCACTTACCTCACCGAAGCCCAAATAAGCCAAAGCCCTACCACTCTGCCTCAGACCACTCGTCGATGACCGCTCCACTAGGCAGTATCTCCCTCTTATACCTGAACCTTCCCTGCTATCTAACTCATGACTGGTGCTCTGGTTATAGCTGCTGATAGGCCATGTACATTGGACAAACGCTCTTGAAGCTCCCTTTTTGAATATCTGCCGCAAACTTGCGAGAAATCCCTCTTGGTAAAGCTCTGTTGACGCCGCTGATAGACCACGTACAATCAGCCTAGCTTGGAGGAACTAACTGTTTCTGAGTTTAGTGGTCCTGGCATGGATATTATGTAACTGTTCCACTCTTGGGAGTGGAACAAACTATCCATAAGCAGAGTGGGTAGGAACCATGATATCTCTGGCCTTTTTCTGGCTTCTTTCTGTATATATGACTGATGTTGGGAGGCTGGTGCATGTGATGTGTTGGATAGTTTTAACTACCCATTGTAAAGACCTCTTGCCTGCTGCAGTGCAATTTCCATACCACAGTGATGCAGCAACTCTAGATTTACATTTTCATTCCACTTTTTTTTTAAATAAGTGTAATTAAATTTGGAAAGAGCTTGTATCTTCAAGTTTGATGGTCAGTTACTTGGCATTTTCTTGCACTTTTGGAGAACACTTTTGTCCTGAATTGCATTCAGTTCGATCAAGGATTTCTTTCCTCCTCCAGTACTATGCCATTTAGATAATAACTTGTGAATTTAGATGTCTTTTTCGATTGACTTTAAATTCTTAGCCCTCCATGTTCTTCTGAACTGTCCCTAATTTTAAATTGGTTGTGTGGTTCAGGATTAAATTTGTGCTTGAGAGTGACTACATCGCAGCACTAAAGGATTAAAACATTTCTACCACCGGTGTGGCCTTATCTACATTAGTGAGATATGATGTAGACTGGGGGGCCGCTTCATTGAGCACTGCCTCCAGTGCCCGTGGTGTGACCTCCTCTACATTGGTGAGATAACGACGTGGACTGGGGGGGCTGCTTCATCAAGTACAGTATCCAGTGCTCCAGGTGTGTCCTCTACCTTGGTGAGACCTGATGTAGTTTGGGGGATCACTTCATTGATGATGGTAAAGAGGGGATGCCTCGGGGCCGGTGCTTTAGTCAGTTGTCCTTGGCAGCTCTGTTTTCTGACAATTTCTATAGAGCGGAGTGCATTCTGTCTGGTTGCTTCACAGCCTGGTATAGATCCTTCTCCAACAGGATCTCACCACCAAGCACGTTTCCCTCCACCGCCCCCCACCCAACCCTTCTGCTTTCTGCAGGGATTGCTTGCTATATGACTCCCTTGTCCATTCACCCCTCTCCACTGATCCCCTCCCCCCCACAGACACTTGCCTTGCAAGCGGAACAAGTGCTACACTTCTCCCTACACCTCCTCCCTCACTACCATTCATGGCCCCAAACGACACTTCACCTGTTAACGGATAGAATTTTTTGAATTAACTGAGATGCCACTGTAGATGCATTCAGGATTGTAGATTTAAGTAACCTTAAATAGGGATGTTTGAGTCTCCCTCGGTTTGCTATTTTCTAAAAATGTGGATTCTACAATATTAGATGTCTACACAAATTTTCGTTTGAATGCTGAGTGCTGCCTCACATAGCCACTCTGTTTTGTGAGCACAGACTGTAAAGTAGAGATGGTGGAGAAGTAGGAATGGTGGCATCAGTGGATGAGCACGCGGCGTGATTGCTATAAGGGGATCCTAGGCCAGAATCTGTTGCAGAGCAGGGAATGTGTAGAATGAGCTGAAAAGCCTGTCGAATTTGCCAGGCCATGAGAATGGACAGTCAGTTGTCAGGGAGAATTGCTCCAAATGCTGGATTGGGCCAGTTGTTGGGGCCATTCTTTCTCCAACATGGGTCTGAGCGGAAATAAAGTAAAACCTTCTTTCCTTTTTACTCCCCGCCCCAACCACTCCATACTACTTTGAATTTTGGCTGCCACCAATTTGCTCTCCGATCCTTGCTGAAAAATACTGGCTGGCAGCTGAGAACAGCAGCTAGTTGTTGGAAAGAGTTACAAGGCAACACCATTCTGAATATTTAAATTTTTTTAAATAAAGAAGTGTTGGTGTAGTTTAAACTTTCTTCCCTTCCCCCTTTGCTCCATGAAGCAATGACTAATTGGTCACTTTATTAGGTACACCTGTCCTCTGGCTTGTTCTGCAAAAAACCTAATCAGCCAAGCAACAACTCAGTGCATAAAGGCATGCAGACATGATCAAGAGGTTCAGTTGTTGATCAGACCAAACATCAAAATGGTGAAGAAATGTGATTTAAGTGACTTTGACCATTGAATGTTTGCTGGTGCTAGATGGGGTGGTTTGAGTATCTCAGGAACTGCAGATCTCCTGGGACTTTTATATGCAACAGTCTCTTAGACTTTACAGAGAATGGTGTGAAAACAAAAAAGAAATCCAGTGAGCGATAGTTCTGTGGGCAAAATCGCCTTGTTAATGAGAGAGATCTGGGTGAATGGTCAGACTGGTTCAAGCTGACAGAAGGGTGACAGTAACTGAAACAACCATGTGTTCTAACAGTTAGAGCATCTTTGAATACACAACACATTGAGCATTGAAGTGGATGAACGACAGCAGCAGAACCCCACTCTGGGTTCCACTCCTGTACCTAATGAAGTGGCCACTTTATTATAAATTTGAGAAATTTTGTATTGTGTTGTGTGAACCTGATAAATTAGAAATGTTGCATTTGGTGAGTGAACATGGAAGCATATGCTGTTCTGTCTTTCCTGCTTCAAGATGTTTCTTAAAGTCTTGCATTTCATATAAGTTTAGTGTGAAATGTTTGGTATAGTTTTTATGAGATGGCGTTGGATGTTATACAACATTATATGAACCTGTGTAATGTAAGTTGTTGGTTATGTAAAGACTTGTCAGTTTATTTTCCTATTTTCAGTGACTTATAGTTTCTTAATAATTTTGATTTTTCTCCTTTCAGGCTTTAGTTTCCCGTTTCACCCAAACATTGCACTGTCATACAGCTGGAGCTATTCTGTGCACAGCGACCAGCTGGGATGAAATTGAAATTCAAGAGGAAACAGAAGCTGGGAACAGTGTGACGTCCAAAATCCGTCTTCCTGTACAGGTTAGAAGGATTGTTCGTTCTTCTCATTCAAATAACTTGTTTTCAGGAGGAAAATCAAGGACGCAACCAATCACCAAAATCTTTATTCACATCTGATTGGTAGTTATATGATACTTTTACCATTTAAGATAGCAAACGTAGTATTTATATATTAAGGGGTTGTATGTGTACTTTTCCCGTTCCATTTCCCTGGACTATCAGCATCAATTTATGTCTCCTCTCTCCATACATATTGCACTAATTGTAGGGATGTTTGCCGTTATGAATGGTAATATCCAAAATATAAAATTAAGTGGGTAGCATAGATAGTAATTCTCCTTTCTTCAATACATATTTTCTTGCAACTCATGAGCTGATTGCATGTTCATTGTTATTAGCACATACAATCTCTTTTTGAAGACATTGTGTCTTCAGGGTAGTGTTAATATAGGTAACACCCTTTATTACCCCGATATCACTTATTTCAAAATAATACATTTTTATTTAACATCCTTGTTAAATTAAAACTTGATTGCACCTAAGCCCTTGTTACATTGCTGCAGCTTTGCATAAGTGTAAGTATGAAGGATTACTGGATTTCAACTAGCAATAAAATTTTGTTCTTACTAGTGTAGATAAGTTCTTCTAGATTTCCCACCATATATTTACATCCTATGTTATACACTCAGTAGCCTCTTTATCAGCTACAGGAATGGAACCCAGGTTGGTTTTTTGCACTGTATGGTATGTGGCTATTAGGAAAAAGCACAAACACGAGGAAATCTGCAGAAGCTGGAAATTCAAGCAACACACACACACAAAATGCTGGTGGAATGCAGCAGCTATAGGAAGAGGTACAGTCGACGTTTCAGGCCGAAACCTTTCATCAGGACTAACTGAAGGAAGTTAGTAAGAGATTTGAAAATGGGACGGGGAGGGGGAGATCTGAAATGATAGGAGAAGACAGGAGGTGGCGTCCCATGATCCTTTCCCTTCTCCAGCTTGGTATCCCTTTTGCCAATCAACTTTCCAGCTCTTAGCTCCATCCCTCCCCCTCCTGTCTTCTCCTATCATTTCAGATCTCCCCCTCCCCCTCCCACTTTCAAATCTCTTACTATCTCTTCTTTCATTTAGTCCTGAGGAAGGATCCTTGGCCCGAAATGTTGCCTGTAGCTCTTCCTGTAGATGCTGCCTGGCCCGCTGCATTCCACCAGTATTTTGTTTGTGTTATTAGAAAAAAACATGCAGCTTTAATAGCCTTTTAGCAGAATTTTCCAGTAAAATTGAATTGTGCACAACCTTTCTTGTAAAACTAGACCAATAACCTGCTGACATTATTTAAAGCTATTTTTGAACCAGAAGTCAAGGTGCATCAAAGAATACGAAACATTCAATTGTTAATTGGTGTATAATTATTTGTCTTTTCTCGATGTATTATCTGTGGGAATTTGGGAATAGTGGGGTGGCGGAATGTGTGATAAATGAACTTCAATCTGTGTTCTTCCAAAGTGGTGTTATTTATAGTGAGGTACAACTGTTACTTGACTGCGCCAGAATTTGTTGGGTTATTTCTGCGGTAATAAAAGTAGTGCTCATGGTAATTTGAATCCACAGATGACTGTAATCTAATCTATCAGCACCGTAGATGTGGAAAAGTCTTAAATCCTGACTCCACATAGTACTGAATTGAAATGAAAAGTGCATGATTAATCACACTATTAGTGATCCCTGCAGTCCCCCCCTAGTCTCTATGGATTTATTCTGGTAGGTCCTGATTATTCAATGTTTTCATCTACGTTCATTCTACTTTCCTTTTCCAGCTACTCTGCTGAGCTTTCTACAGAAGTTTGCTTAGCAAAACTTTAACATTTATATAGTGAATTAACGTCACTAGTAATTTCAATGAAATTGCAAAAGATTTTTAGGTGTTGTGATTTTACGAAGTATGTTACTACAAGATAATTATAAATTAATAGTGTGAATGAAGTCATATCATATGTCAATATGTCAAAAAATAATTATTCTAGCATTTCATTTGTTCACATCCTTGTTTTTCTCCCCCCCCCCCCCCCCCCATAGCCTTCTTGGTATGTTCAGTCACTTCTCTTTAATTTATGCCAAGAAATAAACCGGGTTGGAGGTCATGCTCTTCCTAAGGTCACGCTTCAGGAGTTGCTAAAGTCCTGTATGGATGAGGTGCTTCCTGCTTATGAAAGACTGTGTTCCACAAAACTGGATAAGGTATGGAATTTTTAAAAAATCATCAGATCTTTGTTGTTGCTGCAAAATAATAAAAAGAAGGGCTCAGTTAAAACTTTGGATCATATAAAATCTCACTGACTGACCAATAATTGTGAATATACTAAAGCTATTAAGGACTGTTTAATTTAAAAGATATGTTGAGCTCATTTATTTTCGGTGCATCTGTTGTTTACGAAGATGCTTATTCAGGAAGTCATTTAAACTTGGTCACAGTGACAGTTGTGATAGTACGATCATTCACCCTTTCCTTCCATGGTACCTCAGCTTGCGATGTCGTCAATGTTTGGGTATTAATTTCATTTATTAATGACATCGCTTATCCAAAAGCTACTGGTAATTTTTCAAAGAAAATACAGAAATCAAGCAGTCAGTGCAGACCAGTGTTAACTTGACGTCAGTGAGAAAGGTTTGTGTGGTATGTGTAAGACTGCAAATTTTTATTTGATTATCTGCCAATGTAACATGAGTTTCAAGGATATCAACTTGCTCAGAATTTTTGTTTGCTCATTATGATGTACGATAGAAGTGTCACAGAAACTATTTTATTGTGAAAGTGGACTCTGTCATTCCAGTAAAGTACTGGAAAAGCAAGAGCAAGTAAATTATTGATGATATTGTTCCTAAATTTTAATGCTCAGTGGTTAATGATTTTGATGCCATACTACATGATGGGTCTCCATCTGCAGGCATTGTACAGAAGGTTCATAAGACTTGCGTCTGGAGTGAAGCGGTTAATATATGAAGATAGTTTGAGTGGGTTAGGCTTACGTTTATTACAGATTTAGATTAGATTATGAGGACACGCAGTCCTCTTGTCATTTAGTAATGCATGCATTAAGAAATGATATAATATTCCTCTGGTGTGATATCACAGAAACACAGGACAAACCAAGGCTGAAAAACTGACAAAAACCACATAATTATAACATATAGTTACAACAGTGCAAGCAATACCGTAACTTGATGAAGAGCAGGCCATGGGCACGGTTAAAAAAAAAAGTTCAAAGTCTCTTGAAAGTCCCACATCTCACGCAGATGGGAGAAGGAAGAAAACTCTCCCTGCCATGTCGAACCACAGTCCAACTCTGAGTCGTCTGAAAACTTCGAGCCTCCGACCAGCCCTCCGACACCGAGCACCATCTCTGCCAAGTGCTTCGACCCCAGCCCCGGCCGCCAGCAGCAGGCAAAGCCGAGGATTTGGGGCCTTCCCTCCGGAGATTCTCGATCGCACAGTAGCAGCGGCAGTAAACTGGGTATTTCAGAAATTTCTCCAGATGTTCCTCCGTGCTTCTCACAGCTGTCTCTATCAAATCAGAATTGTGCACGGTACCCTATTTAACAAATATGATATAGTTTCACTGGAGAGGCTGCCCGTGCTGCATCATGCCACCGTCTTCTCCTAATTTGAAGAATAAAAGGTGATTTAAAATACAGTACAAAAATCAGCTGTCTTATCTCCATTTTGATGATACAGTACATACTGACTGATAGAAAATCCCATGAATGTCTTAAGAATCCTAAAGGTGGTGTATTTCTTCCTTGAATCTGATTTGCTTAGGACTGTTTATAACGTGTGGATTATGTGGTGGGTTACTGGTCTTTGTAATCATGGCTTTGATTTCCAATGTGCTTTTCTGTGAAAATAAATAACTAGGACTGTGACTGCACAGTAGTTGAGGTGAATTATATTGAAACCACCCCCCACCAAAAAAAAATTAGCTAAATACTGTATAGTACTTTATGAGAAAATCATCAAATTCTTATGAAAGTAATAGGAATAAGCCGATTGTTCTTTTACAAGATTTCTGCATCCATTCTTCATATTATGCTTCAGAATAACAGTTTCGTGCCTTTGTAGGCACCTGTTTTGTGTAATGGATTTGAAATGAGGTGGAGGATGCAATGAGGTGGAGGATAAATGCGTGGCTGAAGGATTGGAGCAGGGGGCAGGGATTCAAGTTTTTGGATTATTGGGACCTCTTTTGGCGCAGGTGTGACCTGTACAAAAAGGACGGGTTACACTTGAATCCTAGGGGGACCAATATCCTGGCAGGGAGATTAGCGAGGGCTACTGAGGTGACTTTAAACTAGAATAGTTGGAGGGTGGGAATCAAATTAAAGAGGCTAGGCGAGAGGAGGTTAGTTCACAACAAGGGGATGGGAACCAGTGCAGAGAGACAGAGGGGTGTAAAATAAGGGTAGAAGCAAAAAGTAGTAAGGTAAAAAGTAAAAGTGGCAGGCCGACAAATCCAGGGCAAGCATCAAAAAGGGCCACTTTTCAACATAATTGTATAAGGGCTAAGAGAGTTGTAGAAGCGCGCCTGAAGGCTTTGTATGTCAATGGAAGGAGCATTCGTAACAAGGTGGATGAATTAAAGTGCAGATTGTTATTAATGGATATGATATAGTTGGGATCACAGAGACATGGCTCCAGGGTGACCAAGGATGGGAGCTCAACATTCAGGGATATTCAATATTCAGGAGGGATAGACATGAAAGAAAAGGAGTTGGGGTGGCGTTGCTGGTTAGAGAGGAGATTAACGCGATAGAAAGGAAGGACATAAGCCGGGAAGATGTGGAATCGATATGGGTAGAGCTGCACAACACTAAGGGGCAGAAACTGCTGGTGGGAGTTGTGTACAGGCCACCTAACAGTAGTAGTGAGGTTGGGGATGGTATTAAACAGGAAATTAGAAATGTGTGCAATAAAGGAACAGCAGTTATAATGGGTGACTTCAATCTACATGTAGATTGGGTGAACCAAATTGGTAAGGGTGCTGAGGAAGAAGATTTCTTGGAATGTATGCGGGATGGTTTTTTGAATCAACATGTCGAGGAACCAACTAGAGAGCAGGCTATTCTAGACTGGGTATTGAGCAATGAGGAAGGGTTAATTAGCAATCTTGTCGTGAGAGGCCCCTTGGGTAAGAGTGACCATAATATGGTGGAATTCTTCATTAAGATGGAGAGTGACATAGTTAATTCAGAAACAAAGGTTCTGTACTTAAAGAAGGGTAACTTTGAAGGTATGAGACGTGAATTAGCTAAGATAGACTGGCAAATGACACTTAAAGGGTTGACGGTGGATATGCAATGGCAAGCATTTAAAGATCGCATGGTTGAACTACAACAATTGTTCATCCCAGTTTGGCAAAAGAATAAATCAAGGAAGGTAGTGCACCCGTGGCTGACAAGGGAAATTAGGGATAGTATCAATTCCAAAGAAGAAGCATACAAATTAGCCAGAAAAAGTGGCTCACCTGAGGACTGGGAGAAATTCAGAGGAGGACAAAGGGCTTAATTAGGAAGGGGAAAAAAGATTATGAGAGAAAACTGGCAGGGAACATAAAAACTGACTGTAAAAACTTTTATAGATATGTGAAAAGAAAAAGATTGGTTAAGACAAATGCAGGTCCCCTATGGACAGAAACAGGTGAAATGATTATCGGGAGCAAGGACATGGCAGACCAATTGAATAATTACTTTGGTTCTGTCTTCACTAAGGAGGACATAAATAATCTTCCGGAAATAGTAGGGGACAGAGGGTCCAGTGAGATGGAGGAAGTGAGGGAAATACATGTTAGCAGGGAAGTGGTGTTAGGTAAATTGAAGGGATTAAAGGCAGACAAATCCCCAGGGCCAGATGGTCTGCATCCCAGAGTGCTTAAGGAAGTAGCCCAAGAAATAGTGGATGCATTAGTGATAATTTTTCGAAACTCTTTAGATTCTGGACTAGTTCCTGAGGATTGGAGGGTGGCTAATGTAACCCCACTTTTCAAAAAAGGAGGGAGAGAGAAACCAGGGAATTATAGACCGATTAGCCTAACGTCGGTGGTGGGGAAACTGCTGGAGTCAGTTATCAAAGGTGTGATAACAGCACATTTGGAAAGCGGTGAAATCATCGGACAAAGTCAACATGGATTTGTGAAAGGAAAATCATGTCTGACGAATCTCATAGAATATTTTGAGGATGTAACTAGTAGAGTGGATAGGGGAGAACCAGTGGATGTGGTATATTTGGATTTTCAAAAGGCTTTTGACAAGGTCCCACACAGGAGATTAGTGTGCAAACTTAAAGCACACGGTATTGGGGGTAAGGTATTGATTTGGATAGAGAATTGGTTGGCATACAGGAAGCAAAGAGTGGGAATAAACGGGACCTTTTCAGAATGGCAGGCAGTGACTACTGGGGTACCGCAAGGCTCAGTGCTGGGACCCCAGTTGTTTACAATATATATTAATGACTTGGATGAGGGAATTAAATGCAGCATCTCCAAGTTTGCAGATGACACGAAGCTGGGTGGCAGTGTTAGCTGTGAGGAGGATGCTAAGAGGATGCAGAGTGACTTGGATAGGTTAGGTGAGTGGGCAAATTCATGGCAGATGCAATTTAATATGGATAAATGTGAAGTTATCCACTTTGGTGGCAAAAATAGGAAAACAGATTATTATCTGAATGGTGGCCGATTAGGAAAAGGGGAGGTGCAACGAGACCTGGGTGTCATTATACACCAGTCATTGAAAGTGGGCATGCAGGTACAGCAGGTGATGAAAAAGGCGAATGGTATGCTGGCATTTATAGCAAGATGATTCGAGTACAGGAGCAGGGAGGTACTACTGCAGTTGTACAAGGCCTTGGTGAGACCACACCTGGAGTATTGTGTGCAGTTTTGGTCCCCTAATCTGAGGAAAGACATCCTTGCCATAGAGGGAGTACAAAGAAGGTTCACCAGATTGATTCCTGGGATGGCAGGACTTTCAAATGATGAAAGACTGGATGAACTAGGCTTATACTTGTTGGAATTTAGAAGATTGAGGGGGGATCTGATTGAAACGTATAAAATCCTAAAGGGATTGGACAGGCTACATGCAGGAAGATTGTTCCCGATGTTGGGGAATTCCAGAACGAGGGGTCACAGTTTGAGGATAAAGGGGGAGCCTTTTAGGACCGAGATTAGGAAAAACTTCTTCACACAGAGAGTGGTGAATCTGTGGAATTCTCTGCCACAGGAAACAGTTGAGGCCAGTTCATTGGCTATATTTAAGAGGGAGTTAGATATGGCCCTTGTGGCTAAAGGGATCAGGGGGTATGGAGGGAAGGCTGGTGCAGGGTTCTGAGTTGGATGATCAGCCATGATCATACTGAATGGCGGTGCAGGCTCGAAGGGCTGAATGGCCTACTCCTGCACCTATTTTCTATGTTTCTATGAAACTCCCATCTTTTTCTGCATCAAAATAAATATAAAAGACTTTTACATGAAGTAATCCCTCATTGTCTGATTTGCTAAAGGGTGAATGCAGTTCAGAAATTTCTAATACTTCATTGGATTGACAGGCCATCCTTATCTTGGCAAAGCATAACTTGCTCTTTCCACTTGCAATCTGATCTTGAAATATTTGATGGTGCTTAAAATCCACAGTTGGCTGGTAACCATACTGCAATATGGGCTAGAGATTACTTTTGATTTTTAAAATATGTTTTTCATTCTCTTATAATGTTTATACTCTGTTTTAGATCTATAACATTTCAATAGTTTTGCCCTTTCTTGAGGATTGGTAGGCAGCATCATATTGTTAAAAGGTTAAAATCTTTATTGGTTGGCCTTCAGTATTAAATGCTTTTTTTCTATGGTTCAACCTCAGCATGGTGGAGCATTAATTAAGTTCCAAAGTATTTAAGAATCAAACTTTATGTAATATGTATTGATTTTTTTCTTCTCTTTGCACCATTCTCTGTAAACTCTAGAGATTCTTGTTTGAAAATCCCAGGAAATCAACAGTTTCTGAGATACTCAAACTACTCCATCCGCCACCAACAATTATTCCACAGTCAGTCATTTCGATCACATTTCTTCCCCATTCTGATGTTTGGTCTGAACAACAACTGAACCTCTTGACCACGCCTGCATGCTTTTATGCATTGAGTTGTTGCCACATGTTTGACTGATTAGATATTTGCATTAATGAGCAGGTGTACTTAGCAAAGTGGCCACTGAATGTATATGTGTGTGTTTATCATTTTGTCTTGTTTCAGGTTGACTCTGCATTCCCTTTAACCCAGAACAGAGCTTTACAACTGCTTTTTGATCTTAAATACCTCAGTTCAGTTTTAATAGCCAGAAATGAAGAGGTGAAAAGCAGCAGACATCAGCAAGACCCAAGGTACTGATCTTCTTTGAAAAAGCCTGAATATTTTGTTCTTTGAAAAAACATGTAACCACTTGTACTAAGATTGACATTGTTCTTTGCTTTTACTAAACTAGGGTTCAGAATGTGACAGACACTTTGGAAAGCCACATTGATCCATTTGATTTGGATGTTTTTACTCCACATCTTAACAACAATCTGAGTAAGCTTTCTCAAAGGACTTCAGTAAGTAGAACAGCTAAGTCTGAATCAAATCTTTTGTATAGAGTAGTTCCAAACCTCGGTTGGATTCCTGGACAAGCATTGTGAAATAGGATAGTTTAGTGGATGAAAGGAAGATGAAGTTCGTGAAAATTAATTTGGTGTGTATTTGGTTGGTGAATAATTGTAATGAATGTAAAGATAGTAAGTTTTGTGCTACCTTTTTGAAATGCACTCAGTGGCCACTTTATCAGGTACAGGAGTAGAACCTGGTGTGGTCTTCCGCTGCTGTGCCCCAACCTCTTCAAGGTTCGACATGCGCATTCAGAGATGTTCTTCTGCATAGCACTGTTGCAGCACATGGCGATTTGAGTTACTGTTGCCTTCCTGTCAGCTTGAACCAGTCTGGCCACTTTCCTCTCCTTAACAAGCTGCATTTGCCCACACAACTATTGCTCACTGGATGCTTCGTTGTTTTTTGTCTGTCATACCGTTCTCTATAAGCTCTAGAGACTGTTGTGCGTGAAAATCCCAGATCAGCTTTTCCGAGGTAATCAAACCATGCCATTTGGCACCAACAATCATTCCTCAGTCAAAGTCACTTAGATAACATTTCTTCCCTGTTCTGATGTTTGGTCTGAACAACAACTGAACCTGTTGACCATGCCAGCTTGCTTTATGCATTGAGTACATAATTGGCTGGTTAGATATTTCCAGTAACGAGCAGATGTACCTAATAAAATGGCCACTAAATATATAGTATACTAATGTGATAAAATGTACCGTACAGTGACAGAATGTGAATATACATGGAAAGACATTGTATAAATATTATTTTAGCTCCATACAAGCTTCGCATTATAGTTAGCAATACTGGTGATAAATATTGCAAAAAATATTATTATTTACAACCCCCAATACTTAAATGCATGCATATTCACTGATGGATTTTTCTAAGCCTCTGTGCTACTAGATATCAATGTAAAATAAACACATGCCTCCTTACACTAATCAGTTTTGATTTACCATAACATTGAGTAAATACTTAAACAGAATCAACCCCAGGCATCAGAATTAGCCCTCTTTTAGTTCTGCTAATCATGCCATCATAAAATGAGACATCTGGAACATAGCCTCCTAATTCCTGCTCTGTATAATCTTATTTATTCTGTTGTAAATTTGTTTCCTAGCCTCTGGTGCCTAATATTAAAAGCTAAAATTGGCGGAAAGTGGGCTTAAAGACTTGTTTTTCCCTCACTGAACATCTAATCTCTGGCAACTGTATCGAGTCATTGAAATACAGAGCCTGCGAAAACAGGAAAGGGCTGTAGTGAACACTTTCATAATGATTCTGAATCATAACGTTTTAAAAGAAAATTTGAGTACATCAGTGCAAAATGTAAAGGAATGATTAATTTCAGATTGCTCTTCTTGCTCTGCTTTGAGCCGGACCACAAAATTGTTTCTATTCTTTAGGTGCTTTTTGGGTTATTAACTGGCACAGAGAAACAATACACCAACAGAAGTACGATATTTAACTCGCAAGAACCTCATAATATCTTGCCTTTGGCTTCCAGTCAAATCCGGTAAGTGAATCCTTATCACATTTCTGTGGTAAGCTTGGAAGAATGTAACTGTTGTAAATGTGTGTGTCTGTATGTGGCCCAATTTCATATTGTTAGATGCTGTTGGGCTATTTGGTATTCAGATGGAAAATTGTTAGGGGAGCAGACTCAATGGTCCTAATTCTGCTCCTATGTCTTATGGTCTTAGTATTGCACAGATCTGGTTTGCAATTTAGTCTTGTTTACGTGATAAAAATTTTGAATGTGGACACATAACCTACTTCTTAAGGTATTACTGGGCAATTTTTATTTGAAGCTTTTGTGAATCATGTTGTTAAGGATGCTATAAATTAATACCATAGGAATTATAAGTTTGTTCCATTGGATTCTATCATTTTTATCTTTATTTCATCTTTATTTCATAACATAGAAACATTTTCAGGCGGAAGAACATCTTCAGTCTGTCTAGCCTTCCTATGCTCATGCCCATGGTCTGTTTTCTTGTCACTCTGTATCTTTTGTTAACGACAACCTGTCCCATGCCTTTCTGGAATCATAGAGGTTGAGGTACATGGGCTGATTTCACCTTAGCGTCATTCTTGATCATTTATTGTTCAGATTGGATGTTACATTTCCCCAAGTTTTTTTTGCTAAGTTGATCCAGCAACGTGGTAGAGACAAAATCTCTGTAAAAGGGGGTAAATCGGAAATAACACCAGAGATGGTGAAAATATTGTAAATTTTCTGTAGTGTGTTTTCACTGGCTGAATGTTGGCTTTAAGACTTCTTTACCCATCAATGAAAATCTAAATTCAAAGAGTCAAAGTATATTTATTATCAAAGATTGTTGCTATATACATCTGAGATTCCCCTTCCCACAGCCACGAAACAAAGAAATGTGCAAAAAGAAGGAACAAATTGTGCAAATGGCAAAAAACAAGCGAAAGAACACACTGAATATAAAACATCAAATGACAGAGTCCTTGAAACGGACTAGAAATCTTCAGTTTAGTTCACTTCATTTCAATTCGGTGTTGTATCGGTTCGGCTTGCTGACTGCAGACCACAGAGCTGGTCCGCCCTGATCAAAATCACACAAAAGAGCAACGATAAAAAAGGTAACCAGTAATGAGAAACACATGTAACATGAATTACAGTGTCCAAGTCAATTAAATCTTGAGACCCAAGACTCCGGCAAGAGGGAGATAGAGACCGGTCAATCACAGGCACCTCCCTCTGGCAGCGGCAAGTGAGATTCTTGCATATCATTGAAGTTTAAAAACTGCCAAAGCACATAATGACTGCAGTGAACATAATAAACATAATGGCGACATGGTGGCCTAGTGGATAGTGTAATGCAGTGCTATTACAGCAACAGCAACCCGGGTTCAATTCTCTTTGCTGTCTAGGAGGAGTTTGTACATCTCCCCTGTGACCCTGTATGGTTCTTTGGGATGCTCCAGTCTCCTCCCATATTCTAAAGACATACGGGTTATTAGGTTAATTGGACACATGGGTGTAATTGAGTGGCGTGGGCTCACTGGTCCAGAAGGGCCTGTTACTGTGCTGCATCTCTAAATAAATAAATAAATAAATAAATTTAAATTGTTGATGTTGTCGATAATGGGGGATAACCTTTGGTTACTGAATGATATTGATCAGCTGGCAAGTCGAGGGCTGTGGCGGATGAAATTTAAAGCAACACACACAGATTGCTGGAGGAGCTCAGCAGGTCAGGTGGCATCTATGGAAATGAACAAACAGCCAACGTTTCTTACTGCTGCCATCAGGAAGAAGATGCAGGAGCCTCGGGACCCACACCACCAGGTTCAGGAACAGTTACTACCCCTCAACTATCCGGCTCTTGAGGATTACTTCACTCAACTTTGCTCATCCCATCACTGAACAGTTCCCACAGCTTGTGGACTCACTTTCAAGGACTCTTCATCTCATGTTCTCGATATTTAATGTTTGTTTATTATAATTCTTTTTCGCTTGTATTTCCAGTTTGTTGTCTTTTGCACATTGGTTGTTAGTCCTGTTGGGTGCGGTCCATCAGTGACTCCATCATGTTTCTTGGATTTACTGTGTATGCTCGCAAGAAAGCAAATCTCACGTTTGTGTATGGTGACATGTATCTACTTTGATAATATATTTATTTTGAACTTTAGACTTTGGTATCATGGAGGTTATCAGGAGATGATTTGTTTTCCTTGGAGCTCAGAATGCTGACAAAGAATTTTAGAGAGAGAGAGATACAAAGTTGATCAGTATAAACAGAAGGAACCCTTTTTCTATAATAGATATATAATACTAATGGTCAGATTTAATGTGAGGAGTGAGAAGGTACTTTATACTTTATTGTCGCCAAACAATTGATACTAGAACATACAATCATCACAGCGATATTTGATTCTGTGCTTCCTGCTCCCTGGATTACAAATATTAAATATTAAAAATAGTAAAAATTAGTAAATATTAAAAATTTAAATTATGAATCATAAATAGAAAATAGAAAAATGGAAAGTAAGGTAGTGCAAAAAAACCGAGAGGCAGGTCCGGATATTTGGAGGGTATGGCCCAGATCCGGTCAGGATCCGTTCAGCAGTCTTATCACAGTTGGAAAGAAGTTGTTCCCAAATCTGGCTTTACGAGTCTTCAAGCTCCTGAGCCTTCTCCCGGAGGGATTTTGAGATTTTCCCCCCACCTATCAACACACTACCTGTGGAGTCCGGTACCTTTTCAACCTTTAGCAAGGTATAGAAGGCTCTGGTCCAAGTGCTGGTAAATGGGACTAGGGTCAACATTGACAGTGAGCCTCAGTGTCTATTCAGTGCTATATGGCAGGTTAGTCAAATATTTAACAATGAAAATTCAGTGTGCATTTCCTTTGCAAAATTTCATTTCCTTGGGATTTTGTTGCTGTTCCTTTGGGTCTTCCTGCAGTTCTGTGGGACCTAGAATAGTTTTCCTGAATAAATCAGAATGTTGGTGTCCTAGTTGAGAAAACTCAGGATGTTCAGTTACTATAGCATGCCAGGTGGCAAGGTTCTGGATAACTGGGCTTTTTCTGTACTTGGCTAGGAGTGGAGGGTGGGGTGGAAGATGTCAATGACCTTTCATTGAGATTGCACTTAGTTTTGATTTGTTCTTAAAGATCAGAGCCAACATTGAAGTGAAAGGTTCATGTTGCAAGTTCATTTTGAGTTGGCCAATAATGATATTCATTTGCATATTGAGTACATGTATTTTGGCACAACTTTGTTTCAGTGTTATATCCTTGTTTGCTACCTTGCAGACTGGCCCTGGTATAAATTAAGAAATGTTTGTGCAAAGAAACAAAATCCATTTTCTGTTTCAGGCATATTAGTAGCTTACTAATTCAACTAACTTTTAGTTTATACACTATGGAGTAACTTGGTCATTCATGTTAGTTTGAACTATTGGTATGAACTAATCATACATCTCATTAACATTGTAAATGTGCAATTCTAGATTTGGTCTACTGCCACTTAGTATGACAAGTTCCCGAAAGCCGAAATCATCTGTCCGAGCAAGTGAAGTTAAGAGTCAGGTAGGTGTGGATTTCATGTTCAGTGATTACTGTGAATATAGATGTGGTTTGAATTTTAACTCTTGTACCACAAAAGTAAAGCAGCTAATTCCTTGGTTTTTATACCTGAAGAAATCTGTTTCATCATAATAATAGTTTTAAGTGTTCCCACCTAATCATTATTACAGTGTATGTATACAACAATGGGTTTTATCAAAATGGTGGATAAAGTCTTCTATATTGTATATTTTACAAGGTGCCTAGCCCCTTAAAGATATTGATCATTTTTGACATGATACTAATTTTTTGGAAAAGGCTGAGACTTTTTCTGCACATTTCAGATGCTAGTTTAGCAGAGCAGGAGCATCCTCTTACTGAAACCAGTCCTTCACCAAGACTATGGATGATGTCTTGGTGGCAATATTAAATTGATCCTGGTGTATTTTAGTTTCTTTGATACCACACTACATAAAATATTATAACATTTAAGACTTACATTAAAACTTGGATCTTTATTCATAATGTGCTTCCAATTTAACTGGTTTCTGTAAATTCAGTTTCAGCTGAACCATTGACCTGTCACATCTGCGACCTTTCGATGAAGCTTCACTGGGTATTTATAGTCATGTGCAGTGTATTTAGCTTTGCATTATGCTCGAGTAATCATATGCAATAAACAGCATTATGATCAGATGGACAGCAATGCCAGTGCATTTCTGATGAGTAAATGTGAAGTAGTGTGAAGACAGTCAAGCCTGTGCAAGGCTCGTTCTGCTAGAACTAAATTTAACTCAGTTTCAAATTGGATGTGCGTTTCTAAAAGAAATTACCTTGTGTTCTCTGTTTCAATAAGCACTGAGTTTTGTATCTGCTCTGAAATGGTTTTCTGAACAGGCTGACATTGAGATTATAGCTGACTCTGCAATATGAAAAAGAATGCTGTTTAAATCCTGAAACCCATTCCATTAGTGCAAAATTGATTGTTAATTGCTAAAATATAATTCTATGATCCACCGTGTCCTTAAAAGAAAAAATTGCTTACTTTGTCTTCCCTACTCCTGTTTTCATTTCTGCTATACTTTTTCTGGCTGAACTATTTGCTAACTTTAATGATTCTGGTTACAAATTTTTCGTTTACTTGGAGTTCAGTGACAATATTGTGGAAAAGGAAAGACAATTTCTGGTGTGTCTCCAGCACAGTTTTTTTTATAGTTTTTGGTAGCAGGCAAATTTTGCAATTAACCAACAGCTTCAGAGTTGCAAGAGAGGTTACAAAATACTGAAGAGATTATGTCTGCAGTAACACAAAATGCTGGAGGAACTCAGCAAGACAAGCAGAATCTATGGAGAGGAATAAACAGTTGAATCTTTTTTTGTCCTGAAAATCTCAGCCCGAACCTTCAACTGTTTATTCTTCTCCATAGGTGCTGCCTGACCTGTTGCATTCCTCCTGCATTTTGTGTGTTAGTCTGGATTTCCAGCATCAGTAGAATCCCTTGTTTGATTATGTGTACATTCATGGTTTGGTTGTATTTACCTATCTAGAATTATGAAACAAGAACTGCACTGTGGATTCAAAAGTTCACTTGCGATTTTAGTTTTGCTCTCCCAACACAAACGCTCGTAAGTGGGGATTCCCAACCTGGGGTCCACAGACCCTTTGCTTAATAGCCCATGGCATAAAAAGGTTGGGAACCTCTCAAGGTTAATTGTACAAACATGGAGGCTGCTGTAATTTTTGACATTATTATGCACGAGAATTGTTTTTGTTCTTGAGTAAATTTGATGGGGGCACTGATGCGCTACCTAAATTCAAATGCACTGGTTTTATTGCTACCTGAGTTTTCTTGTATAACTTTTGTACTGTTGCCCAGAAACTACTATTAGTGGTTTGTGTGTTCTGCTTTACTGCATTGCCCAGAAGCATTTTAATCAGGGCTGTAACGAATCACCTGGATGTGGCAAGAGTGGCTTGCAGTGATGGACTGTTTGCTTGTAGAGTTGGGCAGGATTGGTGCTAGAACAGCTTTTTCCTTTTAATCTGGCTACAACTTAGCAACCTTAACATTTGCTGTGGTTAAACATACCCAATACTTTGAGGACTGAATTTTTATGTAGCTTTCAACAAAACTTTTATCTGCTGTCTTACACAGAAACACTTAAATTCTATGAATGAATGTTATGAAGTAAAGTTTAATTTGAAACAACAAAATTACTTTAAATCGTGTCAATATTTTACACTAAAATGGTTCTCAGAGTTGATGGCCTTTATGATACTCAGTACATACCATGTTTGAATTATTTATAAATCAAATTCACGAATGTAATTTATTGCCATATACTTGTACTTTGTGTTCCTGTCCTTGAAGAGTTGCTGCCGAATGCTGGTAATGCAGCTTGTTTCAATATCCATCAGTGTGCATGTGAGGTGTGTGTTTTTATGAAATACCAAACAGCTGTGGCATTAATTTCTAATAGATAATTACTCAAAACTACATTGACACTCTTCAGTCAGTATAGATCAACTGGCAGTGATACATGGATCTTTTGGATAAGGACAGCTCTAAACTCAGATCTTTCAGTTTTGTGGAATAGAAATGATCGATTCTAATATAAATTTTTAATTAGCATTACGTTAATTATCTGTAAGAGTAAGTCAGATTGTGTTGGACCAAGTCTGCGCTCCCACAGTGCCCATGTGTCAGGCTCAGGAGAGCAGGAAAGTGGTCCTGATCTTCTATATCCTGGAGTCTGTCTGCAGTGTCTCAATTTGCAACTAGGTAGGGTGCTGAAAAGTACAGTGGCCCATCCCTGATAGACGAGTCATGGATCCCGACAGCACATGAAACAGGCCATTTGGCTCAGCTCGTCTATGCCAACCAAATTACCTAACTGAGCTCCGTCCATTTGGTCCAAATCCCTCTTGACCGGTGAAATGGCAGCTCTTAGTTGGGGTTTTTATCTATGAGGCCTTTTATTACTTGAGATGTGATGTATATCACTTCAAGTACTAAGTTTAATAATTTTTAAAATATTTACATTAAAATAAAGATACAAATAATTAATTGAATTGAATTATCTTTGTTACATCTCCGTCTAAATGAGCAATGTGCAATTTATAGTAATTCATAATAGTATGTACAACAGGACAGTCAATATAAAACAATAGACTTACAGGTCAAGAATTCCCATTGAAATCCATGGGGTTCAGCTTTTAAATGGCAATTTACCATATTCAAATGGAGGACCGTTGCAAAACCGGACCCTGTCATTGAAGTCTAGCAGTGAAGTAACTTGCAGGTCTCATTCTGACTTCTGGATAGGAAACTGTGTGCTTTACCTTTTCCCACCTACCTCCTCTCAGCTTCTCACTTCATCCTCCTTGTCCAACAGCCCACCTTTCCCCTCAGCTGGTCACACTTATCACCTGCCAGCTTGTACTCCTTCACCTCTCTCCCTACCTTATTCTGGCTTTTGCCCCCTTCCTTTTCAGGCCTGATGTAGGGTCCAGGCCTAAAACTTTGTTTATTCCCCTCCATCGTGCTGAGTTCTTCCAATATTTTGTGTGTTAATCTGTAAGTTACCTTTCTGCTGCTTAAGTTGTCAGATATATTAAAGCATGTGAATGCATTGTCAGGAAGACTGCATGTTCCACTGCTTAAATTTGACCTGCTGGAATTGTGGTGACTGCACTTGCTGCACTCCCAAGTATTAACTATGTCCTGTTTATTACCTTTGGCCAATGGAAATTTCAGTTGGAGCCAAATGGGTTTCGTATCTCAGCTACTCTGTCAGGTGAACAGCTGTGCCTGGCCAGAACAAATCCATACTTTACAGCTTTAGTGTCATTGCAGGACACTGAGTGATGGTCTTCACGCTTGTGCTGTAATTAATAGACTAGTCAGGTTTATTGTCATGTGCACAAGTCCGGTGAGATTACAAGATTAAATGAAGAACTTGCTTGCAGCAGCATCACACGCACAAAGATTCAGATGACACAAAATATAAATTTTATATGTACAAGACCGTGGGGTGGCACGCTAGCATAGTGTTATTACAGCACCAGTGACCTCCAGCATTTTGTGTGTATTCGTCGAAGTTCAGTTCTTGCTACAGCCGTACGTTCTCCCTGTGACTACGTGGGTTTTTCCTGGGTGCTCTGGTTTCCACCAACACTCCAGAGATGTATTGTTTAGTAGGTTTATACATGTAATTGGGCAGTGTGGGCTCATGGGTCAGAAAGGGCCTGTTGCCGCACTGTATCTTTAAATAAGTAATGAATTATACACAGATTATACAATGAAGAGGGGGGAAAGACTGTGCAGAAATAAAGCACAATCAGAGACAAGTCCATGGTGGTGCAAGAGGTCTTTAGTTTTCCATTGCTGAGGGGGGGATTCGTAGTGTGCAGGTCGGTTCCAAGAACCTGATCACTTTAGCAAAGTGCCTGTTCCTGAATCTGGTCATGTGGAACTTCAGGTTTCTGTACTCCCGCCTGATGGTAGCAGCAAGAAGAGGGCATGACCTCTTGTAAAAGGATCTATGACATAATTGTATTATTTACCACGTCTGGCCTCTTTCATTCCAAAAATGACCTTGCATCATGATACGGCTGGTCGATTTGTGTGTGTGTGTGTTTTTTAGTGAATATTGTCAACCATATATTATTTCATCATTTAATCCACTGGCAGATGTGCATAGAATATTGTGCTTATAAATGGTGATCTCTCCGAAGGAGTTTATGTAGTTTGTGGAGGGAGTTATTCAGGGAACAGTGAGAAAGATAGTTAAGAATATTTTTGTTAGGGCCCTACGGCAGCATAGCAGTTAGCATGACGCTTTTGCAGCTTAGGGCATTCTGGAGTTGAGTTCAATTCCAATGCTGTCTGTAAGGAGTTTTTAAGTTCTCCCATGGGGCTGCACCAATTTCTCCCCACAGTCCAAAGACGTTCTGGCTAATAGGTTAATTAGTCATTGTAAGTTGTCCTGTTATTAGGCTAATAGGTGTGTTGCAGGGTAGTGCGGCTCATGGGCCTGAAGAGTGCTGTATCACTAAATTAAATAATTGATTTTAACTTATCAAAAAAATGTAGAATTGCAGTGGGATGTTTGTTGCAACACACACTGTTGGAGTAGCGGTGAATAATGAATGACTTTACTTGCACAGTTCTCTATTGTAACCTTCAGTCTTGCGCAATATACGCAGAAAGTGGAACTTAAAATATTGTATTCGTTTTGTTGTAGATTCTGCCCACATCGGTCACAGAAGAAGACAGTCTGAAGCCTGGCGCCTTATTTCATCAGCTGGCTTCTTTACACGATGATGATACATCCTCATCTTCAACAGCATCGTCGCTCTTTAAATTAGGCTGGCTATCAAGTATGACCAAGTGATAATGACAGCTCTGGGGTGGAGGCAACCTTTGATGTAGATAATCAATTAATAAATACAAAAATAAAATTGACTACTATTGACTCTGAAAATGTATTGATGTCTATAGTGTACAATTTAAATAGGTGGTAAGCGCAATTGCTTTAAAATTGCCATGAGTACTTCTGACATTATTAAGGTATCTTTTTCTATAAAAAGATAGTGTTGTGGAGTCTTCAGTATGTCAACTTGGGCCTTCAGTGAATTGGAAGCTGTTCAATTCCTAGTGATGCTAAATCAAATAACAAAATGGTAACGTGAGCTTGTCTCCAGGGTGTCAAGACTGCGTTCTAATGAGTGGATTCTTCAGCTGTTCATTCACGTGGGCATTCTCTCTTTCAATGTTTTGGCAGTACGCATCCATCAAATTGCAATCTTCCATTCCGTTTGGATGTGTGGTCCTATTTTGATTAAGCTCTTTATATTCCAAATATTTACATTGCTATGCTACTAAAAGAGGATGCAACCGAAACAGAGCTTGAAAAATACCTGAGAAATTTATAAAATTGATAGCCACAGGGTAGACAACTAGAATCTATCTCCTGTGGTAGAAATACCGAATGCTAGAGGGCATATCTCTAAACTGAGAAAGGGAACGTGTAATGGGAATGTGCATGGAATGTTGAGTTTATATAATCATCAGTGCCAACGTGGTAACAGAAGCAGATATGAGAGTAATGGCAAAGAGGCTTTTACATAGGCACATGGATCTGCAGGGAATACAGTGGGTATAGATCATTAACATGAAAAAGAAATTAGATTAATTCAGTGTCATATTTGGCACAGGCATCATGGGCTGGAGGGCCTTTTCCTGTATGGTACTGTTCTATGGTCTAAAAGGTACATGTGTCTTTGATGTAACACAGCCATAAAGTAGATTATTTATGGTAAGATTTAACATTTTGGCAGCCTTCATTATTAACCAAAAAAAGGGCATTTTTCTCTCCAGAAAAATCAATACTAAGTTTGTTGCTCAGCTGGTTCAAAGCTTTATCTCTTGTATTTGGGGAAATGTATGGTTGGATTATTGCCATAACTATTCTTGCATACATTTGTGCCAGAGGCAATACTGCAGAGCAAAAGGGGGGAAGAAAAGCTCATAAAACGAAGCTGTGTAATTGGATATTGCAGCCAATTACTCACCTGTTGTGTCATATCCCAGATATGCAAATTGTTCAGCATTTTGTTATAATCAACAACTTTCAAATGTTGTCCATGATATGAAAAAACATTGTATGTTCAAGTTACACTCCTACAATAGATTTACACCTGAAGAGAGTGATTTAATCTTTGGAAACTAAATCTTCATCTCTATGGTAACACCATAGTTTGATATTTAATACTGCTGTATTTTAACAGGCAGATTTTTTTTTTTTACCAGTGTTAGTTTTGAATCAAGTGACATACAAATTCTGTGTTAAATGTAGTAATATATGATTGGGGATAATTTATTATTAACTGCCATTAATTTGTTGGTAAATACATGATCGCAGCTAAGGATCCATGAGATCTAAAAGTGTTGGTTTGGTAGCTGAACTTTACCTTGCAGGCTTTCTGATCAGAAGGAAGACACGGTAAAAAATGTGTAGCATTAAATCCAAATATACAATTGATTGGTCTTTCTTTCTTGCCTGGAACCACTGTATATTCTCCTTTCAAAATATTAATTAGTTCTCTGGGAGCTAATGGAAAGGATAATATTGCTTACCAAATTACAGTATTACCAGAGCAACACACCGAATGTGGGAGGAACTCAGCAGGTCAGGTAGCATCTACAGAGAGGAATAAACAGTTGACATTTCGGCCCAAAATATTGACTGTTTATTTCTCTCCATGGATGCTGCCTGACCTGTTGAGTTCCTGCAGCACTTTTTTTTATGTTGCTCCGGATTAGCAGAATCTGCAGAATTTCTTGTGTTACCATAAACTTCCATAACTCATCCAATATGACTTGTATATTCAATATCAATCACTTTTTTAATGCTGGTTGCGCATTGAAACATTGGGGGAAGAGAAGTTCCTGCTTTGGGTAAAAAGAGTCTTCAATATGTGCTCAAACGAGAAAATTTGTTCAGTAAACTTTAAATGGAAGAAAATTACACCGGCCTACGTTTTAAACATTGTTCATTATGTGACCCTGATTATATAGAGAACTGAACAAAACATCTTGGACTTCCAAGGACGCAGCACGGTTTTTATAGTCAAAAGAAAAAACTACAACAATGGGGCATGTGAACTATCAGCGACTGTCATTTTGAAGATTCTTCAAATGATCAGTTTCCCATGTTCAACTGGAAAATATTCTGACTTGTCAAACTGATGTAAGACAGTGTCAACATGGTGTAGGTAATAGTGGTGCGTTATCAAGTAGGGAGAACGATGGCACATTGTGTCACTGCTGTCGAACGAAGATATAGATTGCTGGAGATATCTGTTCCATTGGGACAGATGTAATAGATATTTACAGTGTAAGGTACCACTTGACAAACCCAGCCTAAATCCCACTGAAGCTCTTGATCCATGGTCTTGTAGATTATGATATTTAGGAGTGTATGGATACTCCAAACATGTCAAGGCTTTGTCTTGCCACCCATGTGATGAAATCCATACCCCAAACACTCTTGGATGGGGGAAAGAAACCCCTTCTAATATGGAGGAACTTGTGGTCAATTTTCAGTCACATTTACTTGATTCCTTATGGTGAACTGGACTTGCAGAAAAAACTTCAGGGCACAAATTTATGTGCTGTGACAAGATTAACTAGATCAATGTTGTTTAGTAAAAAAATATCATTTGTTTCAGAGTTTTTAAATCTTTGGCTTCTAATTTTATTTTCGTGCAAACTAGAGTTTAGACTTGGAGCTAATAAAACCAAAAAAAACAGTAGAATTAGGCCATTCAGCTCATCAAGTCCACTCTGCCATTTCATCATGGCTGATCCCGGATCCCATTTAACCTGCTAAAAGCTGATTTCAACTCAAATCTTACCCTATAATGATAACGTGATGTTTCAAAACTAAATCCTATTCCAGAAAATTCCTCAAAATCAGAATAATCACGGACCCCCTCATCACCCATTGCCTCCGCTCAAATCAATACTCCATTTGTTCCTCCCTCACCATGCTGAACATCCTTATCATTAACTGCACTTAATACCCCAAACATCTGTACCTACAATTTTTTTCTCCTGTTTCCTCTTACTTGTCTATACCTCCCCCAATGTCCAAAATACTGCATTTGTGTCTGTTTTCTTGACAAAAGAATCACTGACACCAATTTGTCTTTCAGTAATGTACTGATTTCCAACTGCATTAAAAAAAAGATTGTGCTTTCTATCAGTCCACATTGGACCTCTCTTATCCATCATTACTGGCTGCCTTCATGAATTATCTTCGTGATCCCATCATATTGAACCTCTACAATCATGTTAAATGATTTGGCTACGAGCTACTCCCCCTACGGGTTCCTTTTGATTGTGCACCCCTTGATCCCTTTCTGCTGCAGAGCTATTGCCATAGTGCTTTACAATGGCAGCTTAAGTTTGGGGTTCAATTCCCACCACCAGCTGTAAGGTATGTTTACTACATAGATTTCCTTGCTGTTTCAATGTGGCAAAAAAGCTGATCTTTAAGACCTTTAACCTTTGATAAAATTTGTCACCAAAATCTTTCGGTCACCCACCCAGGCTTCTAAGGTTTCTATTCATGTGCTCACTCCTCTGTGAAACCAAAACATCTCACATACAGTATTTATCAAGTCACGCTACATACATGGGAGGAGAAATAGAGTTAATGTTTCAAATCCAAGGTTCTCTATCAGAATTGGGAAGGAAAGAAACAAAGCTCATTAAGCTGAAGGGAAATTTGAGGAGGATGTCTCTGATTGGGGAAAACAGCATGCCCACGGGGATACGCTGTAAACAAGATTATTTGGCCAATGAGTGAATGGGAGAATATTGACAGATAGAGCTAAAGCAATGTAAGGCTAACAAAATGCAGAGCAGGAAGACATACACAATAGGTCAGACTGGCCATGTCCTCCCAGAGGAAGCAAAAGAAATTTTTGAAAATAAGCTAAACCAATATCACAGATAGATGACTGACATAGACTGGGATATTAATTTACCTAAAGCTGCAGAATTCAAATGACCAGATGGCTGCAGATGTACCCGGATGGAAAATGAGTAACTGTTTGAGTTGGGGCCTATTTTAATCATACAGGAGGATACAGACCAATAGGTCAGAGTGGGATCGGGAATTAAAGAGGCAGGCAACAGGAATCTTGGTTACCCCTGTGAACCAAAGCAATCAACCAGTCTGCATTTGGTTCCTCCAACGTAGAAGAGAACATATTGAATCCAGTACATTGGATTAGAAGTGGAAGCAAATTGTGCATTAACTAGATAACTTTGTTTACAACTTATTAGCTTATCAGAAACATCTCCCTTGCCCTACTGTTCCTGCAACTTAATGAATTGTTTGTTTTCCCCTCCAGCCCAGTACCATCTTCAAACTGAAGTACTGGACCTCCTGAGTATTTCCAGCATCTTCTGTTTCTGTTTTAAAGTTCAAAGTAAATTTATTACCAAAGTACATATATGTCACCATATCCTATCCTGAGATTCACCTTCTTGCAGGCATTCACAGCAGATACAAAGTAATGCAATATAATCAATGAAAATTACCACACATAAGTAAACTGACAAACAAATGTGCTAAAGATGACAAATTGTGAAAATACAAAAAGCAAAACAAAAAAAATTATAAATAAATAATATTGAGAACACGAGTTCTAAGTCCTTGAAAGTGAGTCCATAGGTTGGGTAATTATTTCAGTGTTGGGATGAGGGAAGTTATTTACTCTGGTTCAGGAGCCTGATGGTTGAAGGGAAGTTCTCAGGTTTTCAGTTTTGATTTGATCTTCAATCATATATTTGCAGAAATCTTTTCTCCCCACCTCCGGTTGTCATTCTAACAGAACTTATTACCAAACATTTGCTTCTTGAGATTCAAGTTCTCCCCATTAATGTGCAAAATGTCTCCCTCTTGTGCTGTTCTGAGGATAATGCATGAAGTTATTAAAGATAGGTTATTGTTGTAATACTAATAGAAGATGTTAATGATATGAAATTAGAGTCAGAAAGTACTGCAGCACAGAAACCAGACTCTTTGGCCTATCTAGTCCATGTTGACCTGACATTCTGCCTACTCCCATCTACCTGCATCCAGACCCTAACCCTCCAAAACCCTCCCATCTATGTACCTATTCAAACTTCTCTTAAATATTACAATTGAAGTGAACATGACACTTGAAAAATTGACATGTTAGGCATCGGTCGTTATCTGAGGTCATAAAGGATTGATCTGCTGAATTACTCTCATTTTAATTTGCATTTTGTTCAGTTCTTTCAATTGTTTCCCCAAATTATTGGATATTGAAACTTAGTAAATATTGAAAGGCCTGGACAGAGTGAACGTGGAGAGAACATTTTCAATAGTGGGAGAATCTGGGACCAGAGACACAGCCTCGGTACAAGGACAACACTTTAGAACAGAGATGAGGAGGAATTCCTTTAGCAGGGGGTGGTGAATCTATGGAATTCATTGCCACAAACGGATATGAAGGACAAGTCATTGGGTATATTTAAAGTGGAGGTTGATAGGTCCTTGATTAGTAAAGGCATCAAAAGTTATGGGGAGAAGGCAGAGGAATGCATGAGAGGGATAATAAATCAGTCATGATGGAATGGGAAGGCAGACTTAATGGGCTGAATGGCCTAATCTTGCTCCTATGTTTTATGGTCTTAAGTTAATTTAGAGACACCCAAGCCATACTTGTACTGTTTCCATACATTATTTCTACTGTTCTTCCTGCTATCTAGTTTGAATTGGATTCACTACAGAACTCCATTCCTTTCTTAAACCTGTGCAGATGTTTAAAGTATAACTCTAGAAGCCAACGCAGGTTGAAGAAAGAAGTCCTATCAGTTGAATGTTAACCAACATTACTCTGTGCAGACATTGCTCATCTTTGACGGCTTCGCATTGCCCATATAAGAAGGAGGGCGGAGGCAACCTTTCGTCAGCTCTCTGCTTACTGGTTTTACTGACTAGAGATTCGTGTTCTCATGCCTGTCTCTTATACATTTGTTCACCCATCTGGTTACAGGACTGAAATCAGAAACATTCTCAATAAGCTACTCACTTAGAAGAAAACTTCATATTCCTGAAAACAATTTGCAGGTCGTGCCTTCACTCCCTTATGGAATAGTGTATCTAGCTGCTCCCACAACAGTTTTTTAACTAAACTCTCCAATTAACAAAAGAGGTATGACTAGACGATATACTGCCACGAGGAAGCAGCATCCATCATCAAGGCCCCTTACCATCCAGGCCATGCTCTCTTCTTGCTATTACTATCAGGCAGAAGGTACAGGAACCTTAGTTCCCATGCCACCAGGTTCAGGAACAGTTATTACCCTGCAACCATCAGGTGTTGGACCCATTGTGGATAACTTCACTCACCTCAACTCCAAACTGATTTCACAACCTACAAACTCACTTCCAAGGATTCTGCAACTCATATTCTCAATATTATTTTGCACGATTTCTCTTCCTTTACACATTGGTTGTTTATCGGTCTTTTTACAGTTTTTCATAAATTTTATTGTATTTTTTTAGCTCCCTGAAAATGCCTGCAAGAAAATGAATCACAATGGTAGCATATACATACTTAGGTAATAAATGCTACTTCAACTTGGATACATCCTCATGCCTGTTTTATCATCTCTCCCAATTCCACTTTCGCCGTCCTATTCTCATACTTACCCCATCACACACGTTAATTAGCCACAATTCACATGGAAGGAAACTACAGTCAGTAAGTTCATTGGCTACTTTTCTTCTAGAGTGTAGGTGAGAAAAGAGGTGGCAATATTATCGATTCAGGATAATAGAACAATAAATATATCACAGATCCTAGCCCTTTGGCCCATCGAGTCTATGCTGAACAGGTGCCACCCAGCTCGTCCCAAATTCCCACATTTGGCCTGTATGCCCCTAAGCTCCACCCTTCCACATACCTATCCAAGTGCTTCTTCAATTAAACTATTGTACCTGCCTCAACCAGCTCCTCTGGGACCTCATGCGTAGAAAAAGTCCACCTAGCTCTTCCTGGATTCCAACGGACCTAACTTTCCAGACCTTGGCCAGTCTACTGTGTGGCACCTTATCGAATGCCTTGCTAAATTCCAAATCGACAACTTCCACTACCCTGCCCTCATTTACCCTTTTTGGTAAACTCCAAAAGATTCGTCAAGTACAACTTTCTACATGCTGGCTCCTAATCAGACTCCGTCTATGCAAGTGCTGGTTGACAACAAAGCTGGAAAAATACAGTAAGATAGGTCACTCTTTGTTCTTGTTTTTGTAGCTTATTCTCCTCAAGCAGCTGCCTCCAATCTTTACACTCCTCCTCCAAACTTGCTCCATGTGCCTCTACCGTATTCCCCACCCTGCCTCCATCTAACATTTACCTGGTACTGCCCTTTCTATTTCTCTCCCATACCTGGCACAACCCACCTGTCATCACATACTCCTCCTCAATCCACCGACCAACTTAGACCCTTTTCTCCACACTCCCTTTCTCCACGTTACACTGGCCATCTCCCCCTCTCCAGAGTGTCCTGATGCAAGGTTTTGACCCGAAACGTCAAGGGATCCTTTCCTCCCACAGATGCTGCTTGACCTACAGCAGATTGCTTGTTGCTGGGTGCTTGACAATTGCATGGACTTGGTATCCTTTGGAGCTTGTCACCATGTCCAATTGCAGAATGACTATGAGACTGATCTTGCTCTGTTATCCTCACTCACACTTGCTAATCACTTGAAGCAATTGTCAATAGAGACACACGATGAGATTCTCACCACTCTGGTATCACATCGCACTGCACTCTCAGCTGGCTGATCAACCAAGCATTTAAAAATGGTTAAATTGTTTTAACAATATATTGAACAACACTCTAAAACGTGACTATCTTTTACTTCTGAATAGTTACTTGGCAGATTCAGAAAATGCAACTTGCTGGAATGCTCCCAGAGGCTATTGTTCCTACAGGACAGTTAGCCAGATGCAAATCTATGATTACAATAATTTTTATTTCACAGGTTTTTACTATTTTTAATGTTTCATTGAAGGGGTGACTAGGGAGGGGCAGAACTCTGCCATGGACGGTCCCAACCCTGGTTGTGAAAGGAGGAAGGTCAGCCGTGGACCCTGTAAAACCCAGAGCTACGGAAGCACCAAAAGAAGCTCCAAGGCATCTTCAAAGATGGGCTACACCTGGGGACAACTTGAAAGACTGGCCCAGGACAGAGGACTCTGGCGAGATACTGTTGGCAGCCTGTGCCCCAGTAGGGGTGATGGCTCAAGCAGAGAGGGGTAGCAGGTGAGGGTAGACAGCAGTCCTCACATTCTGGTGAAATAGGACGTACCGATCCTAGCATGCAAAGTCAGCCCCAGAGAACTGGGCGGAGGAGACCAACAATGAGATCCAATGACGGTTCTGCAATGCTTTGTGGCGATCAAAGGGTATGACAAGGTACAGAATGAGTCATGGTCATTCACTGCAACCCAGGAAGACCCCGGTTGTGATGACTACTCGTACTACTGAGGCCGGACTTCTGAGGTCGAGAGTGTGGAACTGCCCACTGCAGTGGCTTTTCCATTTTAAAAAAAAACTCACGCTGTCATTGTCAGATAAAACAGACATCCAATGTTTCAACAGAGCACACAATCCCGTTCTTTTGTCACTCCATAGCACAGCCTTTAATTGCTTTTCTTTATAACTTTATTTACTGCCTTCATGTATATTTTAAACTATCACAGCGAAACTTTATAACATAATATTTTTGTGGAACAGTTCTTTTTTAATTGTGACACCCACAGAAGGAATGTCTGCCATCTCAAGACAGTGAAAAACCATACAACACAGGGGCAGCATTTAATAGTCACCTAAAATAAAAACAGAAAATACTGCAAATACTCGGCAGGTCAGACCGCATCTGTAAGACCATTCGGCCCATCAGGTTTGCTCAACCATTCCATCATGGCTGATTTATTATCCCTCTCAACACCACTTGCAAGTCCTGACTAATCGAGAACCTATCAACTTCCACTTTAAATATACCCAATGGCTTGGCCTCCACGTCCGTCTGTGGAAATGAATTCATACATTTAAGATGAGGAGGGCAAGTTAAAAGATGTGAGGGGTGAGTTTTTAAAAACACAGAGAGTAGTGGGTGCCTGGGATATGCTGCCCAGGGTGACTGTAGAAGCAGATACATTAGGGACTCATAAGAGACATTTAGATTGGCACATGAATGTGAGGGGAATGGAAGGATATGGACATTGTGTAGACAGAAAGGTTTCTTTTAGTTGGCCGTTCAGTTACTAATTTAATTAGTTCAGCACAAAATTGTGGTCTGTAGGGCCTGTTCCTGTGATGTACTGTTTGTTCTATTTACTATGTTCCAGACACCCTTTGGCTAAGTGGACTATCAGGTCGTAGAAGTGTAACCCTAGTTTCCCTCTGCAGATAAATGAGGTAATAAGTAACTAATTAGTTAACAACAGGAATTCTGCAGATGCTGGATTAACTAATTAGTTAAACTATTTTTGGCCTTAAATATAATTAATAAGAAGGAAACTTTTGGGAAACTTGCATGAGTAATATTAACAGGCAACACTCACAACACGCTGGAGGAACTCAGCAGGTCAGGCAGCATCCGTGGAAACGATGAGTCGACGTTTCGGGCCCGAGCCCTTCATCAGGACTGACGAGGGAAGGGGCAGAGGCCCTATAAAGAAGGTGGGGGGAGGGTGGGAAGGAGAAGGCTGGTAGGTGCCAGGTGAAAAACCAGTAAGGGGAAAGATAAAGGGGTGGGGGAGGGGATAGGCAGGAAAGGTGAAGAAGGAATAGGGGAAAGCACAATGGGTAGTAGAAGGAGGTGGAACCATGAGGGAGGTGATAGGCAGCTGGGGGAGGGGGCAGAGTGCAACTGGGCAACTAACAAGCAACTCTGAGAGAAATGGTGGTAATGCTGTGCTTAAAATACCAAACAAGTAATGTGGAGATTTGAGTTTACTTCCCACTGTGGCAGCTATGAAAATGCAGTTCATAATCACATTAAAATATAGTGAGTTTAAAACCCTTATATAGTTCACCAATATCCTTCAGGAAGGAAATCTGCCATTCATACTTGGGTAGGCACATACACTCAATGGCCACTTTATGAGGTTTATAAGGCGCAAAGTTACTTGGGGGTCCTTGTGCAGGATTCTCTCAAGGTTAATTTGCAGGTTGAGTTTGTGGCGAGGAAGGCAAATGCAATGTTAGCATTCATTTCAAGTGGACAAGAATATAAAAGCAAGGATGTAATGTTGAGACTTTATAAAGCACTGGTGAGGCCTCACTTGGAATATTGTTCGCAGTTTTGGGCCTCTTATCTGAGAAAGGATGTGCTGAAATTGGAGAGGGTTCAAAGCAGGTTCATGAAAATGATTCCAGGATTGAACAGCCTGCCATATGAAAAGTGTTTGATGGCTCTGGGCCTGTATTCACTGGAATTCAGAAGAATAAAGGCTGACCTAATTGAAACCTATCGAATGGTGAAAGGCCTTGACGGGGAGGATGTTTCCTTTGGTGAGAGAGTCTATGACCAGAAGACACAGTCTCAGAACAGAGGGGCATCCTTTTAGAATGGAGATGAGGAAGAATTTCTTTAGCCAGAGAGTGGTGAATCCGTGGAATTTTTAGCCACGGGCAGCTATGACTACCAAGTCTTGATGCATATTTAAGGTAGAGGTTGATAGATTCTTGATTGGTCAGGGCATGAGGGGGGGAGGGGGGAATGCAGGAGATTGGGGTTGAGAGGAAAATTGGATCGGTCATGATGAAATGGCAGAGCAGAGTCGATGGGGTAAATGGCCTAATTCTGCTCCAGTATCTTATGGTCTAAAATCAGTATAGCCCTTCCTTCCTACATTACCCTCCATTTTCCTATTTAAGAGCTTCTTAAATGTCCCTAATGTGTCTACCACCATCCCTGGCAGGGCATCCACGCACCCACCATTCTTTGTGAAAAGAACTTACCTCTGACAACCCCTGCTATACTTTTCCCCAATCAGCTTAAATTTATGCCTCCTTGTATTAGCTATTTCTTTCCTGGGAAGAAGTCTCTGGCTATGTTCTCTTTCTTCGCCTCTTATCATCTGGTACAGTATATTTCTGACAGCTTAAGCCCTTTGTTAACTCCCTAAAGACAGAATCTCAGTTCGATAGTGGTGCTTGCATTCAGAATCTTGTAAATGGCCTTTATGAGAATCCCAGATTAATTGTTCATCCTTTCCAAATTGATTTTTGAATGAAATTCTCCCTCAGTGCTAAAAAGCAGCTGTGACATTATGTGGATCGCTTAACTCAAATACTATACACCGGCAAGAGTTCTAGATCAAATCCCATTTCATGGTCCAAAAGGAGCCTAGTTGGAAAGAGTTAGACCCGAAGGTCAAACCCATGATTGGCAAGTGCTGGGGTGAAGCTTGAAGTTGGAGGTTCAATGTCTGAGAGGACTCAAGGCCATTCCTGTCTGTGTGGATAAGGGGGTAGGAGGGTGGAAATGGGCTGTTTTGCTGTCGTTGTCTTGCTTTGTTTCGTTATTGTTGCTGTTCCTGGTGTTCATACGATGGGTGTGATCTGTTGGCATCATAATGTCTGGCGAAACCTGTAGGCTGCTGCCAGCACATCCTTGGGTATGTCGATTGCTAACAACTGCAAAGCATTTCACTGTATGTTTGGATGTATAGCTTACACTTAAGCCTTCTGAACCACAGGGCTGCAGCAACCCCACAACCCTGGTTAGCCCTAACCCTACTGTATAACGATCAATTAACCTACCTGGAGACCCACACATTCCACGGTGAGGGCGTACAGCGATTCTTTACAGAACACGCTGGAATTGAACTCCGAGCTCTGAAAGCATCGCGCTAACCCTGACACTATGGTGGCGCCCAAATATATGTGATAAATAAATCTGAGTCTGAAGTCGGCAAACAGTTTAATGGTTGCTATGTCTTACCAGCAGCTATGTTGCTGCACTAGTATGCCACACCCCTATCAGCTGTATGTACAGGATGGCATACGTAGATTGATAAGTTGGTCATTTTAGAGCAGACCAGTAACATTCTCCAGAAATTGAGGACTCAGGCCTCTTCTATTTTTGTTATTAATATTGTGGATTACCAAGGTGGTAGGGAGATTCAGAAGGTGCAATCTCGAAGCTCTAATATTGACTTTGATTTTAACTCAAGTATTGCCATAGCAACAACTTTGAGACTGCTCTTCTGTAACTAAAACAGCATCTTCAGTTCCTTTGGGATACAGTCTGTCTTTATAATGCAGTGTTTGAGGATACAAATTGCTCTCTAGGAACTCTCACTTCCTCTTCCTAACCTTTAGTGATCCTTGGCTTTCCATTTCTGCAATTAGAAAGCATGCAGCAGGCACTGAGGAATCACACATTTCTGATACCGGAAATACGTCATATCTGGGTATCAACATCTCTGAAGATCTATCCTGGGGCCAACCTAATTACAATGAAGGCACGACAGTGGCTATATTTCATTAGGAGCCTGCGAAGAGTTGGCATGTAACCGAAGACTGCAGCATATTTCTACGTGGGGAGCATTCTGACTAGTTGTGTCACTGTCTGGCAATGGAGGGACCACAGCACAGGATCTTTGAACACTGTAGAACAGTGATCCTCAACCGTTTTTTGGCCACGTCCCCCTGAGGATCTCTTCTCAGGTTCCAGGGCCCCCCTTTCAAAGAGGGATACCACACGAACAGATAGACAGAAAATCATTTATTACTGAACACCAAGAAAACTTGAACATTCCGACATACTGGACAAAACTTAAAAAAAAAGACTGTATGAAATTAAACATCTATCAGGCCCAACGCGATCCTTGAGCTTGGTGCTTTTCTGCGAGTTTCATGATATCGGGCTCCAAATTAGACAATGACAGTCGGAGGTCACCTCTTGCGTATGCAGTAATTAACACTTTTCACAACCTACCTTAACATATAATATGTCCAAACACATACACTTTAAAGTTACTAGGCTAAAAAAGGCCTAGCAAGACACGCTGATCTTCGGAGAATGAAGTATAGCGATAACGGATGCAAGAAACCTTGATTGAATACGGTGACCTGGTGAGGTCTGATTCGTGACTGACTCTGAAGTGAGGCTGTGTGGGAGGAGCTTAAGCAATGAATTCACCAGGCGCGCCGAATTCAAACGGTGTGTTGGAAAGATATTATAAATAGGAGGGAAACTGTTGACTCTAACGAAGGTTGCTGCTTGGGTATTTCATCGGTTCAGTTACCACGGCCCCCATAAACCCTTGGGGCTCCCCTTCTCACAGTTTTCAGTTGGTGGTCCCCTTCAAATGTGCCATGGCCCCTGTTGAGGAGGGTTGTAAACTCAGCCAGCTCCATTATGGGCACCAGCCTCCCCAGCATCAAGGACATCTTCAAAAGGAGATGCCACAAAAAGACCACATCCAATATTAAGGGCACCCATTACCCAGCATATGCCCTCTTCTCTTTGCTACCATCAGGGACAAGGCACAGGAGCCTGAACACACGTACTCATTGAGAACAGCTTTTTCCCCTCTGCCATTAGATTTCTGAACGAGTAACTAACTAACCCATGAACACTACCTCACTATTTTTTTTGCTTTCTTTTTGCACTACCTACTCAATTTAATTATATATGTTATTCCTTTCTGTGCCTTGTGGCTCATTGGGCAGTAACCTTACCATTTCTTTAGCATTTTTGTCTGTTTTTTAATGAGGCTGAGTTACTAGCTCGACACTCAACCCAACATGGATGGAAAGTTTACAGGAGCTGTATGGATTCCAACCCTCAACCACTCGCCTTGTAGTCCAGTGTGGATACCACTACGCCATTAGCCAACATATATATGTAGGGAAGCGCGCGCGCACACGCACACACATTTTTTATATATATATATATGTACACACACATATAGTAATGGTTTTTGGTTAATAGAGCTGAGAGTTAATTGGGGCAGCTGCTTATTTGGGCACGTGGCCAAGTGGTTAAGGCATTTGTCTAGTGACCTGAAGGTCGCTAGTTCGAGCCTCGGCTGTGGCAGCGTGTTTGTGTCCTTGAGCAAGGCACTTAACCTTACATTGCTCGTGTCTGTGCGAGGAGTGGTGTCCCACACAGACTTTCAATCTGCACCTTGTAAGGCATGAAAATGCCCAATGCAGGCCTCTCATGGTCTGAGTCGGCATTTCCTCCCTCCCTTATTTGGAACAACTCTTACAGCACAAAAACAAATTGAGATAATAGTTGGGTTCCCCTTCATTTATTTGGGATGCTATGCCACTTAATTGGGATAGGATACTGTTGTCGAACGGGTTCTAGCTGTCAGCTGGGTGCACTGGCATGGACGTTAGACGCTATACCGTGCTGAGAGGGAACTGTTTTTAAATAGTGTCAGTTTCCGGATGTTTGTGTTCAAAAAGCAGTGATTTTTGTCACTGATAGTTGCCGTGAAATAAGCAGTGAGACAACTTGGAACCGTTTTGTTCACTACGGCTTCAAGCATTCAGGCTTAGAGATGCCAGAAATGGCCAGGAGTGAAAATGAAAGGATTTCACAACTTCAACAAGTTAGGACCTACGAACTCAGGTTTTGACAATCACCTTGAATGTTACAATGAAAATGAAGATGCGGAGGATGTAGTCGTTGATAGTATTGTACGAAGGCAGTCCATTATCTGCATGAAGTAACTGCTCTGATTTTGTTCATGGTGTACACTTTATGAATTCCTCTGTCAATAACAACTAGGAACTAATAGAACTTTATAGTACTGTAGTAGTATTGGTGGTGTTCTAATTTGTTCTTCATTTCATTTAAATACAAACCCCATTTCCAGAAAAGTTGGGATATTTTCCAAAATGCAATAAAAACAAAAATCTGTGATATGTTAATTCACGTGAACCTTTATTTAACTGACAAAAGTACAAAGAAAAGATTTTCAATAGTTTTACTGACCAACTTAATTGTATTTTGTAAATATACACAAATTTAGAATTTGATGGCTGCAACACACGCAACAAAAGTTGGGACAGAGTTAAAATAAGATTGAAAAGTGCACAGAATATTCAAGTAACACCGGTTTGGAAGGCTCCACATTAAGCAGGCTAATTGGTAGCAGGTGAGGTATCATGACTGGGTATAAAAGTAGCGTCCATCAAAGGCTCAGTTTTTGCAAGCAGGGATGGGTCGTGGCTCACCCTTTTGTGCCAAAATTCGTGAGAGAATTGTTAGTCAGTTCAAAAGGAACATTTCTCAACGCAAGATTGCAGAGAATTTAGGTCTTTCAACATCTACAGTACATAATATTGTGAAAAGATACAGAGAATTCAGAGACATCTCAGTGCGTAAAGGGCAAGGTCAGAAACCACTGTTAAATACACATGATCTTCGAGCCCTCCGGCGGCACTGCCTAAGAAACCATCATGCTACTGTGACAATTATAGCCACCTGGGCTCGGGAGTACTTCGGAAAACCACTGTCACTCAACATAGTCCGTCGCTGCATCCAGAAGTGCAACTTGAAACTGTATTATGCAAGGAGGAAGCCATACATCAACTCTATGTAGAAACGCCGGCGAGTTCCGAGCTCATCTCAGATGGACCGAAAGACTGTGGAACTGTGTGCTGTGGTCAGATGAGTCCACATTTCAGCTAGTTTTTGGAAAAAACGGGCGTTGAGTTTTCCGTGCCAAAAATGAAAACGACCATCCAGATTGTTATCAGCGAAAGGTGCAAAAGCCAGCATCTGTGATGGTATGGGGGTGCATCAGTGCCCACGGCATGGGTGAGTTGCATGTATGTGAAGGTACCATTGACTCTGAGGTGTATATTAGGATTTTAGAGAGACATATGTTGCCATCAAGGTGACGTCTCTTCCCTGGACGTCCATGCTTATTTCAGCAGGACTAATGCCAGACCACATTCTGCACGGGCTATAACAGCGTGGCCTTGTAGACACAGAGTGCGTGTGCTTGACTGGCCTGCTGCCAGTCCAGATCTATCTCCTATTGAAAATGTATGGCGCATCATGAAGAGGAGAATCAGACAACGGAGACCACGGATTGTTGAGCAGCTGAAGTCTTATATCAAGCAAGAATGGACAAAATTTCCAATTGCACATCTACTACAATTAGGATCCTCAGTTCCAAAACGATTAAAAAGTGTTATTAAAAGGAAAGGTGATGTAACACAATGGTAATCATGCCTCTGTCCCAACTTTTGTTGGGTGTGTTGCAGCCATCAAATTCTAAATTTGTGTATGTTTACAAAATACAATTAAGTTGGTCAGTAAAACTATTGAAAATCTTTTCTTTGTACTTTTGTCAGTTAAATAAAGGTTCACGTGAATTAACATATCACAGATTTTTGTTTTTATTGCATTTTGGAAAATATCCCAACTTTTCTAGAAATGGGGTTTGTACATAATTTGTTACTCAGTTTGTCTTTTTGATACCTTTTAAACTATTTCCATTAAATTTTGGCTGTCTGGGCCAGAAGGTACTTGTTCCAGAAGGTACTTGTTCCAACATGTCCCAATTAACCAGAAGCCACTATAAATGCCTTACTGTAATTTAAAGTTTTTTAAACATATTGCACTGTACTGCTGTCACAGGACAACAAATTTCATGACATATTAAACCTGATAGTGATTCTGAACTCACAGTTGTGGGCGACTGGAACCAGGTTAACATCAAAGGAACCTGAGAGAGTGGTAATCACTTCCCAGTCCATCCCAGGCTTGTCACTTCCTTCTATCCAGCAAGGATTCCTGCTGCCCTGAATATTCCCTTTTCTGCCTCCTTTCTTCTGGATGAAGTTAAAAGTCTTAAGTACAGCTTCTCCCCCACAGCTGTCAGACCCCTGAACCAATCACACCCCTCACATTCCCTTCCCGGTGATGCCACCATGCTCTTGGACTTTTAGATCTACCTTGTCATAGAGCACTACACACAGAAACAGGCTATTCAGCCCATCTAGTCCATGCCAAACTATCAATCTGCTGAGTCCAACACACACAAAATGCTAGAGGAACTCAGCAGGCCAGGCAGCATCGATGGAAAAAAATACAGTCCATATTTCAGCCCAAAACCCTGATAAAGGGTCCCAACCCAAAATGTCAACTGTTTATTCCCCTCCATAGATGCTGCCTGTCCTGCTGAGTTCCTCCAGCAATCTGTGTATTTTGCTCTTTGTATTTACTGTTGTACTGTTCAGTTTGCATGCTTCACACAAACTAGGAATTTCATTGCACCCAGGTGTGTATGACAATAAACTAATCCGAATCTGACGATCTGGAAGATAAGCATTGTATTGTAAAAATACATTATTTTATATTTATTTATTTAGAGGGACAGTGCAGAGCTGGCCAATGAACTGACCACCCATCAACCCAAATATGAAACACTAGCACAAAACAATTTCCGATCACCAATTAACTAACTAACCGGTGTCTTTGGACTGAGCGAGGAAACCGGAGCACCCGGAGGAAACCCACGCGATTCACGGGGGTAACGTCCCTATAGACGGCGCAGGAACGGAATGCGTTATCCAGGTTTGAGTTCGAATAAATCAATTTATCAAACCCAGTGTTTGACAGGAGGCCGATATCGCATTTCACAACTTTCATTCGCAATTTTAAAGAATTATTTCTACGAGACAATGCCATGCATACCAAGATGTGCAGGAGGGACATTGAAAACAATCCTCCAGTCACTTGAACAATCACCTGATTTAGATTGCAACACACACACATACACACAAATTGATGTCAGTGAGCGAATCGTATCGGCCTAAGTATCCTGAATTGAGTGGAACAAAACCGAACCAAACAAAAATCAAATCCGTGCTTGTTATCTGCAAATGTTAGAAATTGCCCAAGATCAAAGTGACTGGGACAAGAGTTCAGCTGACATTAATGAATTATCTACGAGTTATGTACCGGATTGTTTATGGGTTCTACTCAAATCCTATGCAAATATGCTAAAACACAATTTTAAACAACGTGTCTTCTTGCATGATACACGGCAACTGCCGTTCAAATGGTAGGAAGTGTATTTGATTAAATATATTCCTCCCACCTTGTTTGAGATCAATGTTCCTTTTGCAGTTGGACTACAATTCCCAGAATGCCTTCTCCTCCAGCAGGAAGAACGCGATGACACGCTGAGAAGTTTGGAGCTGGTGAACTGAGCTCCGGCCGATCATGTAGCTGCAGCTCCGTAATTACCGAAACGGCATTTTGCAATTGCAAACCTTCTACTGTTTGCAGCTTGCTTCCGAGCTGTGCAACCGGCCATTCCCTCTGCACAGCTCGCATCTGCAAGAAATCGGTCAGGATTCCCAGGTGGATGAAAATTGGGAGGCAGCAATTTTTTTTGCATCTTTGTTGCAAAGCTGAAAAGGCAAAGTCTTTTGTGATTCCCCTCCCCCTCCCATTCCCAGCAGGGGGAAAAAGAAAAAAATGTCGCTGTCAAAAGGAGGTAAGGTTTGCACAGATATATGGGGCGATATCTGAGGAGAATGCAAAAAGAGCAGCATTTTATGCAAAATGCATTGATGCACCTTGAGCTTTGCAGTTTCAGTGCTAAGTTTCAAGGCTTGCAGAGCTGATTGCATTTCCTGTTTTAGCTGAACATACCGAATTTGCATTTTGCAGACAGGATCTTGAGGCTGGGTTTTGCTGTTCAGCTGGTCTCTGACGTATTTGCATTCCGATTACTGAGCTCAGGGTGCTTTTTTGCAAACAGATCGAGGTGCTTATGCATTACGTAAGGCATTACCAAGTGGGTGGTGGTGTGTGTGTGTGGGGGGGTAGCGTTTAAATGCGTTGCATTGATCAACAGAGATGCGTGCAACTATAATAATTAGGATTAAGGACATTGTTTTTAAACGCGAGCTAAATCGAAAAACTTCGCAAATTGTTCCCACCAGACAAAAGTATAGTGCATAAGTCGCTTGTACCAGACAAATTTGCAAAAGTAATTTAAAAACTCGCAAAATAAGGTAGCGATGCATTTGGAATGCACAGAACTAATGCATTTCATATCAAGTTGCAAACTACAGCAAAGTATGCCGCCTTCGAATTTAATTCTGCGTGTGGTAATGCTATTCGCCTCTTTCAGTGCCGATTACACATGATACTTAAAACTATTCGAAGAGTTATACTAATATTAGACTTCGACACGCTCGGGTTTTCCTGCCAGTGTAAAATCATCCCATGTCCGCCGCTGTTTGTGTGAATTGGCCATTTATCGCCTGTAAGCACAAAGACTGGGTGCATCTGTCGCCGCCTTTTGCATCTGTTAATGAGATGGTTGCGGAGATAGCACAAGCCCCGGCAGTTCTTTCGGTGACCGATTGACAATAGCGGAGTGTCGCCTCTCGGACACCCTCCGCGGAAACTCCTCGCTCCATTAATTACCACTCACCTTTGACCGGCTCTCACAGTGACCCGCATAAGTAACCAGAGCCCCCCTGTCCTTTCAATTGTGTGTTTATCAAGGCGCGGGGTGCAAGTGTTGGGAATGTGGACTATTCCCATTGTTTTGGAGAGTTTGCATCCGGCTCCAGTGCTGGAGCGAGAATGGAAAAGCGTAAAGAACCGCCCCAACATTGCGATTCCCTTCCCGCCTCACGCCGCAGAAGAATAATGTGCACGACCAACTTCTTTTTCCAAGTAAAAGTTGGTGTCGGAGTCTGGCGACCCACTTTGCATCCAGTTGTGGCGTACCAGTTTAATTTTGTTTTCGTGGCGTCTTTAGGAGACAAATCTTGTCTGGGATGTTGCAAATGTCGAGGATGTCCAGTCTGTCAGGCAGTATCTAGAGAGAGAGAGAGAGAGAGAGAATTGGGAAAACTGTACGTGGTCAGCATCGGGCACGGGAGATCAAGGTGCAGAGGCAGGGAAGGGTTGTGAATGCAGATCCTGGGGGATTTGTCCTTTCGCTATGTGCCCTGTCCTGAGAGATTACATGGCCTTAATGGTGGGGGGGGAATCTTGCACTGGGGCAAAGTCTCACAGTAACAATAAACCAGAATCGGGTTTAATATCACCAATATCTGTCGTGAAACGTGTTGTTTTGTGCCAGCAGGGAAGTGCAATACAAAATACACCGAAAATTACAATTAAAATATAATGCAAATAAGTATTGCAAAATAAGTGCCACCTATTCAAGGAGGAATTTCTTAATCAGAAAATATTCGGATTCTATGCCAGTTTTTCTTTACTCCAGCTAGGTAGGATGTTGAGTCATTTCAGCATATTCAAAGCTGAGGAAGGCTAAAGTAAAAGGAAGGAGGCAGGTAAATATAATTAGGGCCAAAGATTGGATGAGCAACCATTTTATTGAGTGGCAGAAATATGAGGCCTATTTCTGCATCTGTTTGCCAAGTCCTTAAAAGGGACGACATTGAATTAAAATGGGGCGGGTAGAGATGTAAATGGAAACAACAGATATCTTTTCTGAAATCAGTCAATGTGTTGGGGGCTTAACTGTACTGGGTTGGAAAATCACTCCTCTACTCTTCAGAGACGTCCTGTGGGACCTTGTACCTTGCAAGCAGGCAGGCAAAATCAAAAGCACATTCTCGGGACTGCACTTAAAATGTTGGCATGGATATTTGTGCTTGAGTCTCTGGGCAAATCCGCCGACTTGCAGGAGAGGCTGGGTGCTGTGTTTCTCCCACTTCAGGTTCAAATTAAATTTATTATCGAAGTACATATTTGTCATTATATACAATGCAGATATTTATTTTCTTGCATACAGTCCATCCCTACTTTTTGTTCTGTAAGTTGCATCATAGTTACCTTTGAGAAAGGAAATTTGGCCACTACAACTGGGGAAATCACATCTGGATCCCACAGGTGAGAGACAGAGTTGTTAGCATTGAAAGAGCAAGAACTGCTGTAATCAGTGAGAAAATTGAGAATAATTAAAAAATATTGCAGAATGTTTTTAAAATTAAAGTAATTAAATTTTTAATAGTAAATCTTTTGTAAGTTCTTTTGAAGAACTGCAGAGAAAATTTACAAGGATGCTGCCAGGAATTGAGGACCTGAGTCATGGGGAGAGGTTGAATTTATTCGCTGGAGTTTAGAAGAATGATGGGAGATTTGACAGAGGTATACAAAATTTTGATAGGTGTAGATAGGGTAAATGCAAGCAGGCTTTTTCCACTGGGAACACACATCAAAGTTGCTGGTGAACGCAGCAGGCCAGGCAGCATCTGTAGGAAGAGGTGCAGTTGACGTTTCAGGCCGAGACCCTTCGTCAGGACTACTGCGTTCACCAGCAACTTTGATGTGTGTTGCTTGAATTTCCAGCATCTGCAGAATTGCTGTTGTTTTTTTCCACTGGGGTTGGGTGAGACTCGAATTAGATGTCAAGAGCTGAAGGTGAAATATTTAAGGGGATGATAATGGGGAACTTCTTCATTCAGAGGGTGGTGTGATTATGGAAGCTGCCAGTGGAAGTTTAAGAGAAGTTTGACATGTAAGAGAAGTTTGGATAATATGTGCATGGGTCGGGCTTGGAGAGGTATATGGTCCAGGTGCAGGTCAGTGGGGCTAGGCATGATATAGTGGATAATTTCTGTACTGTAATATTAACTTTATGGCTCCTATCCCATCCATTGCATTAATATGTTGTTTTTCACATCCACATGGTGAGCCAGCTAGTGAATAAGCAACAGCAAGGTCCTATAAACAGTGCATTAACCACTGGATAATCTCTTTTAGTGGGTTGGAGTGAGGCAATAATCTGAAATAGCAATTTAAAAAAATAAAGATAATTATGTAGAATCAGAAATTAGAGACAGAGGGAGATCACGCATTCCTTTTCGTCTATGAAGGGCAAATAAAATCTAATGAGACTGATTCTGTAGGCTTGCGGTTTTGGAGGTAATCACACATTAAATGCTCCCTTTAAAGACAAAAGTTTCTGCCTCTAGAAGAAATGCCTCAGCACACTCTAACTTTCCATCTATTAAATCTATAGCCCATAGTTATTTAGTTAATTTAGTATTATATTAGGAGACTTATTTGCATTTTTGAGTTTTAGTTATTGTTGGTTCAATTTAAGGTTTCTTTTGGCAAAATTGTCTCTTTGTTTTAAGTAAAAACCCTGGGGCAAAACACATAATTTCCTTAGATAATAAATTGCAATTAACTGGGGAAAATTCATCAGTAACATTTGGGTTCACATTTTCATTTATCCAGATTTTTATCCCCACGCTCTGAGTGACATAGGCATGTATCACTTGTCTGCAGATAAGTGATTAGTCAATAGTCTGCTAATTATCTGCACTTAAAAAGTTGCATCCTTGAAGCAAAATGCATGGTTGGCATTCTGAAATACATGCTCAGCAGCATATTTGAGTTATTGATTAAAAATTTAAATTGAAGCATCACGGTAGTGTAGTGGGTAGCGCAACACCGTTGCAACTTGGGGGCTTAGCAGAGTTCAGTGTTCAATTCCGGAGCTGTCTGCAAGGAATTTGTATGTTCTCCGAGACTGCTCAGGTTTCTCTTGTGTATTTAATATTTCAGTTCTATTTGAATAATCTTGTGTGTGTACATAGTTAAGCATTCTTGTTCATTTAAATAAATTATTAAGGGTAATATGTAAAAATACATTAATTGCATATGCCATCACACTGTCACGTGATACGTGCATGCCTTGCTTAAAGCAAACATGAACTAGACTCACAATCTGGACTCCTGTATTTTCCTTTGAATTAATTTAATGTTTTGAAGTTACAAAACACAGATTTCCTCTGGGTGCTCTGGTTTCCTCCCACAGTTCAAAGATGTACCAGTTAGTAGCTTAACTGGTCATTGTAAATTGTCCTGTGCATAGGCTAGTGTTAAATAGCTGGGTTGCTGTGCAGTGAGGCTCGTTGGGTTGGAATGGGCCTGTTCTGTGTTGTATCTCTAAATAAATAAATCCAATCATATTTTTATTTTCTTCTTTCGACCTCTCATTTGTAGAGATTTTTGGTCTGATGCACATCCCTCTTGAAAACGGATGTAAGTGTTGCTTGCATGTGGTGCTTAGTTTATTTTCATTCCTTGGTTTTGATAAGGCCGTTCATGGAAAATCAGTTCACAATTGAATAAATGATTACTTAATAGCTGTAAGCCTATCAAAAGGATTCCAAGATTTCATTAAAGGATTATGAAATTGGTACCATGTACTTTAGTTGAGTAACATCTCAAATATCTAATCAGGATGCGAGTCCTGAAGTAGGGTTTCAGCTCGAAATGTCGACTGTTTATTCATTTCCATCAATGCTGCCTGACCTGCTGAGTTCCTCCAGCATTTTTGTATGTCTCTCTTTTTTAAGTAATGTTTCAATTTATTTTCAGCTGCTTGTGTTGATTTCATGGGAGAAATAGCTTGACAATTTAAGAGAGTATAAAGGAATTGAAGAGCACATGTTCTTTGGTTAATGGTAGTGATGGTACACAGGGAATACATCTTTCTATCTTCACTAAAACCTGAGGAGGGCATTGATACTTAAGATTTAATGTAAAAATTATAATTAATGTGAACATTAAATTTTTTTAATCTTTGTGAAAGAATCATAGTAATGGAAATTCTGCAGTTCCCACCCCTCTCAAAAGAATGATATATTTTTCTGGGGCAGATGCAAAGAAACCTTTACATCATCACAAATCAAGTTTGAAGTGGTTTCTTCATTCACATGTAGCCCCCTTTAGTACTGTGTACATTTTCTCTAAGCAATCTTCTCCCAATGGAATATGTAGTTCACTGTTTTATCATATTCAGTAAATTAAATTCTTGAAGAACTATCTTTACACTGCAAATGCTCCATTCAGTACTAAAACCATAGCAAAGTCCCACTGGCAGAAGGAACTGTTCTTATTGGTTTGTACGTGTGCAGGTATCTTTCAGCTTGTGGATTCAGATGTGGAAGTGCTGAATGAGAAAACATTTTGGCATCTTGTTCCAAGGTTAAGGTAGCCTATACAATATTACTTGAATTGTATTGGGTAAGATGCCGTGTTCGGTATCTATGAACTTATTGAACACACATTCCTGAATAGGCTGTTGTGCATTAGTTTTTCTGCACCATTATATAGTTCTTCCTTTTCCCAATGACCCACTTTTCTTGTGGAGACGTTTTAATTTTGTGTTTTTTTTAAAGAAAAAGGTTCCAGTGAGTACAGTCGCAGTTTTATGTTGCTGAACGTGCATTTTGTACAGTGAAAACTTCTCTTGCAATGATTTAAAATAGTTTCAGGTTTTCAAGTGGCTATCACAATTCTGGTTTAAAAAAAAGTTCCCATAAATCTTATTGGGCTCTTTTTACACTGAAAGGTTTTCTTGTAGTGTTTCTGTATAACCAGAAATTAAATAAAATGATGAATTTGCATGCTTTGTATCATAGATTTGTTTGTGTTGCTCAAGAGTTACTTTAACTACATTGTTTGAAATGGAAAATGGACATTGGGCTGTACATTTAATCTGGTAATTAGCAACAATTTCCAGGAAATGTGAATAATTGGTCTATTTAGGTGACTTTTTTTTACTAAATGATAATTCTGCATTTTTTTTTTGTCATCAGAAATGCCAGCAGGTCTTTTCTGAAATGTGTCATTCCTTAGTTTGCCAGTTTCATAAATTACATTTGTCATTAGAGAAACATTACCTGACTCTTATCATTTCAGTTTTCCGTAATTTGAAACATTACTCGTTCACTTGTTGTAGCCTTTTACTAGTCTACATTTTCCATGCCTGTAATAGTTAGAATATTTCTATTCACTTTACTGGCGTACTATATCCTTTTCACACATATGCATTCAAAATTTCTCCAGAAATCCAGTTCTCTTAAAGATTTTCAATTAAGATATTTATCCAGAAATAAGAATAATATTATAAAGAACATCTAAGGTTCTCTGAGGTGGTGTTATGTGTCATTAGAAAGTGGAGCAGAATTAGGCCATTCAGCCCATGATGTTTCCTCTGCCATTCCATCGCGGCTGATTTATTTTCCCTCTCATCCTCGTTCTGCCTTATCCTGTAACCTTTGACACCCTTACTCATCAAAAACACATCCACCACTGCCTTAAATATATCCATGGACTTGGTTTCCACAGATCCACCACACTCTGGCTAAAGAAATTCCTCCTCATCTCTGTTCTAAAGATCATTCAGGAATGATGGAGTGTGGCAGTTAAGTTTGCAGACGAGTAACCGAGAAACCTGCACTAAGAATCCAGATACGAGTTCAATTCCTGAAATTATAACTATGAAATTTAAAACCTAGTTATTTTAAATGATGACCACAAAATCTACCATCTGATTTTCTAATTGGTTGTCTTCTTTATGCCAAGACTGCTCTGATAGAATCCACAAAGCTTACGGTCTTTACTACCAATGACCTATACAGCAGGCACATGGGAATACAACCACGTGGAAGTTGCCTCCAAGTCACACACTATATATTTTATCATTACTGAGTCTAAATGTTGGAATTCTCTACCCATTTTCTTTAAAGTTTCTTTTAAGATAGATCATTTGGCTCCTAGATGGAAACAAACTAACAGATACAGTAGGTATCTATTGGTGTCATTGCATCAATTTTATGTCTGTGCAGACATCATCATTATAGCTTTCATAAAAATTGTTCTCTTAACTTCACTCAACTTCACTTGCCCCATCATTGAAATGTTCACACAACTTATGGAATCGCATTCAAGGATTCTTCATCTCATGTTCTTGATATTTATTGCTTTCTTTATTTATTATTTTTTGCATTTGCATAGTTTGTCTTTTGCTTACTGGTTGAACGCCCAAGATGGTGCAGTCTATCTTTGAGTCTGTTGTGGATATTATTCTATGGATTTATTGAGTATGCCCGCAAGAAAATGAACCTCAGGGTTATACATGGTGACATAGGTACTTTGATAATAAATTTACTTTGAACATTAATCTTTGATCTTTTGTAGCGGTTCATATTCCACTTCAGGCTCATGTCAAACAGGCTGTAGATGAACTGAGCAATGTAATGAACAGGCATGAAACAGCACATCCTGACGCCTTCCCCTTCATTTTGGGGAATTTTAACCAGGCTAGTTTGATAAAGTCGCAAAATAATTATTATTAACAAATCACCTGTGGTACCAGAGGAAATAACACAATGTTACACTAAGGTCAAGTGTGCCTACAGTGCTATCCTATGCCCACACTTTGGTAAGTCTGACCACTTGGCTGTACTTCTATTCCCTGAGTATAGGCAGAGACTGAAGAATTCAGCACCAGTAGTGAGGACCAAGAAGGTATGGAAGGGAGGCACAAGAGTGCTTACAGGATTGCTTTGAATCGGTGGACTAGACTGTGTTCAGAGAGTCATCTTTGAGCCTGAACGAGTATGCCACAGTTGTCACTGACTTCATTAAAACCTGTGTGTACTTGTGAAAACTTGTTGTCCATTTCCAAACCAAAAGCAGTGGATGAACCAGGAGGTTCATAGTCTGCTGAGGGCTAGATCTGTGGCATTTGCGTGGTGATCCAGGTCTGTATAAGAAAACTAGTTATGACTTGCCGAGAGTTATTTCAAGAGCCAAGAAACAATTGTGAGAGAGGTGAGAGGCCACATGGGGTGCATATCGACTCTGGCAGGTTTGTAGACCGTCACTTTGTATAAAACAAAACCTGAAATCATGAATGGCCGTGATGCTTCACTACCAGATGAGCTCAACGCCTCTTGTACTCGCTTTGAAAGGGAGAATAAAACCACGGCTATGAGGATCCCTGCAGCATTTGATGACCCTGTGATCTCTGTCTCAGAGGCCGATGTCAGGCCGACTTTCAAAGAGGGTGAACCCATGCAAGGCCGATGGAGTACCTGGTAAGGCTCTGAATACTCCCGACAGTTGGTTGGCACAGGTTTTCAAAGACGTTTTCAATCTCTCACTGCTACATTCGGAAGTTCTGACCTGCTTCAAAAGGGCAACCATTATACCAGTGCCTGAGGAGCAGTGTGAGCTGCCCCAAGTAACATTCATATCTACTGTGATGAAATGCTTTGAGAGGTTGGTCGTGCCTAGAACCGACACCTGTCTCAGGATGGACCTGGACCCACTTCAGTTTGCCTACCGCCACAGTAGGTCTACAGCTGATGCGATTGTAGCGGCTCTCCACGCAGCCTGGGATCACCGAGACAATGCAAGTGCCTGAGTCAGGATGCTGCTTATTGACCATAGCTCAGCATTTAACAACGTCATTCCTATGGTCCTGATCAAAAAGCTACAGAACCTGGGCCAATGTACCTCCCTTTGCAACTGGATCCTCAACTTCCTGACTGGAAGAGCACAATTTGTGTGGATTTGAAATAACATCACCTCGCTGATAGTCAACATTGTCACTCCACAGGTATGTGTGCTTTAGCCCAATGCTCTACTCCGTTTGCCCCCATGATTGTGTGGCTAGGCGTAGCTCAAATGCCATCTATAAATTTGATGATACAACCATTGTTGGCAGAATTTCAGTTGGTGACGAAAGGGTGTACACCAGTTCGATGAGTGGTGTCACAACAGCAACCGGGCACTCAACGTCAGCAAGACCAAAGAGCTGATTGTGGACTTCAGAAAGGCTAAGTTGAGGGAACGCACACCATTCCTCATAGAGGGATCAGAAGTGGAGAGAGTGAGCAATTTCAAGTTCCTGTATGTCAGTGTCTCTGAGGACCTAACCTGGTCAGAACATATTGATGCAACTGTAAAGAAGGCAAGACAGTGGCTATATTTCATTAGGCGTTTGAGGAGATTTGGTTTGTCAGGTAAAACACTCAAGCTTCTCCAGATGTATCATGGAGAGCATTCTGACTGGCTGCATCACCGTCTGGTTTTGGGGGGTGGGGGCAGGGTAAGTGCACAAGATCAAAGTATTGCAGAAACCTGTAAAATTAGCTCCATCATTGGTACTAGTCTCCGTAATATCCAAGGCTGCTTCAGGGAGTGGTGTCTTAGGAAGGCAGTGTCCATCATTAGGGACTCCCACCACCCAATACGTGCCTTATTCACACTATTACTGTCAGGAAGGAGGTACAGAAGCCTGAAGACACACGCTCAGCGATTCAAGAACAGCTTCTTCCCCTCTGCCACCCAATTTCTGAATGGACATTGAACCTCCTCACTACTTTATTATTCCTGTTTATTTGCTCTACTTATTTTAACTATTTAATAGACATGTATATACTTAATGTAACTCAGTTTTTCTTCTTTATATTTATTTATCATGTATTTCGTTGTACTGCTGCCGTAAAGTTACCAAATTTCACACCATATGTTGGTGATACTAAATCTGATTCTGAAGAAGAAAAGGTACTCGTTTTACTGAAACTTAAAATATAAACGTGAACTTCTTAAACTGTTCGAACATAAAAAGATTCCTAGAAGAAAATACAAATTGTAATCATTTAAAAGCAAATGTAAAATAAAAAATCTGTAGCATATATCAAGAGCACAGCTACTGGGGAAAAAAAAACTTTTGAAAAGTACTTACATGGAAGTTTTGAAGCAACATGTTAGCTGCTTCAATTCATTTCTGGAAGTCCAGATCTTTAGCTTACAAATAATGTAAATGCCACATAAATCAGCACTAAAATGTGTCTTTTATTTACACTGATTTTGACACTGCACGAGGCAGTGTGGTAGCGCCTTTGATTGCCGATTGGGTTCAGTTCCTGCTGCTCCAGGTAAGGAGTTTATACATTTTCCCTGTGATCATGTGGGTTTTCTCTGGGTGCTCCAGTTTCCTCCCACATTCCAAAGATGTACAGTCCAGGTTAGTGAGTTGTGGGCAGGCTATGTTGGCGCTGGAAGTGGAGCGACACTTCCAGGCTGTCCAGCACAATTCTCATTCGATTTGATGCAAATGACGCTTTTCACTATGTACGTACATAGAAACACGACAAAATAAAGCCAATCTTGAATCTGTAATCTTTTGAATTTTTTTCTAAGCTCATAACAAATTTCATGACATATGCTGGTGATACTAAACCCAATTCTGATTCTGTATCCACATAGATGAAAATCAGAGTGAAAACTGCAGTTGTTATAAATCTGAATTAAAATAAATGCTGGAAATAGTTGGCAGAACAGGCAGTATTAGTGGAAAGAGAAACAGTTAACATTTCAAGTTGAATATATTGTGAAATCATTGAAAGATTTTAGTGTGATATATATTTAGAATTAAGAAAAGTGGTCTAAGTCGTTGAAATATTTAGGAATAAATATTCTGAGATTTAATTTTCAATTGAAAATTATTTTGAACTTAATTTATTGGCACCTAGAAATGGATTTAAGTTTCATAATGTGACTATAAATTTAGAGGCATTTTCTATAATCCCTCAAATTTAACAAAATTCCTTGGGGTTTGGAAGGTGATGTCATTCCCCATTCAAAGCTCATTTTGGAGTTTTATAGGGGATGTGGCACATATTGTCTTGGGAGTGTTGAGTCCCGCTGTAAATCTTATTAATTTCCTCTTTTTTTTTCCCACCTCCTGATTTCCCTCGCATTCCAAACTGGCCACTTAAAGCTCCATAGATCCATCTTTACACAGCAATATTATTGCTATTACGTTCCTTAATTTCCAGGCAGAAATAATAATCCTGAGAAAGTAGCATTGGTAGAATCAACAATTATTAATATCATGAGCAGTCAGAAATTAATTGTAACTTCCAAAGTATGGGCAGTTCAAAGTAGAAATCCAGGAGATGCTGTTGTTGATTTCTTGCTGCTTCATGGGGCTTCTCCCTTCTATTGGTTACTACAAGGGGGAACAGTGCAATTCACGAACATTAATGAGCTTATAGGAGCTTCAGGTATATACACATTATTCTTATAGGAAATTGCCCTGAAAATATTTGCCTCTTGAAATCTCAGCTTATTTTACAGATATCTGAGCAAGAATTAGTAACCTCTGGCTCTTTTTTTTTAAAACAATCAATGTAGATAATTCATTTTCAGTATTTGCTCCAAATTTTATTTTGGAAAACGTTGAAAATATTTATTGAATATTTTACTTTTAGATCCTTAGTTTGCAGCACAGGATACCAATGATATGGAAAATTGACGCAAATTCAAGTTAGGGAATATTTCAAGTTAGTATTAATAATCTCAGCCTGAAACGTCGACTGTACCTCTTCCTAGAGATGCTGCCTGGCCTGCTGCGTTCACCAGCAACTTTGATGTGTGTTGCTTGAATTTCCAGCATCTGCAGAATTCCTGTTGTTAGCTATATTTCATTAGGAGTTTGAGGAGGTTTGGCTTGTCACCAGAAACACTTAAAAACTTCTACCGGTGTACTGTGGAGAGCATGCTGACTGACTGCATCACTGTCTGGTATGGGGGGGGGGCGGGGTGTGCGTGGCTACTGCACAAGATCGATATAAGTTGCAGAAACTTGCAAAATTAGTCAGCTCTATCATGGGTACCAGCCTCCGTAGCATCCAAGACATCTCCAAGGAGCAGTTTGCCTTAGGAAGGCAGCGTCCATCATTAAGTATCCCCACTCCCAGGAAATGCCCTCTTCTCATTGTTACCGTCAGGAAGGAGGTGCAGAAACCTGAAGGCACGGGCGCACAGCGATTCAGGAACAGCTTCTTGCCCTCTGCCATCCGATTTCAAAATGGACATTGAATGCATAAACACTACTTCACTAATTTTATTTGTTTTTTTTTTGTTTGCATTACTCATTTTAACTTAACTAATACATATATTTTTAAAATTAATTTTTTTTGTGTTTCTACAATACAGCAACAAAAAAACCCCATCAACAAAATGGAGATTTATACAGTGCAAAACAAATGTGTCCAATATATAATTCATAACAATAAGGAAAAAGCACCTAAAATAAAATCATATATAATTGGTGTCCTCCCCACCCTCCCACGCTGAAACCCCAGGCCAACCATCTCTATATATAAAAGAAAAATTAATTGGAACATTCAACCTCACAGAGCTGTAAATATATAAATATAAAAAGAAAATATAATGCTGACTACCAAAACTATAATGTAATTCACAACAAAAAAGCTGTAAAACTTACAGGGGGGAAAAAAAAGCTGAAAGTAAGGGATTGTAGTACCAAAAAAAAAGATGAACTTAATTTAAAGAGGAGTTATGGAAATATTCAAGAAAAGGTCCCCACACCTTATGAAACTTTGTCTATATATATATATATATATATTACAAAACTAATTCAGTTTTTTTCTCGCTTGTATTTCATTGTACTGCTATGTAAAGTTAATAAATTTCATGACATATGCCTGGTGATATTAAGCCTGATTCTGATATGTCACCATATACAACGATTCATTTTCTTATGGGCATACTCAATAAATCTATAGAATAATAACCATAACAGATTAGTGAAAGACTGCCCAATCAGGGCGTTCGGCCAGAGTGCAGAAGACAGCAAACTGTGCAAATAACCACGTGTTACAACAGTTTAGTACAGAATCTTGAATCTTGAAGCGGGTGGGCTACAGCAGGGGCCCCCAATCTTTTGCGTACCGTGGACCGGTTTAATATTGACAGTATTTTTGCGGACCGGCTGATGGAGGGGGGTGTTCAAGTTTAACAATACATGATGGGGAATGAGGAAAGGTGCATCTGACTCATATCATTTCTGCGCGGCCCAGTAGCATATGCTTACGGCCCAGTACCGGTCCGCGGCCTGGTGGTTGGGGACTACTGGGCTACAGCAGCAGAAGATCACAAAAATGCACTCAGTGGCCACTTTGTTAGGTACAGCAACACACGCAAAATGTTGGAGGAACTCGGCAGGCCAGACAAGCCCCGATGAAGTGTCTCAGCCTGAAACGTCGAGATAAACTGTCCCAGTATCACCTGCCTTACTTACACTGGTGACCTTTGTGTTCCTGCTCGGCACCTTTCAGCACTTGTCTCCGTCCTCATCTTCAGCCTCTCCACAGGGTAAAATCTGTCTCCTGTCTGCATTTTCCTTATTATTTGTCTGCTTCCATCTGTCGTGTCTCCCAACTACCCCCCCCCCCCCAGCTTAACCCAACCTGATCAGATTTGATCTGTATGTCATCTCATCCTCTTCTTGGTTCACCAATTGTCTCAATGCTCCTCCTCTCCTTTTTACACTAGCTATTTCAAATATTGTTTATTAGATCGTATTTATTTTCATTTGCATAATTTGTCTTTTGCACTTTGGTTGTTTGTCACTTTATATGTAGTTTTTCATAAATCCTATTGTATTTCTTTATTTTCATGTAAATACCTGTAAGAAAACGAGTTTTGAGGTAGTATATGGTGACGTATATGTACGTAGCCTCTCCGATAGCAAGCCTCATGTAGGGCCTCCATGCTGGGGACACATGGGGACTGAACTCCTTTCGGACTCCAGCTGCACTTCGGAGGACGGGGAGGAGGTCTGGCCCCATGCACGCTTAGCCCGCGGGCCCACCAGCGCGTGGACAGCCCTGTCGCTGGAGAACCAGATCCCCAACTAGGGGTAAATAGCCTCGCTGCTTTGTGGGCAGCTGCGGGAGAGACGAAGGCTACGGGAGTAAACCAGACCGCAAATCCGGAGTGGAGTCTCCAAGGTGGCTGGACATCACTGCACATCCTTCCGGCAGCTCCTGCAGCCAAGCTGGTGCCAAATGTAATAGAAACATAGAAAATAGGTGCAGGAGTAGGCCATTCGGCCTTTCAAGCCTGCACCGCCATTTATTATGATCATGGCTGATCATCCAACTCAGAATCCCGCCCCAGCCTTTCCCCCCACACCCCCTGACCCCCGTAGCCACAAGGGCCATATCTAACTCCCTCTTAAATATAGCCAGTGAACTGGCCTCAACTGTTTCCTGTGGCAGAGAATTCCACAGATTCACCACTCTCTGTGTGAAGAAGTTTTTCCTCATCTCTGTCCTAAAAGGCTTCCCCTCTATCCTCAAACTGTGGCCCCTCGTCCTGGACTTCCCCAACATCGGGAACAATCTTCCTGTATCTAGCCTGTCCAATCCCTTTAGGATCTTATACGTTTCAATCAGATCCCCCCTCAATCTTCTAAATTCCAACGAGTACAAGCCCAGTTCATCCAGTCTTTCTTCATATGAAAGCCCTGCCATCCCAGGAATCAATCTGGTGAACCTTCTTTGTACTCCCTCTATGGCAAGGATGTCTTTCCTCAGATTAGGGGACCAAAACTGCACACAATACTCCAGGTGTGGTCTCACCAAGGCCTTGTACAACTGCAGTAGTACCTCCCTGCTCCTGTACTCGAATCCTCTCGCTATAAATGCCAGCATACCATTCGCCTTTTTCACCGCCTGCTGTACCTGCATGCCCACTTTCAATGACTGGTGTATAATGACACCCAGGTCTCGTTGCACCTCCCCTTTTCCTAATCGGCCACCATTCAGATAATAATCTGTTTTCCTATTTTTGCCACCAAAGTGGATAACTTCACATTTATCCACATTAAATTGCATCTGCCATAAATTTGCCCACTCACCCAACCTATCCAAGTCACCCTGCATCCTCTTAGCATCCTCCTCACAGCTAACACTGCCACCCAGCTTCGTGTCATCCGCAAACTTGGAGATGCTGCATTTAATTCCCTCATCCAAGTCATTAATATATATTGTAAACAACTGGGGTCCCAGCACTGAGCCTTGCGGTACCCCACTAGTCACCGCCTGCCATTCTGAAAAGGTCCCGTTTATTCCCACTCTTTGCTTCCTGTCTGCTAACCAACTCTCCACCCACACCAATACCTTACCCCCAATACCGTGTGCTTTAAGTTTGCACATTAATCTCCTGTGTGGGACCTTGTCAAAAGCCTTCTGAAAATCCAAATATACCACATCCACTGGTTCTCCCCTATCCACTCTACTAGTTACATCCTCAAAAAATTCTATGAGATTCGTCAGACATGATTTTCCTTTCACAAATCCATGCTGACTTTGTCCGATGATTTCACCGCTTTCCAAATATGCTGTTATCACATCCTTGATAACTGACTCCAGCAGGTTCCCCACCACCGACGTTAGGCTAACTGGTCTATAATTCCCCGGTTTCTCCCTCCCTCCTTTTTTAAAAAGTGGGGTTACATTAGCCACCCTCCAATCCTCAGGAACTAGTCCAGAATCTAACGAGTTTTGAAAAATTATCACTAATGCATCCACTATTTCTTGGGCTACTTCCTTAAGCACCCTGGGATGCAGACCATCTGGCCCTGGGGATTTATCTGCCTTCAATCCCTTCAATTTACCTAACACCACTTCCCTACTAACATGTATTTCACTCAGTTCCTCCATCTCACTGGACCCTCTGTCCCCTACTATTTCTGTAATGCTTCATAAGCTTTTGTTTGGACTACACCGGTGAGGCAGAGAGAGGGATCTTGAGAACTGGGCATCTCAGGACCTCCATACCTTCTGCCCAGGCTTGTGATGATGATGATGATCACCCGTTGTCCTTCGAGTGAGACAGATGCCAACCATTATGTACTTTGATAATAAATTTACTTTGAACTTTGGCCTTTTTCCCCCCTCTTCACTCTCAGTCCTGATGCAGATTTTTGAACTGAATCGTCTACAGTTCTTTTCGCTTCTTATTTCTCTCCCCCCTCCCCAAACAACCTAAACTCCCACAGATGAGTTCTGCCAGTAGATTGTCTGTTGCTCCAGGTTCCAGCCTCTGCGGTATCCTGGTATATTCTATTGATCGCCCACGGAAAGGGCCTGGACTGATTTGGAGAGAGACCTTCCCTTAGGCAGCTTTAGGTTTCCCACATCATATTCCTGAGAAGTTTGTCGGCATGCTAAGTTGGTGCCAGAATGTGTGGTACACTTGCGGGTTGCCCCCAGCGTGTCCTTTGGTGGTGTTGGACGTTAATGCAAACCACACATTTCACTATGCTTCAGCGTAAACATAGCGCAAAAGTCTTAGGCACATATCTGTAGCTAGAGTGCCTAAGACTTTTGCACAGCACTGTAGTAATTTTATGTATTGCACTGTGCTGCTGCCGCAAAAAAGAAACAAGTTTCATGATGTGTGGGTGATGATAACCCCATTTCTAACATGGGTTTCTGTTGTCGACTGAGAGTGGGAAGGGGGCGGGGGGGGGATCGTGGTTGGGTAAAGAAGGGAGAAGGGAGGGAGTGGGAAGCACCAGAGGGACATTCTGTAATGATCAATAAACCAGTTGTTTGGAATCAAATGACCTGCCTGGGCTGGATAATGCTTCACCCACGCTACTCCCTGACCCTGGCACTCCTTCTCTGCCACCTGTCCCACACCCCTCCCGCGGTGCCTCACCCTCGCCATTCTCAACATCCTTTGCTCCCACATGGTTTACAAACTCGCTCTCCACTCTACACTGGCAAACACTGCAGTATTTGGGCACCCTAGCTGTAATATACTGTATGTGCCTAAAACTTTTCTGTATGTGTGATAAATAGATGAGTCTGAATCTGAATTATACGGACACATAAACAACGTGTCACTGGCTGAACACAATTTGCTGTGTTTTGAAGTGATGTCTCACTTAAGGGGTCCTTTAGTCATATAACGTATGACTAACCACTGGGTAGGTTGCACAGGAGGTTTGTGGGTGGCAGCTCTGAGCCAGTCAGGCTCGGTAAGAATGTTAATTCTGTCGGGAAGATTTTGGAGACAAACAGACACTACTGGCTGGAAAGAGAGCAAATTATTATAAATTTATCAAATTGGAATGGGAGCCCTGGCTGGGACTGGTATTGTCACACTTACAGTGATAACAATTTAATTTGTTCTCTTTTCTCCGGCTATACAGTGAAGCTCAACTTGTAACACACTCAAAATGCCGGAGGAACTCAGCAAGCCAGGCAGCCGTGGAATAAAAGTACAGTTGACCGTAATTTTAAATCTCTTCTCATCTTTTTTTCCCTCCAGGACTGCCGAAGGGTTTTGGCCCAAAACGTCAATTGTACTCTTCTGCATAGATGCTGCCTGGCCTGCTGAGTTCTTCCAACAATTTGTGTGTGTTGCTTGGATTTCCAGCATCTGCAGATTTTTCTCTTGCTTGTGAAGTTCAGTTTGTGATGTTTTGACTGGATGTGAAGCAATTTTCAGACCCAGAATATAACCCTTTTTTTTCGCTACACGGTGTATTTAAGGGCGCACTGAAGACCAAGATGAATTGTTCTTATACCTTGTATGTTAAGATGGGCTTTTCAGATGTCATAATCTACGTCAGCGTGGCCTTGAACCTTGTCTGCCAGCCCTTCACTTTCTCTGTAACTGTCACACCTCACTCTATTCTGTTGTCGCTTTTCCCTTGCATTACCTCCAGTACTGGGGTGATGAAATGATCTGTATGGAAGACATGCAGAACAAAATTTTCACTGTATTAGAATCCGATGTACAAACTCTCCTCATGGCACATGCCCTATAATGCAGGCAGCATCCCAGTAAACCTCTTCTGCACTCTTTCCAAGGTTGCCACATCTTTCCTGTAATGGGGATGGCCCGAATTGCATACAATTTCCATGGATAATCAAGGATTTTGCCTCAGCAAAGGAATACTAGGGACCACCTCTTACACTACTGTGGACTTGTCTCTGATTGTGTCCAATTTTGCACTAGAGTCTTGTTTTTGCACAGTTTTTTTTCTCTGTGGCTTCACTGTATTGTGGCTGCTCCTGACACAATCCTGTCTGGTTTGATTTGATGCAAATGAGGCATTTAACTGAACCGAATTTCTCTTTTAAAAAGGTGACCTCTCTTTATCTCTGAATACTGGATTGAAGACTGCTAAAGAGAAATAGAAGTAAAGAGAACTGGAATAAATCAGGCACTTTTAGGTTTGTGAGGCTGTGACTGGTGGGTTGCTGCTGGATTTGGTGCTTGGGGCCTTGGCTGTTCGTGATCTTTTGGTGATTTGGATGAAGGGAGAATTATGTGCTTTGTATCCAAGTTTACGAATGATACAAAACTAGGTGGCATTATGAGCTGCAAGAAGGATGCAGGAAGATTCAGGGGGATATAGAAAGGTTAAATGAATGGACAGAAGAATGCTGGTGTGGAAAATCTAGGTCATCCACCTTGGGGAGAAATAGAAATGGGCATTTTTTTTAATGTGGTAAGTGTTGGAGGGGTGTCGGCATTCAGACAGACTTCGATCCTAATGAGAATGCATCTGGAATACTTTTTATGGATGTTAACTCACTCTACGGAAGGGAGTGCAGCAGGGATACACGGCAGATTGACTCCTGGGATGGAAACTTAGTCATGTGATAGTCCCACCGTGCAGATTGTAGTGAACGTGTGAAGTTGTCTGCTGGATGCTGAGTATGTTCAAGAGATTGATTGATTTTTGAGGAATAAGGAGAACGGGGATTTGTGGTAAGTGGTACTGAGGTAAATAGATCAGCTGATATCTTACTGAAGGGTGGAGCAGTCACAAGTGGGCTGAATGGCCTACTCCTGCTATTTATATTATGTTCTTATGGTGCAGGTACAGCAAACCTTGTTCACACAGACCTTAGTCCTGCATTTACCTGTGCTAGGCCCCTTTTCTGTCCTGTGATGGTCGTCCGTCGTATCCAATGGCGACGAGCTGCCTGCACGAGAGAATTTTTAAAGTGGAAATACAATTGCATTGGGACATTTCCACTCTCTTGACCTTGGAAGTCCATTAGTAGGAGTAGTCATCACTAACTGGGGTCTTGCTTGATTGCAGTGGATGACCGTGACTATTTCTGTGCCTTGTCATGCCCTGTGGTCTCCACTAAGCGTGGCAGAATAGCCTTCTAGGCTATTGGATCTCACTATTGATCTAATTTTTAAAAATGTATTCATTTATGGGATGTGGGCGTCGCCAGCTAAGCCAGCATTTATTGCCCATCCCTAGTTGCCCTTGAGAAGGTGGTGATGAGTTGCCTTCTTGAACCGCTGCAGTCCCTGAGGTGTAGGTACACCCACAGTGCTGTTAGGGAGGGAATTCCATGATTTTGACCCAGCGACAATGAAGGAACTGCGATATGTTTCCAAGTCAGGATGGTGAGTGACTTGGAGGGGGATTTCCAAGTGGTGGTGTTTCCGGGTATCTTCTGTTCTCGTCCTAGATGCTAGTGGTCGTGGGTCTGGAAGGTGTTGCATTAGAAACCTTGGTGTGTTGTTGCATTGCATCTTGTAGACAGTACACACTGTTCGTCGATGGTGGAGGGATTGGATGTTTGTGGAAGGGGTACCAGTCTAGTGGGCTGCCTTGTACTGGATGTTGTGAAGCTTCTTGAGTGTTGATGGAGCTGAACTCATCCAGACGAGTGGCGAATATTCCATTACACTCCTGACCTGAGCCTTGTAGATGGTGGACAGGCTTTGGGGAGTCAGGAGGTGAGTTACACGCCGCAGGATTCCTAGCCTTTGACCTGCTGTGGTAGCCATGGTGTTTATCTGGCTAGACCAGTTCAGCTGACCCCCAGGATGTCAATAGTAGGGGATTTAGTGATGGTGATGCCACTGAATGTCGAGGGATGATGGTTAGCGCCTGTCTTGTTGGAGATGCTCATTGCCTGGCACTTAACATGGCTGGAAAATGTTACTTGCCACTTGCCACTGGATTTTGTCCAGGTCCTGCTGCATTTGGGTATGAACTGCTTCACTATCTGAGGAGTCACGAATGGTGCAGAACATTGTGCAGTCATCTGCAAACATCCCCACTTCTGACCTTATGAGTGAAGGAAGGTCATTAATGAAGGAGCTGAAGACGGTTGGTCCTAGGACACTTCTCTGAGGAACTCCTGCAGTGATGTCCTGAGGATGAGATGGTTGACCTCCAACCACCACAACCATCTTCCTTCGTGTCAGGTATGATTCCAACCAGTGGAGGGTTTTCCCTCAATTCCCATTGACTCCATTTTGGCTCGGGCACCTTGATGCCATACTTGGTCAAATGCTGCCTTGATGTTGAGGGCTATCACACTCATCTCACCTCTGGTATTTAGCTCTTTGGTCCATGTTTGGACCAAGCAGGTGATGAGGTCAGGAGCTGAGTGGTCTTGATGGAGATCCATGAGCAGGTTATTGCCGAGTAGGTACTACATGATAGCACTGTTGATGACCCCCTTCCATTACTTTGATGATTGAGAGCAGGCTGATAGGGTGGTAATTGGCCGGGTTGGACTTGTCCTGTTTCTTCTGTACTGGGCAATTGTCCACATTGCCAGCTAGATGCAGGTGTTGTAGCTGTACTGGAACAGTTTGACTAGTGGTGAGGCAAGATCTGGAGCACAAGTCTTCAGGACTGCTGCTGGGATTGTTTCTGGGCCCATTGCCTTCGCAGTATCCAGTGCTTTCAACCGTTTCTTGATGTCATCTGCCCAGTCTGCCAGAGATGACTTGCTAGGACAGACAGATTCCTATCTCAGCAGGCTATGTGGCTCGCCAGCAGCCCGCACCTGGTCTAGCTCATTTGTGGAAGCGGTGTGGCTGCTGTCACATGTAGACAGCTACTTGGAGCCACAGGTGAGAGCTGGGTGTCCGGTGAGGACCAAGGGTGGATGAGCTGTCTCAGAATGGACACGACAAGCCCCTTCAGTAGAGGTGCTAAACCTCCCAGGACACCCCATACACCCCTTTTCCGTCCTGTTAGCTGTAGAAATGCCTTTTACTTAATGCCTTTTACTTACAATTGTCTCTGCCTGTGCCACCTCCTCTGGCAGCTCACTCTAGTTGATCCCCCTCTGTGTACCCTTGGGTCTCTGCTCTAAGCTTAAACCAGTGCCCTCTAATTCCAGACTCCCCTACCCTGTACTGTTCGACTTACACGAGGATATCTTGAGAGCGGAAAAACAATTCCGATTGACGATAGAGACGGAATCGGATGAACGTCATGTCTGGTGCAGTTTGCAGGCTGTTACTTCCGACAAAGTGAAACCTAAAGTCGTGAATGGCTGTGGCGCTTCTCTCCCGGATGAGCCCAACACCTTTGAAAGGGAGAATAAAACTGCATCGATGTGAATTCCTACAGTATCTGATGAGCTCGTGATCTCTTTTCTCGGAGGCCGACGTCCGAACATATTTCAACCTTCACAAGGCGTCAGGCCCTGATGGTGTACCTGGTAGGGGAACTAACTGAATGGGGGTGTTCAAGGGCATCTTCAGTCTGTTACTGCTGAGGTCGGAGGTTCCCACCTGCATCAAAAGGACAACAATCATTACCAGTGCCGCAATAGGTCTATAGTGGATGTAATGTCATTGTTTCTCCACTTGGCCTTGGATCATCTGGATAATAGTAATATCTGTGTCAGGCTGCTGTTTATTAATTGCAGCTTAGTGTTCTAAACAATCGTCCCCTCGGTTCTAATTGACAAGCTCCAAAACCTGGGTCTCTGTACCTTCATCTGCAGCTGGATCCTTGACTTCCTCACGAGGAGACCACAGTCTGTGCAGATCAGAAGTCACATTTCCTCTTTGCTGACAATCAGCATTGGTGCACCTCAAGGATGTGTGCTTGGCTCACTGCTCTAGTCTCTCTACACCCCACGATTGTGTGGCTGTGCACAGCTCCAACACCATCTATAAATTAGCCAGTGACACAACTATTGCTGGCAGAATTTTGGATGGTGTTGAGGAGGTGTACGGGGGTGAGATAGATCAGGTGGTTGAGTGGTGTCACCGCAACAATCTTGCACTCAACGTCAGTGGGACCAAGAAATTGATTGTGGAGTTCGGGAAGAGAAGTTGAGGGAACACACAGAGCAGTCCTCAAAGGGATTAGCAGTGGAAAAAGTGAGCCGTTTCAAGTTCAGCATCTCTGAGGTCTGTCCTGAGCCCAACATATTGATTTAGTTACAAAGAAGACCCGACAGCAGCTATATTTCATTACAAGTTTGAGGAGAATTGTTATGTCACGAAAGAGAGTAGGAAATTTTTGCAGAAGTACTGTGGAGAGCATTTTAACTAGTTGCATCACTGTCTGATAATGGAGGGGCCCCACTGCACAGGATCAGAGAAAGTTGCAAACTCAGCCAGCTCTATCGTGAGCACTAGGGCTGTCCAGCATCAAAAAGGTGATGCCTCAGAAAGGTGGCCTGCATTATTAAGGACTCTCATCACCCAGTGCATGCCCCTTTCCCATTGCTACCATCAAGGAGGAGGTACAGGAGCCAAAAGAGACACTCTCAACATTTCAGGAACAGCTTCTTCCCCTCTACCATCAGATTTCTGAATGAACCCATTTTTTTTTATCTATATATAGTGGCATGTGATCAGATTAAGCCATCTGTGTAGTATGTATATTTCTCCTAATTCTGCTTCAGTCTTCCTGTGGGCCCGAGTATTGGGAAGCAACTCCTTACCAAGTCTACTTAACATGCAGGCATGAAGTCTTTATTTTCACCCTGGTTCGTGCTTGCGATCTCTGGCAGTGTGTGTGATACGATGATTCACAAACAAAACTTTTTCTTAAGTGACTTCTTCGCGCAAAAAAAAAAAAAAACAGAAGTTTGAAATGTCTTATCCTTGCAAAACTTCGAACAACAGGAAAACATCTGAGCCCAGAGCTCCATCATTTTCTTTTCCTGCCGGTATATACAAGACTGTTTGCTTTACCTCAGTCATTTCCCTTTCCTTGCATTTGGGCTGTTAAAGATAACTGATGTATGGTGTCTCTCCGACATTGACGAGCACACATCAGATTACACCCCTTTACATTTGGTGATATTTTTGTGATTTTTAAAAATTTTGTTAGTTCCTGTTTCCAGTTTTTTTTTTCCCTCTGCCAAATATCTGCCTTAATTTCCCTCTTCAGAAGCGTTCAGTTATATCCTAGACATTTCATGTTGTGTTTTGGGCTTGCTCCTGTCTTTAAAGCCTAAACATCCTGCAGAATGAGTCGCCCACAGGCGTTTACTTGGAAGTTTATTATGAGGAGGATAATGTAAAGTTTGAGGCTGGTGATTCACACCTTCTGATACTATATGATAACAAAGTTCAAATGTCTTGAATTGGTAAGTTTTTTTCTCTCCAACTTATTTTAGCTTCTCACTGAACACACACTGAGTGGTCACTTTATTAGGTGCAGGAGTGGAATCTAGTATGTTCTTTAGCTGCTCTAACCCAACTGTTTCAAGGTTGGACACGTGCGTTCAGAGATGGTCTTCTGTACGCCGCTGTTGTAGCGTGTGGTTCTTCTAAGTTACTGTCGCCTTTCTGTCGGCTTGAACCAGTCTGGCTACTCTACTGTGACCTCTCTCATTAATAAGGCGTTTTTCACCCACAGAACTGCCACTCTCTGGGTATTTTTGTTTCTCGCACCGTTCTCTGAAAACTCTAGAGATTGCTGTGCGTGAAAATTCCAGGAGATCAGCAGTTTCTGAGATACTCAAGCCACCCCATCTGGCACCAGCAATCATTCCACAGTCAAAGTCACTTGGATCACATTTCTTCCCCATTCTGATGTTTGGTCTGAAGAGCAACTGAATGTTTTGACCATGTCTGCATGCTTTTGCCCATTGAGTTGCTGCCACGTGATTGGCTGATTAGATGTTTGTGTTAATGAGCTACTGAAGTGAAAGTGGCCATAGTGTACAATAGTTCCCCTGGTTTGGGTGTCTGATATTCAGTAGTTCTGTTCTTGGGAAGGGGGTGGCAGTGAAAAGGTACAATAGACATAAATTACCATAATATTATACAGTAATCCGGATCACCATCCACACACCATCCTGATAAGTGCTGGTGGTATTGCACAGTATCCACGGTGCCAGGGTGTGGTCCCGAGGCTAATAACAGTTTAACAGGAGGGTGTTATCACTTCCCCAGCTAGAAGAATGACCTCATATCGCGCTTTTTGGAGCAGCGCAGTTGTGTATAACTAAAAGTCCTCCTCTGTTCAGCCAAGGTGGCATGCAGAGAGTGAGAAACGTTGTCCAGAATTGCCAGGATTTTCTGGAGGGTCCTTTGTTCAATCACAGCCTCTAGTATGTCCAATTTGGCTCCTATAACAGAGCTAACCTTTCTAATCAGTTTATTGACCCTGTTGGCACCACCTGTGATGCTGTTGCCACAGCACACCACCACATAGAAGATCGTACTGGCAGCCACAGACTGGTAGAACATGTGAAGGAGAGATCTGCATACTCCAAAGGACCTGTCTCCTCAGGAAGTAGAGGTGACCCTGGCTCTTCTTGTACACAGCTTCTGTGTTGGTGCTCCACTCACGTCTGTCATCCGGGTACTTGTAGGTCCTCTCCACATCCACGTCCTCACCATCAATAGTAACAGGGAGCAGTTCAGGCTTAGTCTTCCTGAAGTCCATCACCATCTCCTTTGTCCTACTAATGTTGAGCTGCAGATGATTCAGTTTGCACTATTTGACAAAGTCTTCTACCAGGGCTCTGTACTCATTCTCCTGTTCTCCCTTTATACACCCAATTATTGCTGTGGAAGCTTAAATGGATTTTGTTTTGTGTTAGGGAAGGTACATGGAATATTGGGGTGAAGAATAACCTCTTCAGGCCCAAGAAGTGACAACTAGTGGATTTTTAAAATATATATATAGATAATATCACATACCCAATTCTAGCTCCTATATTTGTGTTGTATGTGTCTTTTAAATCAATAATGTTGACTTCACCTTGCATTCATAGATTGGAAATAATTTTACAGTAATTATTAATGGGCATGCATTTATAAATTATCCAACAGTCAATTGTTCTAAAATGGAGTAACTGGTCCATTTTCCCTGTGAATTTAATTTTGCCTCTGAATTACCGCAATGACTTAAAGCTAATAAGATTTTTATTATTGATTTATGCATTATTTTCTTTTTTCTCTAGACCAATGATTATACAAACCTAATAAATGGTATAAGGACATTAATTGACCTGGAGCACTAACAGTGCAATGAGAAATTGGAGCAGCTGTCCAAAAAAAACATTTTCTCAGTGTTAAAAATGATTTAAAAAATTGAATCACCTCATTGTGATGTTCAATAACAGTATATTTAATTCTGCATATAAAACCTTGGTCAGAAAGTAAATTCTTTCTGTTTCCATAGATGTAGCCTTGAATATTGAGTATTTCCAGCATTTTCTCTTTTATTTCAGCTTTCCAGCATCTGCAGCTTTATGTTAATTTGACTGAGGTTGTTGAGGTGGATTGTAGGTAGTACTACTTTGCAACACACAAAATGCTGGAGGAGCTCAGCAGGCCAGGCAGCATCCATGGAAGAGAGCAAACAGTCGACATTTGGGGCCGAGACCCTTCATCAGCACTGGGAAAATGGATGAGAAGTTAGAGCAAGAAGGTGGGGGGGGGGGAGAGGAGAGGAAGAAGTACTAGGCGGTAGGTGAGGTGAAAGAGATAAAGGGCTCCAGATAGTTACAAAGCAGAGAAGCCATGGAGCTGTTGTTGAAAGAAAAGACATCACTTCCTCCCCCCCCCACATGAAAAAGAAACAAAAACTCCCAACCCTCCCCCACCCCCTCCCTCGTTCAAAAACTAACAGATGGCCCACATAGAAAATGGCAGCTGGAACATCAAACCCTGAACCACCAACCCCCTCCCTTACAAAAAAAAATCGCCCTCATGGGGGGGGGAGAAAAAACAATAGCGGTAACATCAAACCCCCAACTCCCTCCCTCGCACAAAAAACTAACATATTGCCCATCCAGAAAACGCAAGGACATCAACCAGGGAAGTAAACTGAAGGAGAGCAATATAAACTACTGTCTCCACCACTAATCACTTAAATCTTAGAACTTCGATTATGCCCTCCATCAGCTTCACAGGAGGGCCACAGATGTGGGACATTCAACTCAGTTTGAACCGGAGGCAATTGAACTAGGGGTTATTGCGTTCTTGAGGAACGTGAAGATGAGATTTATTACCCACGGTGTACCACACGAATGCAATTTCTTTACATTTTGATTCCCTTCATTTGCTAACGAGTCACTAAGTCAGTATTTTCTATCTTTTATACTTACTGGCCCAGCCACTTAAACTTTGCCTCTCAGCCCATCATATGAGATGGGTATTTCCTGAATTTTGAATGTGAACTGGTAACTAAAAGTATGTTTCTTGAATGGAGAGACTAGAAAACTGCAGACGCTGGAACCGGGAGCCAAGAAGAAGGGCTGATAGAAGATCTCAGCAGGTCAGGGAGCATTCGACGAGGGAAAGAGACGGTCGGCGTTTCAGTCTAGATCGATGAAGGGTCTCGACCTGAAAAGCTGCTGTTCATTTCCCTCCACTGGCGAACCGCCGAGCTCCTGCAGGAGCTCGTTTTATTTTGCTACAATTCCAGAATGATCTGTTCACATAACACCAGGGTCAAGCAAATACTGGGCTTCCTTATGACTTCTGGTAAACCTTCAGCAGAATTAATCAGCATTGATTTATTTGTGCCTGGTTGTTATTTTCGAAAGAGATGGGAAGCATTAACACAAAATCAGCCTGCTGGCCATCTCCAAGTGTATAGCATTTATATTGCACTGAGATTAACTTAGCTCTTCCTGCAGTTTCAATTTCAATTTGGTTCCTCCTTTCTCCTGAGGATTATGGTCTTGTTCATTAGCATGTCTGCTATTGACTGAGGTAACGAGAGTGTGTTCAGAGGCTCACTGGCTAAGCAGAAATGGGCAGTCTTGTCATTTTCTCCTCACAGACATGCACCGGTTTGATCTCTGTCGAAACTTAGTCAATCAGTACGAGTCCTTGGACTTGACTTGGATCTTCCAGTCAGGGTTAAGACCACAAGTCATAGGAGCAGTACTGGGCCATTCACTCCATCAAGTCTGCTGTGCCATTCAATCATGGCTGATTTACTTTCCCTCTCAACCCCATTCTCCTGCCTTCTTCCCATAACCTTTGACATTTACTAATCAAGAAACTTTTAATTTCTACTTTAAATATATCCAATGACTTGACCTCCACGGTCGTATGAGGCAATGAATTCCACAGATTCACCACCCTCTGGCTCAAGAAATTTCTGCTCAACTCTGTTTTAAAGGGACCTCTGGTCTTAGACTCTCCCACTATTGGAAACATCCTCGTCACGTCCACTCTATCTAGGCCTTACAACATTCGGTAGGTTTCAGTGATACTCTTCCTCACTCTCCTAAACATGAGAGAGACTGCAGATGTTGGAAATCCAAAGCAACTCTCACAAAATGTGCAAGGAACTCAGCACGTCAGGTAGACATTACATATGGAAATGAATAAATAGTCGGAGTGTCGGGCTGAGACACCTCTTCAGGACATTCTTCTAAACTCCAAGTACTGGCAGTTTGAACTATACTGAAAGAACTATGCTTTATTGCTATTTATTTATTATCTGCACTTGCACAGTTTGTTTACAGTTCACAGTTCCGAGTGTTTACTGTTACTGTTCTATAGATTTGCTAAGTATGCCCGCAGAAGAAGCATATCAGCACTGTATGTGGTGATGTGTATGTAATCTGTTAATAAATTTTACTTTGAACTTGAAGCTCATTCAACTAGTAATAGCCCTTGATTTGGATCTTCTAGTCAGAATTGACTCCTCATGTTATCAGTGCAGTTGAACTTGTGAAGAGGTGAAATTTTTGCCCAACGTGTACAGCGGAGATGAGCGGTTCCAGTAATTTCCAGTATCTGCAGCTTTATGTTAATTTGAATGAGGTTGTTGAGGTGGATTGTAGGTACTACTTTGCAACACACAAAATGCTGGATGAACTCAGCAGGCCAGGCAGCATCGATGGAAAAGAACAAACAGAGGTGAGACTTTTAATGTATGTGGCACTGATGTTCATAAAGCCAAAGTGATGGCATTATAAAGATAGAGTGAGGACAGAAATGGGCCCTTTTGACATCCATCCTACATTCTGGTCAGCTTCACCAGTATCTGGGGGTGGCATGGAGTTTGTGTGACTCTTTTGCAGTGCCAGGTTCAATTCCCACTGCTGTCTGCAAGTAGTTTGTACGTTCTCCCAGTGACCACGTGCATTTTCCTCCGGAGCTCCAATTCTCTTCTCTGCACCCCCCCCCCCACCCCCATTCCAGAGGCGTATGGGTTAGTAGGTTAATTGGTCACAGGGGTGTAATTGGGTGTTGTACTTCTACACTCCTAAAATGCAAAATGACCTGCCCAACACTGTCCTCCTCACCAATAAATTCACGGGCTTAAAATTCACAGGCTATCAAGCAGCAAGGAGCCCTGCTGTTCTATACCTTTCAGAGACTTGGACTTCTTTGAACAGGCACCTCCAGCTAATGGAGAGTCACCTCTAAAGCAAAGCCCAGTAAATTCACAGTCAGGAGAAGCGGGCCAACACCAGAATAACCTCTCACAGATCAGCACCCTGGCCCTGAGGTTTTAGTTACTGGTTCTGTTGGGCAGGGAACTTTTTGTTCAAATGCTCAATGTCAGACTCCCGAAAACAGACACTCTATTCTGTCACATCAAGGAAGTACACGAGGGATGTGGGTCAAGAATGTTCTCGGAGCCTCCTTGAGAAAATGTGACTTTGTCGTTGACTTGTGGGAATCCCAGGTCCACGATCGAACAAAATGACGACAGGATGACTATCAGTCATTAATGTCTGGTTTGGTGCAGTGTCTCCTTACAATATACAAAAATTACAGTGACATGTCAGGACAGCAGAGAATGTCACTCTCTGCAATTTACCATCACTGTAGGCCTTTATTTAGAGATACAGTGTAGAACATGCTCCTTTGGCCCAGCGACCCACCTATCTAACTCCAGCCTAGTAACAGGATAATTTACAGTGACCAATTAACCCGCTAACCGAAACGTCTTTGGAGGAAACCAGAGGACCTGGCGATAACCCACACGCTCACGTGCAAACTTCTTACAGACAAATCAGAATTGAACTCTGATGCCCCAAGCTATAATAGTGTTGCTGTCACCGCTATGCTACCGTGGCACCTGTGGACTTGTCTATGTCCAGGACAAAGATCCAGGCCGGAATAATCACTGTGGACACCACCCACCCAACAAACTCCCTTCTGGAAAATGCTGTGGGGCTGTTAAAACACAAAACTTCACAAAGTTTCTTCCCCTTGGCAGTTAATCCGGTCAATCATTCTAGTTATCCCCCGCCCCACTGTATCTCAGGCACTGCACTGCCAACACTTTAAACCACTTACTATAATGCTTTTTACATTGCAGATACTTGCTGGTGTTAATATATTTATGCACATTTTATTCCACATCTGTACTTCTAAAATTATTTTTGGGTAATTCAAAGTTCAAAGTACATTTATTATCCAAGTTTGTGTACATTATACAACCCTGAGATTCATCTTATAGGCAACCATGAAGCAAAGAAACCCAATAGAACCCATTTAAAAAAAAAGACTTGTCAAACACTCAGTGTGCAGAGAGAGAAAAAAACATTGTGCAAATAATAAAAGTAAGCAAATAGCATTCAGAACAAAAGTGAGTCCATGGACACAAAGCCTGGAGCAGGCCGCAGTCTCAACCTCAGTTCAGTGCAGAGCCGAGTAAATGTTGCAGAGCACCAAGTGGAACTGGACCAACCCTTGCCTTTGACCCCTACACCCTGCCTTTACGATCCATCTGGCCTGGTGTTTAAATTGTCCGAACATCAGGTCATTCCTCGCACCGGGACCTGTCACGTCGATGAGCTCTGGGCCTGGACCCGGCTGCCACGTTTCGGCCTGTGCTCAAGCTTTCATACTTGGCCTGGCACTTGTATCGATCAGGCCTCGCTCTCGGTCTAGTTGGACAGGCAGTAAATCTGCCTCCCCTCTACTCTGATGTAGCTCTGCTCCGCCCGCCCTGACTTGGCCTCAGATATGCCTCAACTTCACCTCACACCCGCTTCGACCCTCGACTCAGCCTGACCTGGTGGTGTTAGTGTTATGCTAGCTGCTATGCTACCAGTTTACTACCTCCTTTTTCTTTTTTTGGCGCGTGCCTGTGTGCGTGCGAGTCTGTGTGCGCACGTCTGTGTGTCCGTGTGTGCGTCTGTGATGATGTCTTTTTCATGGCTTTTACAAGGCGTGGGGAGAGAGAGAGACAGAGAGAGACTGTGTGGCGCGCCACTCTTCTCACACACATTTTCACGGTATTTTTCCTTTGTTTCACGAGGTTGAGTTGTGATCTCGACACTCAACCCGGCATGGATGGAAAACGTACTCGGGAGCGGACCCGACTAGTTTCGAACCCGGAAACCTCCGCTCCCGGGTCCGGTGCCGATGTCGTTGCGCCACCAGCCGGCCCCAGTTTGCTACCTTCAATATAATTTTTTTTGGGTTTGGATGCTAAAATATAGATGTGTTGAAGTTCTATATCCGTGAGGCCAAATTTGGAGTTGTGGGTGCATTTCTGTTCACCTACCTACAGGAATTAGCTTAACATGTCTCTAACATGTTGTCTTAATTTTTATTTGTGTGTAGTTTTTAAAAAATTTTATTGTACTTTTATTTTCCTGCAAGTGCCTACAAGAAAATGAATCTCGAGGTAGAATATTGTGACATGTATGTACTTTGATAATAAATTTACTTTGACCGTAACTAAAATAGATCACTTGAGATATTTGTTGCACCCCCTCTCCACTGTTCTGGATTGTCAGATTGGAAGTGGGTTTATGGAATTCACAGGGATGATTATGTGTCTGTGCAGGCGCGTGCATGTCCCTTACTGCAGGGAAGAAACATAGGATATTATTGGAGGCTGGAGAAGGGAATAGGTGTCCTGTTATTTTACCGCATTGCTGAGCTGTGAGTAGTTTTCTATGTAGCAACGCACTGTACAGGATGTGACTAAACACATTGATGAAGGTAGAGCCTTAGATGTAGTGTATATGGATTTCAGTAAGGCATTTGATAAGGTACCCCATGCAAGGCTTATTGAGAAAGTAAGGAGGCATGGGGTCCAAGGGGACATTGCTTTGTGGATCCAGAACTGGCTTGCCTACAGAAGGCAAAGAGTGGTTGTAGATGGGTCATATTCTGCATGGAGGCCGGTGACCAGCGGTGTGCCTCAGGGATATGTTCTGGGGCCCCTGCTCTTTGTGATTTTTATAAATGACCTGGATGAGGAAGTGGAGGGATGGGTTAGTAAATTTACTGATGAGAGAAGGTTGGAGGTGTTGTGGATAGTGCGGAGGGCTGTCAGAGATTACAGCGGGATGTTGATAGGATGCAAAATTGTGCTGAGAAGTGACAGATGAAGTTCAGCCCAGATGAGTGTGAGGTGGTTCATTTTGGTAGGTCAAATATGATGGCAGAATATAGCATTAATGGCAAGACTCTTGGCAGTGTGGAGGATCAGAGGGATCTTGGGGTCTGAGTCCATAGGACACTCAAAACTGCTACGCAGGTTGACTCTGTGGTTAAGAAGGCATATGGTGCATTGGCTTTCATCAATTGTGGGATTGAGTTTAAGAGCCAAGAGGTAATGTTGCAGCTACAGTGGTATGCAAAAGTTTGGGTACCCCGGTCAAAATTTCTGTTACTGTGAATATTTAAGTGAGTAGAAAATGAACTGATCTCCAAAAGTCATAAAGTTAAAGATGAAACATTCTTTTCAACATTTTAAGCAAGATTAGTGTATTATTTTTGTTTTGTGCAATTTTAGAGTGGAAAAAAGGAAAGGAGCACAATGCAAAAGTTTGGGCACCCCAAGAGATTTGAGCTCTCAGATAACTTTTACCAAGGTCTCAAACCTTAATTAACTTGTTAGGGCTATGGCTTCTTCACAGTCATCGTTAGGAAAGGCCAGGTGATACAAATTTCAAAGTTTCATAAATACCCTGACTCCCCAAACCTTGTCCCAACAATTAGCAGCCATGGGCTCCTGTAAACAGCTGCCTAGCGCTCTGAAAATTAAAATAAATGATGCCCACAAAGAAGGAGGCTATAAGAAGATAGCAAAGCGTTTTCAGGTAGCTGTTTCCTCAGTTTGTAATGTAATTAAAAAACGGCAGTTAACAGGAACGGTTGAGGTCTGGAAGACCAAGAAAACTTTCCGAGCGAACTACTCGTAAGGTTGCTAGAAAGGCAAATCAAAACCCCTGTATGACTGCAAAAGGCCTTAAGGAAGATTTAGCAGACAGGGGTGGTGCACTGTTCTACTGTGCAGTGACACCTGCACAGATAGGACCTTCATGGAAGAGTCATCAGAAGAAAACCTTTCCTGTGTCCTCACCACAAAATTCAGCATCAGAAGTTTGCAAAGGAACATCTAAATAAGCCTGATGCATATTGGAAACAAGTCCTGTGGGCTGATGAAGTTAAAATAGAACTTTTTGGCCACAATGAGCAAAGGTATGTTTGGAGAAGAAAAAGGTGCAGAATTTCATGAAAAGAGCACCTCTCCAGCTGTTAAACACGGGGCTTGTGTTACAGCCAGTGGCACGGGGAACATTTCACTGGTAGAGGGAAGAATGAATTCAATTAAATACCAGCAAATTCTGGAAGCAAACATCATACCGTCTGTAAAAAAAAAAAAATGCTGAAGATGAAAAGAGGATGGCTTCTACAACAGGATAATGACCCTAAACACACCTCAAAATCCATAATGGTCTACCTCAAGAGGCGCAAGCTGAAGGTTTTGCCATGGCCCTCACAGCCCCCTGACCTAAACATCATCGAGAATCTGTGACTAGACCTCAAAAGAGCAGTGCATGCAAGATGGCCCAAGAATCTCACAGAACTAGAAGCCTTTTGCAAGAAAGAATGGGCGAAAATCCCCCAAACAATCTCCCAGAAAGCCTTTACAAGTTGTGATACTTGCCAAAGGGGGTGTTGCTAAGTACTGACCATGCAGGGTGCCCAAACTTTTGCTTGGGGCCCTTTTCCTTTTTTGTTATTTTGAAACTGTAAAAGATGGAAATAAGAAAAGTAATCTTGCTCAAGAATTAAAGAAATGTGTCATCTTTAACTTTATGCCTTTTGGAAATCAGGTCACTTTTTACTCGCTTAGCTATTCACAGTAACAGAAATTTTGACCGGGATGCCCAAACTTTTGCGTGCCACTGTATATAGGACCTTAGTCAGTCCTCTCTGGGAGTACTGTGCTCAATTCTGGTCGTCTCACTACAGGAAGGACGTGGAAACCACAGAAAGGGTGCAGAGGAGATTTATAAGGAGCATGCCTTATGAGAATAGGTTGAGTGAACTTGGCCTTTTTTCCTTGGAGCGACGGAGGACAAGAGGTGACCTGATAGGGGTGTTACAAGATAATGAGAGTATTGATAGTGTAGATAGAGGCTTTTTTCCTGGGCTGAAATGGCTAGCACGAGAGGGCATAGTTTTAAGGTGCTTAGAAGCAGGTACAGAGGAGATGTCAGGGGTAAGTTTTTTTACGCAGAGCGTGGTGAGTGAGTGGAATGGGCTGCCGGTGGCGGTGGTGGAGGCGGAAATGATAGGGTCTTTTAAGAGACTCCTGGATGGATACATGGAGCTTAGAGAAATAGAGGGCTATGGGTAAGCCTAGTTCTAAGGTAAGGACATGTTTGGCACAGCTTTGTGGGCCGAAGGGCCTGTATTGTGCTGTAGGTTTTCTATGTTTCTGTGTACAGTTGGCAGCTCTTCAGTCACTTCCAAAAAACAAGTAATACCTGAAGTAATTGAGAGAAAAATGTGAGGACAGATAACCCTATTGCATTATTTGATTGTTTTAAATTGTAAACCACTTCCTAACCACAGGAGTAAGAGGAAGCAAGAGTAACTAGCTTGTAAGGTCAAATGATTGAGTTATTGCTTTACTGCAGTGTTCTGATATGGGCATGTTTAAGATGAAGCATTTCATTTCTTAAAAATAATTTAACTAAATATTGGTTAGTAACCAGTTTGGTTAAAAAGCTAGGTGAATATGTATTGTTGACTTGGCTGTGTTTGAGGACATAAATGGTCATACATTTACTTAAATATTGAATTACCTAATTGACAGACTTGGAAGCTGCTTCATGGGAGCATGGTCAGTAGGGGGCACGGTACCGTAATGGTTAGCACAACGCTTTACAGTCCCAGCGACCCGAATTCAGTTCCCGCTGCTGCCTGTAAGGAGTTTGTACGTTCTCCCCGTGACTGCATGGGTTTCCTCCGGGTGCTCTGGTTTCCTCCCGCAGTCCAAAGACTTAGTGGTTAGTCGGCTTAATGATCATTGTAAATTGTTTTGTGATTAGGCTAGGGTTGAGTCGGGGTTTGCTGGGTGGCACGGCTGAAAGGGCCGGAAGGGCCTATTCCGTGTTGTATCTCATAAATTTAGTTTACAGTGAAAGCAGAAAATGTTGGAAATAGTCAGCAGGTCAGGCTGCATCCGTGGAGAGAGAAGTAGATATAAAACTTCAGGTTGATAACCTTCACCGGCCTGAAATACTAACTCTGGTTCTCTGGTTCTCTCTTCACAGTTGCTGTCCATTGTACCGAATATTTTCATAAATTTCTGTTTCCAAAAGCATTATTACCGATCTGTGTGGATTGGTAATAACACCTCCTGGCTGCTGGTCAACAGGGCTGTGTGCTTAACTCCCTGCTCTACTCTCTCTATACCCATGACTGTGTGACTAGGTATAGCTCAAGTGCCATGTATAAACTTGCTGATTGTTGGCAGAATCTCAGATGGTGGTGAGAAGGCGTCCAGAAGTGAGACATACCAGCTAGTGGAGTGGTGCCGCAGCAACAACCTTGCACTCAAGGTCAGTAAGACCAAAGAGCTGATTGAGGACTTCAGAAAGGCTAGGACGAGGGAACATGAACCAATCCTAATGGAGGGTTCAGAAAGGAGAGAGTGAGCAGCTTCAAGTTCCTGGTTGTTAATTTCTCTGAGGATCTAACCTGGTCCCAACATATCGATGAAACTATAAAAAAAGGCAATAAGTGGCTGTGTTTTATTAGGACTTTGAGGAGGTTTGGCTTGTCACCTGAAACACTCAGACTTCTACAGATGTACTGAGGAGAACATTCTGATTGGCTGCATCTCTGTCTGGTGTGTTGGGGGTGGGGGGTGGGTGGCTACTGCACAGGATTGAAAGAAGCTAGAGAAAGTTGTAAAAATTAGTTAGCTTCATCTTCATGATCAGCCATGATCGTACTGAATGGCGGTGCAGGCTCGAAGGGCCGAATGGCCTACTCCTGCACCTATTTTCTATGTTTCCATGTTTCTATCTTGAGTACCAGCCTCCATAGTATCCAAGATATCTTAAAGGAGCAGTGCCTTGGAACGGTGGCGTCCCTTACTAAGGACCCCCATCACCCAGAACATGTCCTCTTCTCATTGTTACCACCAGGAAGGAGATACAGAAGCCTGAAGGCACACACTCAGCGATTCAGGAACAGCTTCTTCCTTTCTGCCATCTGATTCCTAAATGGACATTGAAGCCATGAACACTACCTCACTTATACTATTTCTGTTTTTGCACTATTTTTAATTTAACTCTTTAATATACATATACTCACTGTAAATAATTTGTAGGTTTCCATAAATAAAATGAAGTGAGGAGTTTTATGTTTCACAAAATCTGTAACACATTTTATTGAACTCCAAAACCTACACACAAAAGTGCGCTAAGAATCTTTTACGTAATTATGCCATCATGTCAGACCAGCCTCTTAAAGTGAAACCCAACTCAATGTTGGTGGTTGTGGATTACGTACATTTCTCCCGGTTACGTTAGCCTACACAGGGCCCCCCAGAATTCAGTAAAACCGGCACTGCAAGCCTGTCTGGAGCTGTGTGTTCCGTGGATGGAGGAATAGCAGGTTCATCTGGCTCATCCAGAGGAACATTGACATGCTCATGGTCATGTTGTGACACCAGGGCCATCATCCCAATCTTGGCGGGTGGCTTTAAGGGGATTGTTCGAAATGTGTTCAGGTTTACTCCTGTTATCTATGATACAAGTCTTGTCTCTCCGTTCCAAAATGTGGAACGGGAACGTCGTAAGGGGGCCTGAGGGGATGTTGGTGTGTGTCACGGTGGATGGAAACAGATGAGGCAGAATGTAGGTCAGCAAGGGCCCAAGAATGCTGCACGCCGTGATGAGAGGTGGGAATAGGCGAAAAAGAGTTGAATTTACTGAGGAGGGTGGAACGCTGTTCAGAGGCCGACCAGGCGGCCGTGGCGTCAGGAATGAGATCACCTGGCACTCGTAGCAGGTGTCCGTATACCAACTCGGCCACGGATGACTGCAGGTCCTCCTTTGGAGCAGTTCTGAACCCCGGCCGGACCATGGGAACTGATCATGCCAACACGGAAGCCTTAAAGGAGGGGTGCCCAGATGGGGTGCCAAGCTGAGCAACCCAGGTGCTGATGAATGCCCGAGCCACATCTGGGGTTGTTGTCGAGACTAGAGGGAAGACCTCTGGCCACCTGGTGGTACGGTCCACCATGGTAAGAAGGTGTGTGAAACCACGGGAGCAACAGGGTCCTCTTTGACGTGGTCAAACCATCAGCCGGGGGCCTCAGGAGGTGCCGGTGGCGCCTGAACATGGCGGCTACTTTTTGCCCGCTGGCACTCCATACAAACTGCAGTCCAATTACGCACGTCCTTTCAGAGGCTGTGCCAAACAAACTTCAGTGCAGCCAGTTTCTGTGGTGTGGCCTCTGGCCTGAATGCGAGGCGCCATGTACGGAGTGGAAAACGGTCTGTCTCTAGTTTGCAGGCACAGTGGGGCGGGGGCAACCGGATGAGGCGTCGCACAGGAGAGAAACCCCAGCTTCCCCAAACTTAATGTCAGCCAACTGCAGGCCCCTGCCTGCTGTTCGGTAAGCCTGGTCCTCTGGGTCAGTAATGTGGTCGGCTGGCATGCTGGCGTAATCAACCCCTATGCGATGGTCTGGTGGCCTGGCCGTGAAAGCCAGTTAGTCGCGGGATTATTTTTCCCCTTAATATGTTGTATATCCGCTGTGAACTCGGATATGTAGGCCAGGTGCTGGTGTTGCCGCCGTGCAGACCAAGCGCCTGATATTTTGGCCATTGCATGTACGAGGGGTTTATGACCGACGAACTCTGTGAAGTGGCGACCCTCGAGAAGAAAACACAAATGGCAGTCAGCCAGATAGAGACCGGGAGGGTCATGGTCAAACGTGCTGTGCTTCCTTCCGGCGGGGATGGAGCTGCCGACTGACGGTGGCAAGCGGCTGCCCCACGCCTCTGACCAGCTGTTCATGTGCAGCACCTATGGCATAGCCTGAAGCTGCTGACCAGTCAAACATATGGTTAGGGCTGTTGCCCTTAAGTATAATGTAAGTTCAACAGCTTGCAGAATGAAGTGGTGATAGAATTCACCATATCTAAAATCTCCTGTAATTTCTTAGTAGTGCAGGGCGGTGGGAAATCCATAATCGTGGTTACTTTTGATAGGAGGGGTTTGCACTTTCTGTGGAGATATGATGGCCGAGCAAGTCAACGGTTGACACTCAAATGGCATTTAGCAGGGTTACTAATCAACCCTTGTTGGCTTAAGCTCTTCAAAAGTGTGCGGAGGTGAGATATTTGTTCAGATTTGGATGCACTGTATGTCAACCAGGTACACAAAAAGAGAAGTCTTTTAATATGGAGTCCATCAGCTGATGGGAAGTCTGTGTTGCATTTTTTCAGTCCAAGCGGCCGGCAAAAAGGCCAAATGAGATTATCACAGCTGTTTTGGGTATGGCCTCTGAGCACACAGGCACCTGATGTGAGCCCCTAACTATATCGACTTTGGAAAAATTTAACTTTGTCTAAATGTGCCAAAAAGTCTTGAATGTGTGGGACCAGGTAATGATTGGGTGGTGACCTCGTTAAGGCGTTGGTAATCTCCTGGTGGGCGGTAGCCACCATTGGACTTGAGGACCGTATGGAGGGGTGAATCCCAGGGGCTGTTTGTCTGGTAAACATTTCAGAGTCTTTCCATGTTGGCAAACTCTGCCTTCGCTGTTGCCAGATTTTCTGGGTGAGTTCTACCGCTCGTGGGCATGGACTGGTTGGCCAGTTTTGAGGAAGGTGGTGCTCGACCCCACGTTTTGTGACTGTAGTGGAGAATGTGGGCTTGTTGAGGTTTGGGAATTTGCCCACCAGTCAAATAAACTCACATGTAGTGGTGCATATGCTTGACAGTCGTGGCTGGGAACTTACTGGGGGAGCAGGACAATGACCCGAAGCCCTTGGGCACACAGAAAACATGCGCTGAGCCACTTTAGCCGGGGCGAAGTCCCCTGTGTTATATCGCCCACTGAAACTGAGCGCCACCCGTTGTGTCTTGTAGGTCTAGATCCTGCTTCTTTGGTGGTCTCCAGCAAGATTTCGTCGCTCTTTGCCTTCTCATCAATAGGTGGTGCTAGCAGCACACTCACTTGAGCTCCCGTGTCGCACAGGAAACGTTGCCTCGAAAGGGTGTCTGTAATGAATAGTAGACGACCCTGGCAACTGGAACCCACCGTGTTCACAGACCTCTGATGTCCTGATGCGCTGTCTGTGTCGAAGCTGTAAGGCAGTCGACACTCCCTAGCGTTCCTACCAAAGTGAGCACGGTAAAAGCACAGGCCCGCCATTGTGTGTATCGCAGCTGCGGACGTTCTTTTGTTGGGGGCCTTGCTGACCGGGCTTACTGAGGTAGGGAAAGGAGGAGTGATGCACTGCTGCCTAGCTACGTGTAGACTGTCAGCCATTTTGGCAAGCTCCCTATAGTCCATCATGGGTGCATTAATGAGGGTTAGGTGAATGGGATTGGGCATTTGCTGCATGAAGAGTTCTTTAAAAAATAAAGCAAAGATATTGATTGCCCAGGAGAGGCAGCATGTGGTCCATTAGCTCTGAAGGGCTACCATTGCTGAGACCGGGCAAGGAGAGCAACTCGGACTCCAATATTCCAAAAGTCTGTAAAAGGTGAGTTTTCGGCGGTTGGTATTTATCCTGTGTAGGCGGGTGTTCAAGCGGACTCACCACTCTCGCCACCATGTAGTCGCTGAGCGACACTACCACATAGAAATATTTGGTGTTGTCAGTGGAGATTCCTCACAGAGCGAGCTGGGCCTCAGCCTGTATGAACCAAACGACGGCATTTTCCCTCCCAAACTCTGGGGGTTTCAAAGCGACAGCATTGACCGACATGTTGAATAACTCTGGAATTGTCCTAGAGCATCGGGGTCACCAGTGTAGGTTTCCGCAAGTAAAACAAGAGTGAGGCTTTTTATGTTACTAGGTTAATTGGTCACAGGGTTGTAATCAGTTGGCATGGGGTCTGTCTCTAAATAAATAAAAAATAAAACTTCTCTGCATATGGAAATCTTTTCAGTTGTTGTATCCTGAGTTGCTACCGGCTCGACGTAACAGGGACAAAGGCTTCCATGTATTGAGCAGTTTTCCAACTGGGTCAGGTTTGAAGAGTATGTACGTGGGGTGAGTGGTGGAAACTACAGACCTTGAACACATTTTCTTTCTTAAACCAAAAACACTTGAAGCTGAGGTTTCAGCTTCTTCAGAAGAACTGTTAATTCTGCGATTTCTCTCAATAAATCTTCCTTCCATTGGGAATTATGCAAGTGGCAGATGACCATGCCTTTGATTGGCTGTACTAAACATATACAAGGGTTGTAGTCATAGATTTGTACAGCATGGAAACAGGTCCTTCATCCCAGCCCATTTCTGGACATTTATTTCCGCTGAAGTCCACTTTAATTATTTTAGGATTAGTTGTAAGCAGACCATTGCCTTTGTCAGAGCTGGGGAGCAGCCAATACCTGCCAAAAGAACATCTGCAGACATCCTGACCTCTGCAAGGGACTGGCAGCTGTTGGTGGACCTCGAACGGCAGCTGAAGTTCCCCAACCATATCGCAGCCACCACCCTGCGACCAGACATTGTCCTGGTGTCTGAGTCTACTAAGCAAGTGGTGCTGCTGGAGCTGACAGTCACATGGGAAGATAGCTTGGAAGAGGCCTTTGAAAGGAAGCTCTCCAAGTACGCAGAACTGGTCAGCAACTGTCAGCAGGCTGGATGGAGAGCGAGGTGTCTCCCAGTGGAGGTTGGTTGTAGGGGATTCGCAGCCCGTTCTTTAGCCAGAGCCTTCAGCAATTTGGGCATCGAGGGGGAGAGGAAGAGGTGAGCCATCCGCAGTACCATGGATGCGGCAGAGAGGGCCTCAAGATCGCTGTGGCTCAAAGGAGGGGAGCCATGGAGTCATAAGTAGCTAGCCATCTGGACACAAGCTGGGGTCTGATCAGCCCTGGCTGGGTCACCTAGAGGAGGTTGTATGATGTTAAAAGACCCGAAACACCTGATGATTCCAGGAACATCACTGAAGGTGTGTCCAGAAGCATGAGTAGATGTGCATACACAGCTGAAAAGGAGGTTATGTTGAAGTTGTGTAAGACTTGTGTGAGGCCAAATTTGGAGTGCTCTGTGCAGTTCTGGCCATCTACCTACGGGAAAACTAATCAATATTGTTTGATATGTGGATTATAACCATAGGAAAAAATGGCTAGAATCGCTTAGTATAAAAGTTAATTAAGATAGTACTTTATTCTCTGGGGCATAGAAGAATGATGGGAGCTCTTACAGAATTAATACAAAATTAGAAACATAGAAAAACCTACAGCACGATACAGGCCCTTTGGCCCACAATGCTGCGCCGAACACGTACGTACTTTAGAAATTACCCAGGGTTACCCATAGCCCTCTTTTTTTAAGGGGGTACAGATAGGATGAATGGATGCAGGGTTTTCACTCGCAGGCTGGTTGTGACTAGAACGAGAGGCCATTGGAAAGGTGACATTGAAAGGGGATCTGAGGGAGAACTTCACTCAGAGGGTGGTTTGAGTGTAGAATGAACTAAAGTGGAATCAGAATTAGAATCAGGTTTAATATCACTGGTGTATGTCGTGAAATTTGTTATACGGCAGTAGTACATGGCAATACAAAATTAAAAAAAATAAATTAAGGTTAGAAATCTATATATTATATGTTAAATAAGCAGTGCAGGAGGAGAAAAGGGAAGTGCTAGATGCAGGTTTAATTGCAGTATTTAAGAGAACTTTGCTAGGTGGATGGGAGAGTTATAGAGGGTTACGGTCTTGGTACGGGTAGGTTAGACTAAGCTGAAAAACAATTCACCACAGACTAAATGGGCCTGTTTCTGTGCTATTGTGCTCGATGACTAATGACTGAGCAAGGAAAATGCACTGGCAATTAAACAATATTATTAAGCCTGGTGTTCCTTTATTTGTGCTTTGCTCTTGCCAAATATTTGGGAGTGGCATATGGTCGGTTTCCTCCCCTCCGCATACGCATCTATTTCGGGTCTTTGGTAGTTGGCGGCTACTGCACTGCCTGTTCAAGGCAACAGTCACCAAGGCACATAAACTGTCCGGAAGATTCCCAGATATGCCTACGATGTTACTGCAAAAGCAGCTGTGTTGGTAGGGCCTGAGAGAAGTAGTGCAAGACAGCAGCTGATTCTCCCGCCTCTCTGTCTTAATTTGTGTCTCCACAGGTAAGAAAAAGAACCGAGGGCTGAAGTTATCAAAGGAGGTTTTCGAGCAGCCACAGGCAAGTCCCACGTAAGTAACCAGCGAATCACAGTTATTTGAAATTGGTGATGGAGATGATGATGATTATGAGGACACACAGTCCCCTTTTATTGTCATTTAGTAATGCATGCATTAAGAAATGATACAATATTCCTCCACTATGATATCGCAGAAACACAGGACAGACCCAGACTGAAAAACTAACAAAAACCACGTAATTATAATATATAGTTACAACAGTGCAAAGCAATACCGTAATTTGATGAGAACAGACCATGGCACAGTAAAAGTCTCAAAGTCTCTCGAAAGTCCCATCATCTCACGCAGACGGTGAACCTCCAGCGCCGCCAACTTGCCGATGCAGCATCCTGGAAGCATCCGACCACAGTCCGACTCCGAGTCTGTCTGAAAACTCCGAGTCTCCGACACCGAGCACCATCTCTGCCAAGCGCTTCGACCCCGGCCCTGGCAACAGGCAATAGGCAAAGCCGAGGATTTGGGGCCTTCGTCTCCGGAGATTCTCATCGCACAGTAGCAGCAGCAGCAGCGAAGCAGGCATTTCAGAATTTACTCCAGATGTTCCTCCGTGCTTCTCACGGCTGTCTCCATCAAATCCGGATTGTGCATGGCCCCTAGTTACACATACGATATCAGTCGGAATGGCCGCGTGCGCTGCGTCGCGTCGCCATCTTCTCCTCCCTCCGGAGAGGGAGTCGGGATAAGGTTGTTCACTTCTCGACTGGACTGCTTGGGTTCATTAATTGGAGTGTAGGAATGAGGTGGAAGGTAGTCCCTGGAAAAGAGGGAATGGGATCATGACTTGATAGTTTACAGATCTACTGGGTAATGGCACTGAATTGAGTGATAGTGCAGAAACAGGACCCTCAGCAATGTTCCCTCTAATTTGTAATGACCAGTGTACGCAAAAATCGTGTGCTCTGCAATTTTTTTTGCCCAATGACAAAAACATGTGCACACTGAATAATTCCTACAATAAAAACAGTATAAATAAGCCAGTTCTAAAATCTGCAGACAAATCATCGCAAACCCCACACTGTCAACACCATCTGTATCAGAAACCGGAAAATGAAATGTGATTTGTGTACGATCGTGAAATATTCTTAACATTGCCAAAGAGGAAGAGGGTGACAACCTTTTGTGTGCAGTTTAAATTCCTTTGTGTGCTAGTAGCAAAAGATGTGAACGTTGCCCTTCAGCCCATCTAGTCTGTGCTGAACTGTTACTGTGCCCAGTCCAGTTGACCCGCACCTGGACCATAGCCCTCCCATCCATGTTTCTTAGCCAAATATCTATTCCATTTTAACGCGCATCTACCACTTCCACTGGCAGCTCATTCCACACTGGCACCGCACTCTGAGTGAAGAGAATCCTCTTTCTGTTCCCCTTAAATATTTCATCTTTCACCCTAAATCTTCTAGCTTTCGTCTCACCCAACCTCAGTGGAGAAAGCTTGCTTGCATTTCCCTTAAATTTTTTTATACCTCTGTATACAGCACTGTCTTAGGCACATTTTATTATTTAGAACATAGAACATAGAAAACCCACAGCACAATGCAGGCCCTTCGGCCCAGAAAGCTGTGCTGAACATGTCCTTACCTTAGAGCTACCTAGGCTTACCCATAGCCCTCTATCTTTTTTTTAATCTCCATGTATTTATTTCCAGGAGCTTATTAAAAGACCCTATTGTTTCTGACTCTACCACCGCCACCGGCAGCCCATTCCATGCAGTCACCACTCTCTGCGTTTTTAAAAAAAAGAAAACAACTTACCCCTGACGTCTCCTCTGTACCTACTTCCAAGCACCTTAAAACTATGCCCTCTCGTGCTAGCCATTTCAGCCCTGGGAAAAAGCCTCTGACTACCTACACGATCTGGGAGACCGTTTCACTGAACGCCTACGCTCTGTCCGCCAGAGAAAGCAGGATCTCCCATCGGCCGCACACTTTAATTCCATGTCCCATTCCCATTCTGATATGTCTATCCACGGCCTCCTCTACTGTCAAGATGAAGCCACACTCAGGTTGGAGGAACAACACCTTATATTCCGTCTGGGTAGCCTCCAACCTGATGGCATGAACATTGACTTCTCAAACTTCTGTTAATGCCCCACCTCCTCTTCGCACCCCATCCCTTTATTTATTTATTAGTATTTATTTTCTTTATTTCCCCTTTTTTCTCTTTTTTTTTTCTCTCTCCCTCTCACTATAACTCCTTGCCCATCCTCTGCTGCTTCCCTCCCCCTTTCTTTCTCCCTAGGCCTCCCGTCCCATGATCCTCTCCCTTGTCCAGCCTCCTATCCCTTTTGCCAATCAACTTTCCAGCTCTTGGCTCCATCCCTCCCCCTGCTGTCTTCTCCTATAATTTTGGATCTCCCCCTCCCCCTCCCACTTTCAAATCTCTTACTATTTCTTCTTTCAGTTAGTCCTGATGAAGGGTCTTGGCCTGAAACGTCGACTGTACCTCTTCCTATAGATGCTGCCTGGCCTGCTGCATTCCACCAGCATTTTGTGTGTGTTGCTCGAATCTCCGGCATCTGCTGATTTCCTCCTGTTTGCACTATCCACACGATCAATGCTTCTATTGATCTTTCAGGATAGAGTGTGGATCAGGCTCTATTGGCCTCTAGACCGCATCGCCCAGCAACTCCCGACTTAGCCCTAGCCCAGTCACAGGACAGTTTATAATGACCAGTTAAAGTACCAACTGACATGTTTTTGGACTGTGGGAGGAAACCAGGGCATCTGGAGGAAACCCACATGGTCATGGGGAGAACGTACAAACTCCTTACAGGCAGCAGCGGGAACTTAGGCTAGACTCACTATCCTCCGGCTAAAGAAACTCTTCCCCATTTCCATCCTAAAGGAGCGTCCTTCTATTCAAAGTTGAAAGTAAATTTATTATCAAAGTCTGTCACCATATACTACCTTGAGATTCACTTTCTTGCGGGCATTCACAGTCGAACAAAGGTATACAATAGAATCAGTGGAAAAACTACACACAAAGACTGATAAACAAAGACTCTGATGCTGAATACTCCAAACTCAGTTTTATAAAGCAACACCATTACTTCCTGACCGTTCAGCTTAATGCCATGACTAACGAAGGCGTACATGCCATGTGTCTTTACCAACCGCGCAATGTGTGGCTGCTTGCAGGGAGCTATTGGCTTGGACCTCAGGCTCCCTTATCCCTGAGACTTGTTCATTCTCTTAACTCCTTGACCATCCTCCGGTGAGGAGCATTACCACCTTGTTCCTGGCCGGTAGAATTCTATCGGTCTCCAAGAGACCTGGCGAGCCGTTTGACAGCATAGCTACTCGCTTGTATTGGCGGCAGCACGCACAACTTTCCAGAAGAACTCAGCTGGTCAGGCAGCATCCAGTCGACATTTCCAGCTGAGACCTTTCCTCAGGACTGGAAAGGAAGGGGGCAGAGACCAGATTAATGAGCTGGGGTGCGGGGGGCGGGGGGAAGAAATGAGGAAGGAGTCAAGATGGCAGCCGATAGGTGAGGGGCAAGTTGGGTTGGTGGGGGGGGCGGGGAGGGATGAAGTAAGAAGCTGGGAGGTGATAGGTAGAAGAGGTAAAGGGCTGAAGATGAAGGAATCTGATTGGACAGGACAGTGGACCATGAGAGGGAGGTTTTCAGCATCTGCAGTCTCCTGTGTCTGTCATTCTTAACAACCTACTTAAGATTCATTGTCTGCCTCTAAGTTGCGCATTAGAATGTAGAAGTGATGGTTAAAGAAAATTGTTGTAACCCTTCCGTTAGACGTGGGGTTGCGTACATGAAGATGAGGAAAGTTGTGAGCTGTGATTCATAATTCCAGTGGCGGGCGGGGGAGGGGTGGGTGGGTGGGATCCATTCTTGTTGTGACTATGGGCCTACCTGTGCTCAGCAATAAAGTGCGGGCTCGGGGGAAGTGGGTGCAGTGTTGCCACAGTTCATGCTTCTGCCCCTGTAGCTGCAGTGACCCCGGTTCAATCCTGCCCTCGGACGCTGTTGGTGTCCGCTCTCCGTGGGCTGGTGCGGGTTTGCCTGGGGCGCTGCGGTCGCCTCCCGCGTCCCAAGACCGAGTAGGTGGGTCAGGAGATGCCAGAAGCTGCTGACGCTGTTATCTGGGGCGACAAACCATCCGCTGGAGGCTCGAGCAGCAGCTGTGGGAGGGGAAGTGATGCGCTGACACTTAGGGTGGAAACCTTGCATCGGGACTGGGCGTTTGGTTGCTCTAATGTGCCCCAAGTGTGGGTGGGTAGCAGAGTAATTGGGGCGGGGAAGGGGGGAAGAACAGTTGATAGGCATCCAAGGAAACATGGGTTACAGGAGTGAAAGAAGATGCATGGCCTGATGGGATTGGTCTGCTGGGGGCCAGTATATACCCGCTGACCTGAATGGCAGCACATTACTTATGTGAGTGTGTCACGTTCTAAAAGAGGGAAAAACACCAAAATCTCAGGAGGAAATGCCGCAACTTGAGTGGGGTCTGTTTTTCTAGAGTTGTTTTGAATGAATTGGAAAACTGACATCTGCTTGGATGTGGCAGAGGGATGGTCTTTATTCCTGGAGCGAGTCCAGTCACCCTGTGTGCCTTGGAGAATAATTATATCAGGAAAAACGCATGGTATGTTTTCTCTCTGTGTGTGGGAAAGTGAAGAGGCGCACAGCCCAGGGTCCGTCCTGTCACTGAGTCGAGGCTTTCCCCCCCACTGAGGTTGCGTGAGACTGGAACCGAAGGTCATGGGTTAAGGGTGAAAGGTGAAATGTTTTAAGGGGAACTTCCTCACTCAGAGGGTGGTGAGAGTGTGGAACGAGCTGCCAGCACAAGTGGTGCATGTGGATTCGATTCCAACAGAGAAATTTGGATAGGTAGATCAACGAGAGCTATGGTCCAGGTCCAGAGGCAGGTCGATGGGACGAGGCAGATGATAGTTCGGCATGGACCAGATGGGCTGAAGGGCCTGTTCCTGCGCCGAATGACTCTCAGATCATTTTGGGCTGAAAGTACAAGTAGGTGGTGAGAAAGATGCCATCAAACCAGAGATTGCTGATTACTGAGAGGCCATAAAGCCCAGAGTGTATGACTGGTCAAAGTAGAATCAATCTGTGCCTTCTAAAAGGGGCTCGAGAGTAATTAACAGAGCTCTAGAGAATAGGACCCATGGGATTGCTCTGCTAGCAGGTGGTAAGTGGGTTGAATGGCCTCATGATGTGCTATGATAGAACTGTACTTTATTTTCAAATAAAATTGTGGACTATGTAAAATCACAAATGCACATTATGAGCAGTTCATGCCCAAGTGTTCCTGTACACTGTATGAGTACTTGCAGTCTTGTATACTGTATGTACCACAGCTCTTGTATACTTCATTTGTGAATCATGTCATCAGTAGGTACCTGTAGTTTAGATATTTAAATCCCTGTGATTTTTCATCAGATAACAATTCTATCAGAGTTCTCCATCATCTTGGAAACTTCTATCTTCTGACTACTGTGGACTATCCTCCTAATGAAAGCACTGTCAATTTGATTCCTGTCCCCCATACCTGCTCTTTGTTTTTATAGTCATAGTCATACTGTGTTGATCCCGGGGGAAATTGGTTTTTGTTACAGTTGCACCATAAATAATTAAATAGTAATAAAACCATAGATAGTTAAATAGTAATATGTAAATTATGCCAGGAAATAAGTCTAGGACCAGCCTATTGGCTCAGGGTGTCTGACCCTCCAAGGGAGGAGTTGTAAAGTTTGATGGCCACAGGCAGGAATGACTTCCTATGACGCTCTGTGCTGCATCTCGGTGGAATGAGTCTCTGGCTGAATGTACTCCTGTGCCCAACCAGTACATTATGTAGTGGATGGGAGACATTGTCCAGGATGGCATGCAACTTGGACAGCATCCACTTTTCGGACAGCATCCACTTTTCAGACACCACCGTCAGAGAGTCCAGTTCCATTCCCACAACATCACTGGCCTTACGAATGAGTTTGTTGATTCTGTTGGTGTCTGTTACCCTCAGCCTGCTGCCCCAGCAAACAACAGCAAACATGATCACACTGGCCACCACAGACTCGTAGAACATCCTCAGCATCGTCTGACAGATGTTAAGGGACCTCAGTCTCCTCAGGAAATAGAGACGGCTCTGACCCTTCTTGTAGACAGCCTCAGTGTTCTTTGACCAGTCCAGTTTATTGTCAATTCATATCCCCAGGTATTTGTAATCCTCCACCATGTCCACACTGACCCCCTGGATGGAAACAGGGGTCACCGGTGCTTTAACTCTCCTCAGGTCCATCACCAGCTCCTTAATCTTATCACGTAAGACATTAGGCCATTTGGCCCATCAATTCTGCTCTGCCATGGATGATTTATCAATCATTCTCCTGCCATTTCCCTGTACCCTTTGACGCTCTTATTAATGGAGAACCTATCAACCTCTACTTTAAATATACCCAATGACTTGTCGTTCACCATTCTCTGGCTAAAGAAATTCCTCCTCATCTCTGTTGCAAAGGGAAGTCCTTGTATTCAGAGGCTGTGCCCTCTGGTCCTAGACTCCCCCACTATAGGAAACATCCTCTCCACATCCATTCTTTATAGGCCTTTCTATATTTGATAGGTTTCAATGAGATACCCTTCGTCATTGCTCTAAACTCCAGTGCGTACAGGCCCTGAGCCATCAAGTGCTCTTCATACATGAATTGAATTATAATATTTAGTTATTCCTTTGTACTGATGCTTTGCTTCGAAATATTTGAACCCAGAATAAAATCCTTGGTACCTGTTTTCCATGATTTTGTGAGCTCTAGTTTGGAACTCAGTGTTCCAGTGAAGGATATGATCTGGTTAGTGAACTAGCTGTCACCTCATCCAAGCCCTGCTCACACTGGGCACCTTCATTCAGTGAAAAGTACAGCTTCTCGAATCCTTGAGAGTTTTGCTAGTTTTTAAAACCCTGCGTTTGCTCAGTGACCTGGGAGTTGCTGCAAGCTATTGAAAGAGGTTCCAAGACTAGGGGAACAATAGTTCACCTTTCCAGCCTTCTGGACTCTTAATTCCCAAGCGTGTTCAGCATCTGCCATTTTGTTTTGCATTTCCAGCACCCGCTGTCTTTTCTGCTTTGATTTCAGACATTTTCAGCTTTATCCTTTTTTGTTTTACTTCTTCCACGAGTGGTGGGGTAGAGATAGGGAGGTGTAAAGCGCTCCTTTCCTTCGCTAGCCTGCAGGTCACCCTTGGGCAAGGACTGGCACTTGCTTAGCCTCTCTTGACTAGGGTCACATGAAGCCATGCGACCAAGTGATGGATGATCACAAGTCCTGGTTGTGCCACCACTGGCAATTTCTGAAGAGTATTGATAATTGCTGCGGTTGTAAGGACACTGCCCAGAAAGAGGCAATGGCAAGCCACTTCTGTAGAAAAATTTGCCAAGAACAATTGGTCATGAATAAGACCATGATTGCTCACGTTAAACACCACAGTACATAACGAGCGAACAAACCACTTCTGCTGTTCTAGAACATGGAACAGTACAGTCAGGTTCTTCGTCCCACGATGTTGTGCTGACCTTTTAACTTACTCTAAGATCAATCTTGTCCTTCCCTCCTATGTAGTCGTCTATTTTATTTCTAAAATGCCCCAATATTTCTAGTATTATTCTCTCACTGTACACCTTGTTCTTGTGGTAGTTGTTGCTTTTCACGGCAGGCTCCACCATCTGCTGAGTCTCGTGTCCCCACAAACCCTCCTTCCTCCGTCCTTCTCTCCTCCCCTTCCCCTCTGTTACATCTGCGCCGGACAGCTATGTCAATATAGCAGTAAGATTAAATGTTTTACTGGGCCAGATTAATAACGGTAAACGCGAGACAACTTGCAGTGTGTTCGTGACGAACCAGGCCCGCCGAGACGTGAAATGGGCACTCGAAAGCCCACAGAAGAAAGAGGGGTTTCTGTGTGTTGGAGGCCCAATCAATTCACTGCATGGTCATTCGGCTCCATACGCATTTAATACGTTCATGCAATCGATCCAATTGGAATCGATTGTTCGTCGCCAACTTTTCCCAATTCTGCTCAAAGGTCATTGGCTTGCAACAGTTCCCCTGCCCTTTACTTCAGAGCTTGCCTGAGCCTCTGAATGGTTCCAGAGTTTTCTGATTTTGCTTCCTGTTGGGTTGGTAGTCGGAGGATGTTGTAGCTGAATTAATTTTGTTCGTTCTCTCTGCAGCCCTCCCAGGGACCTGGACTCAAAGGCCTGCATTGCTATCGGTGAAAAGGTAAGATTCACTCGGCCCCTACCGTTCACTTGGCATCGTGCCAGAGTAATTGCAGAACAGCACGATGTTGTTATAGGGCCCTACATCACCACAAACAGATGTGAAGTCAGAATATTTCATTGTCCGTTTCTTCTGGAATTCTTGGAAAGTAAATAAAAGTGTGTGGAATCCTTAAAATAGAACAAAACCCTTGGATCAATGTGTGACATTGGAGAGGGTACAGAGCGAGGTTCAGGAGAATAATTCCGGGAATGAAAGGGTTAGTGTACGAGGAGCATTTGGCACTAGGTAGCCTCCAACCTGATGGCATGAACAACATTTTCTCTGTCTTCTGGTAATTACTCCCCTCTGTTTTCTCTCCACTTCTCTCCCTACCCCCGCTTCTTCCCTCTTGTTCCATTCCCTATCCTAATCATCCTCTCACCCTCATGACCTACCCATCACCTCCCTCGTCTTCCCCACCTCCTTTCCTTGATTCCATGGTCCACTGTCCTTTCCTATCAGATTCCTCCTTCTTCAGCTCTGTCTTTTCCACCAATTCCCTCCCTGCTTCTTACATCATTCCCCCTCCGCCCCCACCCACTCACCTGGTCTCTCCTTTCTCCTGCCAGCTTGTATTCCATCTCCTCTCCTACCTTTCCAGTCGTGATGAAGAGTCTGGGCCTGAAACGTCGACTTTTTATCGTCCTCCGTCGATACTGCTTGACTTGCTGGGTTCCTCGAGCTCAGGGGTTCCCCAGTCTGGGTTCTGCTTGGAGGAGTGGGTGTCTGTGTCTGTCTTGCAAGATTTCCAGAGTCTGCAGAATCTCTCAGGAATCTCTGTAACAACAGGATTCCTGCAGATGCTGGAAATTCAAGCAACACACATCAAAGTTGCTGGTGAATGCAGCAGGCCAGGCAGCATCTATTGGAAGCGTTTCAGTCGACGTTTCAGGCCGAGACCCTTCGTCAGGACTAACTGAAGGAAGAGCTAGTAAGAGGTTTGAAAGTGAGAGGGGGAGGGGGAGGGGAGATCCAAAATGATAGGAGAAGATAGGAGAGGGAGGGATGGAGCCAAGAGCTGGACAGGTGATTGGCAAAGGGGATACGAGAGGATCATGGGACAGGAGATCCAGGGAGAAAGACGGGGGGGGGGAACAGAGGATGGGCAAGGGGTATAGTCAGAGGGAGGAAAAAGAGTGAGAGAAAGAATGTATGTATAAAAATAAATAACGGATGGGGTACTAGGGGGAGGTGGGGCACTAGCGGAAGTTAGAGAAGTTGATGTTCATGCCATCAGGTTGGAGGCTACCCAGACGGAATATAAGATGTTCCTCCAACCTGAGTGTGGCTTCATCTTTACAGTAGAGGAGGCCGTGGATGGACATGTCAGAATGGGAATGGGACGTGGAATTAAAATGTGTGGCCATTGGGAGATCCTGCTTTCTCTGGCAGACAGAGTGTAGGTGTTCAGTAAAGCGGTCTCCCAGTCTACGTCGGGTCTCGCCAATATATAGAAGGCCACTTCGGGAGCACCGGACGCAGTATATCACCCCAGCCGACTCACAGGTGAAGTGTCGCCTCACCTGGAAGGACTGTCTGGGGCCCTGAATGGTGGTAAGGGAGGAAGTGTAGGGGCATATGTGGCACTTGTTCCGCTTACAAGGATAAGTGCCAGGAGAGAGATCAGTGGGGAGGGATGGGGGGGACGAATGGACAGGGGAGTCGCGTAGGGAGTGATCCCTGCGGAAAGCAGAGGGGGGGGAGGGAAAGATGTGCTTAGTGGTGGGATCCCGTTGGAGGTGGCGGAAGTTGCGGAGAATTATATGTTGGACCCGGAGGCTGGTGGGGTGGTAGGTGAGGACCAGGGGAATCCTATTGTTAGTGGGGTGGCGGGAGGATGGAGTGAGAGCAGATGTGCGTGAAATGGGGGAGATGCGTTTGAGAGCAGAGTTGATAGTGGAGGAAGGGAAGCCCCTTTCTTTATAAAAGGAGGACATCTCCCTCGTCCTGGAATGAAAAGCCTCATCCTGAGAGCAGATGTGGCGGAGACGGAGGAATTGCGAGAAGGGGATGGCATTTTTGCAAGAGATAGGGTGAGAAGAGGAATAGTTCAGATAGCTGTGAGAGTCAGTAGGTTTAGAGTAGACATCAGTGGATAAGCTGTCTCCAGAGATAGAGACAGAAAGATCTAGAAAGGGGAAGGAGGTGTCGGAAATGGAGCAGGTAAACTTAAGGGCAGGGTGAAAGTTGGAAGCAAAGTTAATAAAGTCAACGAGCTCAGCATGCGTGCAGGAAGCAGCGCCAATGCAGTCGTCGATGTAGCGAAGGAAAAGTGGGGGACAGATACCAGAATAAGCACGGAACATAGATTGTTCCACAAAGCCAACAAAAAGGCAGGCATAGCTAGGACCCATACGGGTGCCCATAGCTACACCTTTAGTTTGGAGGAAGTGGGAGGAGCCAAAGGAGAAATTATTAAGAGTAAGGACTAATTCCATTAGACAGAGCAGAGTGGTGGTAGAGGGGAACTGATTGGGTCTGGAATCCAAAAAGAAGCGGAGAGCTTTGAGACCTTCCTGATGGGGGATGGAAGTATACAGGGACTGGAATCTCTGTAGGTGCTTTTGCTGCAGTGCTTGCTTTGACCACTTGAGGGGGCTGCTCCCCTATTCCCTGCTTAAAGTAGAACAGAATGTGCACTTTGCTTCTCAGAAAGACTTTGAAGATTTCTCTGTAACCCATGAGGCAGTCTTTTCAATCTTAAGGTTTAACTCTGATTGTAGAAGGCTGCGTGACAGTGTAAAGTGGGGAACTTCCCTGTGTGTAACTTGGAAATGCATTTTGGTAGCAGGAATAAGGGCGATTTTCTAAATGGGGAGCAAATTCTGAAATCCGAGATGCAAATGGACTCTGGGAATCCTCGTGCAGGATTCGCTAAAGGTTGATTTGCAGGTTGGATCAGTAGTAATGATGGCAAATCAATGTTAGATTTCATTTCAAGAGGACTAGAATATAAAAGGAAGGATGTAATGCTGAGGTGTTATAAGGTACTTGCACACTTGTCTAACCTCAAGACAGGCTGTCCTTTTTTTGGCCTCCAGCCACCAGTGGGTTCTGATTCAGGCCTGGGCATTCAGACATTTGGCCTTTGATCAATGAGTATTCACAAAGCTTCTGTTATTATTTATTTATTTACTTAGAAGTTCGTGCGAGGCGGGGCCAACTGACCCAGTGAGCCATGCTGCCTAGCAACCCAGCTGTTTAACCCCACCCTAACCGCAGGACAATTTACAGTGGCCAATTAACCTACTAACCCATGCGTCTTTAGCATGTGGGAAGAAAGCAGTGTGCCCGGGAGGAGCCCACGCAGTTCACGGGGGAGAACATGCAAACTCCGTACAGATGACGTCAGAGTTGAACCCCGAGCTCCAGCCGCGCTAACTGCACCGCTACTGTGGTATTGAGCGCGGACAGATGGGATTATATTGGATCGGTGCAGACCTGTGGGCGACGGGCCCTGTTCCTGCGCTGGGCTGATCTGTGTTTTAAGTTAGCACATGGAAAGGGCAGGACTGTGGCGGCTAGCATTTGGGGATAATCTAGCCTTGACTCAGTGGAGCTGTGTGGTCACGAGGGGGCAGCAGTGCTCCATGACTACACTGTAGAGTCATGAGTTGGGTTCAGCCCATGTATCGCACAATGCCTGAGCAGAAACTCAAAGAAGTGTTGGGATACCCAAAAAGCACACAGAACCTGCTCTAAGAAGTTAAATGCTCACCTTAGTTCCTTTTGGTGATATGTGTGTTTCAATACTGCAGATTTTGCTAAAATAACAATTCATTTTAGTCTTATAGAAAAGAGAAGACGCAACATCATAGCATAGTCCAGGCCCTTCGGCTCACGACGTTGTCCCGATCTTTTACCTACTCTAAGATGAATCTAACCCTTCCCTCCTAGATACCCCTTAATTTTCCCATCATCCATGTGTCTAAGAGTTTCTTAAATATCCCTAATCTATCTGCCCCCACCACTTCACTATAGATCTCGATTCCTTGTCAGAGTTGACTTTTGGCAATGTTGAGCGAGGGATAAATATTGGCCAGCTGAGGGACCAGATGAGGCCTCTTGTGACACTCTCTTCTGGAAGAGGGAGCATCAATTCCCTCAGGAATCTTGAGTTTCTGCCCCTTTCATGGGATCCTGGTGGAGCCTAAAGCGTCAGAGGGGTGTATGTGATTGTGTGAGTGTGTGTGGAGTGAGAGAGAGATCCGCTGACAAATCCACTGCGGGGCAGGCCTGCGGGGTTACCACGTAAGTTGTGCTCTTTTGCCTGGTCACTCTGGAGATTTGATCAAAGCAAACTCGCCATTTGACATCAGAAACTAACATAATTAACATAAAGTTGATGTTTCAGGCCGAGACCCTTCATCGGGTCCTTGATGAAGGGTCTCGGCCTAAAACATCAACTGTTTCCTCTTTTCCATAGATGCTGCCTGGCCTCCTGAGTTCCTTCAGTATTTTGTGTGTGTTGCTTGGATTTTAGCATCTGGATATTTTTAGGTTTGTGATAATTAACATAAAATTGACTAGTTAACATAAGTTATTCACTACTTAAGATAATTCACCATCTTATAATAGCCTATTTTCTGATAATTGTCACTTTTTCGTACTAGAAGATCAGTTAGCTACACAAAAACACAAGCTGGAGGAACTCAGTAGGTCAGGCAGCACCTGTGGAGAGGAATTATGGAGTCGATTATTCAGGCCGAGACCCTCCATCAGGACTGTTTAAGATCAGATAGCTGCCTTTTTGTCCTGAACAATACCTTGGAAGCAGTGTGATCTGGAATGAATTGTACAGTTGGAATCCACACCAATCTTGTCACAAGGACCAGATATTGTTTGCAGCCTCTGCCTGTCCTTGTCCCAGGAGACCTGACCTTGGCCAACTCTTGTTACTTAACAGCGATCATCCCCTCGACTTAAGGGATTGTCACCTCACCTGGCAACATCGTAATACATAATGTGTTATGCAGCACACAGCTTCTGCCAGGATGAAGCAGTGTCTGACCTGTCAACTGACTGAGTTATGGCAGGGTCTCCGGATGTGAACGTGTATAAATAGTTGGTCTGCAAACGTGTTCTGTCAGTTGCCTCTCTGTTGACAGACGCCCTGTGTCCGTTTTCGTGGGATTGGCTGAAATCTTTTATATTCTTACAATGTTGGAATCCATCGGGGCTCTAGCTCTGGAAATCCTATCAGTTTTCTTTTTTGGATGCCAACCATTCTGCTAGAGATATTTAAAAATAAATTTTTGCTTTCTTTTGCGTCAAAGCATTTTGGGAAGTTGACTTTTGGTAACTTGTGCTGTGGTGTTAGCTGCTGACTTCTGATGGTTGGTTCTGTTAGTCCATGGAGCCTGATCTCAGGAGCATCAAATGGGGGCAAGTAAGGTTGATTGGGGGGGGGGGGGGGAGAGAGGATGTGGAGCTGGGGGAGGGATGGGTTTCAACACTCACGCTCCCTTTGGTGACCAGAAGCAACTTTGCCGCAGACTGCAGGGAAACTTCCTGAGTAATTGAAAACCGATGCTGGAGTGTGCCCAGACACTCGCGGGCTGCCCCCAGCACACCCTCGAGTGTGTTGGCTGTTACTGCAAATTGCTCATTTCACTGTATATGTGATAAATGAACTTGATTCTTGAATCCTGAAAATTACCTCTGAACCTAGACCATTTAGGATTCTGCTCTTAAGATAGTGGAGCAGAATCAGGCCATTTGGCCCATCGAGACTGCGCCACCATTCCATCATGGCTGATGTATTATCTAACCCCAGCTTACACCAGCGCATCCTAAAATGTATCTCAGCATCAACACCATTCTCCTGCCTTCTCCCTGTAACTTTTGGCGCCCTTACTAACGAAGAGTGCATCAAACTGTGCTTTAAATATATCCAATGACTCGCCCCCTCCAGTCATCTGTTGCAATGAGTTCCACAGATTCACAACTGTCTGGTGAAAGGAATTTTTCCTTATCTCCGTTCTAAAGGGGAATCCTTTCATTCTGAGGCTGGCCCTCTGGTCCTAGACTCTCCCTCTGCTGGAATTGTCCTCTCCATCTAGACCTTTCAATATTTGGTAGTGTTACGTACCCCGTAACTGGGTTGCCAAACCAGCAGAAATGGATCACTCAGTTGGAGTCTGGATTACTAGAACTAAGAAAGTTTTATTAAAGAAACAAGCAACACAGTACTCTAATCAAAAGGATAATAAATGCAACAGTTCAGCAATGATAAACACACATGTACACAGAATTTGGATAACAGGATCAATCAAGCTCTATCATTGTCTAGGGGTAAATGACCAGTTTCAAAGTGACGCAAAGTTCAGTTCGCAGTAATCACTGCCGTGGGAGATGGACAGTGGGGGGGAAGGAGAGAGAGAGCAAAAACGAATGAATATTCAAACGGCTTCCACACAGACCTTCGATATTCTTCGCAGTCAGCTTTCGGGCGAGCCCTTTGTGATGTCTTCCGAGGTCACCGACCGTGACCCCTCCGTTTCCAGATACGATCGTTTCTCTGCGGTGAACCTGGCACCCAGGCAAGGGCGGATACACACCAGGTTCCTGCCGATCGCACCTTTCCACCCTGTGCGTCTATGGCTTGGTCCCGCGTCAGCCCTCCAAAAACTCCCACCGACTTGTGGGAGGCGCACCGCTTCCAGGGTCCCGTTACCTCGTGGTGTCGTGTGTCTTGCCTTAGCGAACCTGTCCCTTTTTATCCCCCTGCTGGGGTATCGCCTGTCCATCACTTCAAACAGTTCGGGGTTCAGAGGGGGAGCCGATCTTGACAGCTCTCCTTCCCCTTCATTAACATCTCCAAATGCTGCTCCATTGTTTTCCTTATCTCTCTCTCACCTGAAGACGGGTGGCAGACCAACTGCTGATCCCACTGGTGCCAGCACAGGACAGCTAACATCTTAATCTATGTGTACTCTTGTCACAGTAGGTTTCAGCTTGCTTGGGATGTTCCCAAAGAGTAGCAAGCCACTGGTTAGGAAGATGTGAATTGGAAGCAGGAGTGAACCATTCAGCCCTGCAAACCTATGCCCGATCATTCAGAATGTGGGAGAATGAGGGACAACCTCACTGAAGTGTTTAAAATGACGAGAGGCACTGCTAAGGTTGATGATAGCAGACTTTTCTCCGAGATAGAGGAACACAAAACTAAAGGGCATAATTTTAGGGTGAGGGGGAGAAGAGACCCACGAGGCAACTTTTCCATACAGAAGGCGATAAATGTATGGAATGAGCTGCCAGAGCAGGAGGTTGAGACAGTACAGTAGTGTCATTTCAGTCGGTATGTGGAGGGGCAAGGCTGGGAGGGATATGAGCTTGAGCACACAAAATTGGGATTAGCTGGGCAGGCACTGTGGTGTGGTTGGCTTGGACTTGTTGGACCAGAGGGCATGTATTTGAGTTGTATTGTTCTATGACTGGAAGATGGGATTGCACTCCCAGCGTTCCTGTCCACCCACAGTAACCTAGCTCATCAATAAATTGTCATCCTTTACTTTAAAAACTTTCAAGAGCTCTTTGAGGAAGACAGCTGCAAAGATACTTTGTCCTGTGCCTAAGAATTTTGCGCACTACTGTACATTGTCTTCCCAGTTACCAAATAACACTTCATACTACTGAACTCATACAAAGTTAAGTACTCTATTTCTGTTTCCCAACCACCTTCTCATTTTAAACAATATACAGTACTGTGCAACATTCTTAGGCACCCCAGCTATATATATGTGCCAAGGTCTTTTGCACAGTTCTGTATGCTCGTTTATCTTGAATGGGCACCCTTATTTTTAAACGCTTATTCTCTCACCAGAGGAGTGGTCCTCTCCATTTCCATCTTGTCCTGAGAGCTGAAGATCTTCTACATTACAATGAAGGCAACTCCACTCTTCTGAACTTCAAGATCAACCTCAGGATGCTTGAGGAACCCAGTGGACCAGGCATCATTTGCGGAGAGAAACAGGCAGCCAGTGTTCCAGGTCAAGACCCTCCATCTTGACTGGTCCAAATCCAGTCCAGATGAAGGGTCTCAAACTGAAATGTTGTCTGTCCTTTTCCCTCACGGATGCTGTCTAATCATCTGACCCACTACATTTGCAGCGTGTTGTGTCTCTAGCACATTGAAGACTAGCATGTCCAACCTTTCCTCATGGGATAGTGTGCCATTCCAGGATCAAGCCCAGTAGACTTCCTCTGGACTGCTAAAACATTCACATCCTTCCTTAAGTAAAGAAATCCTGATGGAAGGCAGTCCTCCAGACGAGGTTTCATCAATCCAATATAAACCTGAACCACTATCTCCTAACCTTGCTTTCAATTCCCAGTGTTCTCTTGTGAAATTTCCTAATTACTTGCAGTATCTGTATACCAGATCCCCACTGCACCTTGGATGTAACTTTTTGCAGTGTTAGCCTTAAGCTGATCTGGATTTCTTTGGACTGATTGTAATTCTCACCATTTCCCCATTAGCAACTTCAGAACTCTGCTTTTATAGTGTTGTAATATCCAGGTCCTTAAAAAATAAACCACGTTGTCTGACTGTTACGTATGCGCAGAGCAAGAACGACAATGGCATGGTATAATTAAACTTTTTTCTGAGTAATATTAGTACACACAGGGCAACTTGTAGTGTGTGAACGATGAACCGGACCCGTGAGATGAACAGCACGTGCACTCGAAAACCTTCACCAAAAGAGAGCACCCCCTGCACGTGAGAGCCACTCACCACGATGTCAATCAGCTGCAGGCGGGTTCGTCACGTTCCCACAACCGACCTGCTGTGGTAGTGATTGGCCTTGATGGAGACATACTGTGCGTGCTCCATTGTGTGTTGTCCACTGGGAGTCCAATGTCCATGCTCCCATCTGCTTTATTCACCACCTGGTCTAGTTGAGACGGTCCTCCACTGGCCTGAACTGTACTTACCGGCCGCTGTTTACTGACGGCTACTAAACTCGAGTGCTTGTTTCCACAGAACTTTGAGGTGAAAGCCGATGATTTGGAGCCACTCTCGGAGCTGGGCCGCGGCGCTTATGGCGTGGTGGAAAAGATGCGACACACACCCAGTGACACGCTGATGGCCGTCAAGGTAGGGGCAGTCTGCTGAACGGCGTCTGGCTTGTAGGTCACTTCGGAAGAAGGGGGCCGTGGCCTTTGACCCTGGTGTGTTAATTGTGACTTGAGTCGGTGGTTGTTGGTTGTACTTTCTCCACTTGGCCTGGTTTTCCTGTTGTGCGCCATGCCCTGGGCTCCCTCGGTGTGGAAATCCGGGAGACCCAAGTGATGACTGACAATGGAACCTGGACCAGCAAACAAGATGGGGGAGCTCTGTGGGTCACATAGCATCTGTGGAGGGGAAATGGGCAGGTCATGCTTCAAGTCAAGATTCTTCATTTGGGATTAAAGGTAGAGGAGAGAGAGGGGCAGTCCAAAGGGGGTGAAGGGAAGGAGGAGAGCAAGACCTGGTAGGTGATAGGTGGATCCAGGTTGAGGAGGGGTGATGGGTAGATGGAGGAAGGAAGAGTGGAGATAGAAATGGAGCCTGAGAGATGATAGGTGGAGGTAACGAAGGGCGGCCGACGATTGAATCTGATGGGCGAGGAAGCTGGGAAGGACATGAACTCTCTGACCATTGCTGCACCCTTCCCGGAAACGGTAGCTGCACTAACTCACCCAAATAATTATGTAGCAAATTAACTCCAGTCTGTACCATACCTTCCTCAAGTCTGAAACGGCAACGTGAAAAACAGCAGGGGCAGGTTTGGAGCTCAGACCTTCCGGTCAAGGTGCTGGAAGAGAGTCTGCCCGTACTCTTGAATTTTTTCAGTGCCAGCTGGCAGTCCACGCATTGCGCAAGGTCCAAAGTACTGTGTGTCCTGGGTAAAGTGCCCGAATAGGATATTAAGTTATGATAAGTCTGTTGCAAAAGTTGTCGGCATTAAACATTGGTTAGTGAGGCCCTCCCCCCTCCCCACACCTCCTCCCAATGGAGTAGAAACCTCCCCTTGGCTGCACATTGTGAAGGCGTGACACAATGGCGTGCACTTGATTGGGATGGGTTCTTCCTTCTGATTACTGATGGTTCGTGGGGCACTGGGTGGCTGCCTCTTTGTTGTGCAGGCAGCTTCTCGTCTTCTGCACTGCAGAGCCCATAAACCATGGAGCAGAATTAGGCCATTTGGTCCATCAAGGCTGATCTGCTATCCCACTCAACCCCATTCTCCTGCTGTCTCCCCATAATCTTTGACACCCTTACTAATCAAGAACTTGTCAGCCTCTGCCCAGTGATTAGGCCTGTACAGCTGTCTGTGGCAATGAATTCCACGAAGGTCAGAGGTGAGCCAATGCCCGGTTCCTGCTTCACTGCAGTCTGGAGACAAAGGCGTAGATGCACCTGGCATCTTGCTCCTCCAACCCCCACCCCTGAGCTTTCTGCCAGGGTGATTGGAATTTAACCCCACTCATCTGGATGGGGAATATTGAGGCTGAGAGAAAAGTTAGACAGTTTTTTTTCTATTTGTTGATGTATTTGGCTAATTTCTACGACTTAAGGTGCTTTTAATTAAATGTGTTATTTTTAGATGTTACACTGTTGGGGTGGAGATATGCCTCTACCAAAGGAGGTGTGAGGTACTTCTCCCTCTGCTAACCTGCAGGTCACCCTTGGGAAAGGTGTAGCACCCCGCGTCCCCTCCACCCGATCAGGGTCATGTGAAGCCATGGGAGCAGCTGGTAGATGGTCATTTGAGCAGCTGGTGTGTATCACAGTTCCTGGTTATGCGACCACTGACGCCAGCAGACAGTCTCTGAAGAGTATTGATATTGGATGGGGTCACCTGACTTGTAAAGGCACTATCCAGAAGAAGGCAGTAGCAAACCACTTCTGTAGAAAAATTTGCCAAGAACAGTCATGGTCGCGGAAAGTCCTGGTGGCCCACGTCATACGACACGGCGCATAACGAACAAGTCATTGTTTAAAGATTTTGAACTTGTTATACATGCCCTGGCCTTTATAAACAGTTGTATTAGGGAGCTGTTGAAAGGCTGTCCGGGTGTTCCGGAGATCAGACCTCAGGAGGCACTGCCTGGGGCCAAGTTACTGCTCTTGAATCATTCCAGTTGGTGAGAGGGTTCTTGGATGTTGGAGAGAGTGGCCATGTCGATTGGTTGGGATGGGTGAAGGTTCAGGTTGGGCCTACTTATGATTATTATTATTATTATTATGATTATGAGGACACGCAGTCCCCTTTATTGTCATTTAGTAATGCATGCATTAAGAAATGATAAAATGATTTTCCAGAATGCTATCATGAAAACACATGACAAACCGACTTAAAAACTACAAAAACCACATAATTATAACATATAGTTACAACAGTGCAAAGCAATACCGTAATTTGATAAGAACAGACCATGGCACAGTAAAAGTCTCAAAGTCTCCCAAAAGTCCCATCATCTCACGCAGACGGTGAACCTCCAGCGCTGCCAACTTGCCGATGCAGCATCCTGGAAGCATCCGACCACAGTCCGACTCCGAGTCCGTCTGAAAACTCCGAGCCTCCGATCAGCTCTCCGACACCGAGCACCAAGCACCATCTCTGCCGAGCGCTTCGACCCCGGCCCCGGCAATAGGCAAAGCCGAGGATTAGGGGCCTTCGTCTCCGGAGATTCTCGATCGCACAGTAGCAGCGGCAGCGAAGCAGGCATTTCAGAAGTTACTCCAGATGTTCCTTTGCACTTCTCACGGCTGTCTCCATGAAATCCAGATCGTGCACGGCCCCTAGTTACACATAATGGAAATTCACTGGGAACGGCCGCGCACACTGCGTGGTGCCACCATCTTCTCCTCCCTCCCCTTCATACTTGGTCATGTAGGCCGAGATTCACGCTGACCTTCTGTATTCGTCCAAGAGAGTGGACACCAAAGCCATAGGTGAGGGCCAGCGTCATCCAGCTTGATAGGATAGTAGGAATCCCCACAAACTGTTAGAGAAGTGGAATGCCACACGTGGTGGTTGTTTTATTGCACAGCTGAGTATAAATCTCTGCTCCTTTGGGTGCTGCTGACCATGTTTATCTGTATTAGCATGTCCTTGTCAGGAGCTCTAACATAACGAGCAGTCCTTCCTCCATTTATTAACAATGCATGGAAATGATGGAGAGGAAATGTTAGCCAGCCCAGAACTCTTCAGTCAGGTTTCTGTAAGTGTCATGCCAGCAAGGTTTTCATTCCTGAAGGATATGGTTTTGACAAACTTCTACAGATGCGTGTGCTGGAGAGTGTTACTGACTGACTGCAGCAGAGCCCAGTATGGAAACACCAATGCCTTTGAACGGAAAATCCTACAGAAGGTAGTGGGTTTGGCCCAGTACATCGCAGGTAAAGCCCTCTCAACCATTGAGCACAGCTATATGAAACGCTGCCATAGAAAAGCAGCATTCATCGTCCGAGATCCTCACCACCCAGGTTAAACTCTTTTCTCACTGCTGCCATCGGATAGAAGGTACAAGAGCCTCAGGACCTGCACTTCCAGGTCAACAATTAGGCTTTTGAACAAAAGGGGATAACTACACTCACTTGCCCATCATTTGGATGTTCCCACAACCAATGATCTCACTTTAAGAACTCTTTATTTTGTTACTTGATGTTCTCTTTATTTATTGCTACTTATTTATACTTGCGTTTGCACAGTTTGTTGTCTTCTGCACTCTGGTTGATCTTTCATTGATCCCGTTAATAATTACTATTCTATAGATTTGCTGACTGTGCCCGCAGGGAAATGAATCTTGTGGTTGTATGTGTACTGTGATAAAATTTACTTCGAACTTTGGTTCAAGATAATTAAACAAATATGTGATTGAATTGCAAGTGCGAAGAACTGAGCTTGTTTAACCAAAGCATGTTCTAAAGCAGCAAGGAGAATTTTGTCAGCTCATTTGTATGATGTTGGTAAACGGCAACAGCTTCCATTTCTACAGTGCCTTTAAGGCAGCAAAAATCTCCCATCGAGGTAGGGAAAAAAAACATAGACTCTGAGCTACGTAAAACTGCTGTCTGTGAGGAGTTTATACAGTCTCCCTGTGACCGCGTGGGTTTCGTCCGGGTGCTCCCGTTTGTTTCCACGGTCCAAAGGCGTGTCATTTGGTAGGTTAGTTGATCATTGTAAGTTGTCCCATGATTAGGCTAGGGTTCAATCTGGGGATTGCTGAGTGGCGTGACTTAAAGGGCCGGAAGGGCCTATTCCGTGCTGTATCAAAAGATTAAAAAATAAAGCATCTTGGTGCAAGAGGACTAAAATTTGGTGAGAGACTTTGTGAGGCTGTTTAAAGAGAGGACACTAGAGCAAGGAGCTCTTTGTAGCTGTTCCAGGGGTTGGAAGCCTCTCTGTGGGTTTGAGTGGATGGGGGGTGGGAAAGGGGCTTGCTTTGTTGTTGTTGCTGCCGCTTGTATTGTGATGCTGTGCATTGTGGGTATTTTATGTTGGCGCCAGAACGTGTGATGATACTTGTGGGTTTCCCCCAGCACATTGTTGTGTGTGTTGGTTGTTAATGCATTTCACTGTGTGTTTATGTGATATACTTAAATCTCTTTTCCATTCTCAGTGCACATGGGCAGCTTTCAAACAAAGTTATCAGCATGTGCTGTATGAGATAGAAGTTTTCTTGTCAGTAGCGTGTACTTATGATAGAGAGGAGATGTTACGTTATTTGGTGAACTTTTATTTCAGGAATGCACGATTAGTAAATGTGAGTAGGCAGTTCTAGCCCACAGTGTTTTGTATGTGGAGAGTTTGCTACAATGTGTTGACCTGGTAAGGTCAATTCCTAATCAGCGTGTAAATTCCATGATATCTGATACAGTATTAGGTCTGCTTTCTGATTGTTGTTTATCAGGTCTGTACTTCATTCCAGATGAACTTTATTGGCTTTTTCTGTTCCTCTACTTTTTTTTTTCTTAAAATATTCTCGCTTTCTGTGGCAGTCACAAGACCAATTTTTCCACATTCCTTTACCCAAATTTGTCTTAAAAGAGGCAGCCCGTAAAAGTGTTATTTATAGCGTGCAGAGGTAATTCAATAAACAAGCAGCTTATTACAAATGAGGGCAAGCTGGAGACTGCATTTCTAATTTAAGATAACTGGTCTGTGTGGAAATTATGTCAGTTATGCAGTCGCATAGCTAATTTTTCTGGTAGCCTTTGACTTAAGAACCAGCCTTAAAAGATGGGGATAGGAACACATTTTTGTTTTGAATTTGGAAGACCTTTTCTTTTCTTTAAGAGTTGTTGGTTGCGTTTTGTGCAATACTTATTCCCGTATCAGCCCAAGTTCCCTCTGTTGCAAAGTGCTTAAAGCTTCTTTGATCAAATTGCTTCATTGTGTTAATGAAACCATCATTACAAACTTAAAAGATGAATTACAATCAGAAAATGTATGAAATACTCAGCAAGTTAGACAGATCTAGAGAGAGACAGAGAGAGAGAAACAGCAGTTAGCATTTTCTGCCAAACGCCCTCCTCGGAACTGGGAAAGTATTGGAATGATTTTGTGGTCCTCATTTTCCACCCCAGGTCTCCTTTGTCAATTTCCGCCACATTCAACAAGGTTCCACCATTTATAAGAGTTATCCTTTCTCCTATTTATCCCTCAGCCCAACTATCTGCAACTTGGAAATTAGTTTGTTTTCTTGCTTTCACAGCTCTGACTGCTTTTGACTAGGAACATTGCTGTTAATTCCTTTTTCATAGATGCTCTCTGCACATTGACCATTTCCAGCTCTTTCTGTTTACAATACTATGCAAAAGTCGTGTGTGTGTGTGTGTGTGTGTGTGTGTGTGTGTATGTGTGTGTCTGTGTCTATCTATCTCTGGGTTGCCTAAGACTTTTACACACTACTGTGTATTGGTTAAAATAGGAAGGTAGGTGGGAAACAGAATTAGGAGTACTTAGCTTTGTATTAGCGCAATGGTATTGTGTTATTTTAGTAACTGGAAAGACATTGGGGTGGCAGAGTGGAGATGTATCTCTGCCAATGGAAGTGTAAGGTGCTTCTCCCCTCCACTGGCCTGCAGGTCACCATTGGGCAAGGTGTAGCACCTGCTTAGCCCCTGTTTTTCACCCCCCCCCCATTGATCAGGGTCATGTGAAGCCCAGGTGGTGGATGGTCACACGAGCAGTTAATGCACGTCGTAAGTCCTGGTTACGCGACCACTGACCTCAGGCAGACAATCTCTGAAGTGTATTGATAATGGCTGGGGTCACCCATCTTGTAAAGACAGTGTCTAGAAGAAGGCAACAGCAAACCACTTCCGTAGAAAAATCTGTCAAGAACAATCACAGACGTAAGGGATGGAAGACTATGATTGCTACATCATATGACACAGCACATAATGAACAAATGAAAGACTTAATATATAATACTGTGTAAGAGTTTTAGGCACCCTCGCTATATATATGTGCCTTAGACCACTGTACAGTACTGTATATTATTAGTCTAATAGTTTATCCTTTCCATTGACCAGGTGGTAAAACTGACCACTTATTATTGTGAGACATTTGATTGTATTATCACATTTACAAAGTGTATTGGAATGGATGCTAGGAACTATTTATTATGAAAACAAACGGGTGCATCAATTAAAAAAAAACTTAAATAAGCTTTATTTTCATATTCTGTGCCTGGTAGTACTTCACCTGCCCCCCCCAACTATAATTGTTTGTAAGTTAATTTTTTGAGAAGGTATTTACTTGGTCACAGAATTGTGCGTATTGTTGGCAGTGTAGACAGTTATTTTTCCTAATTGTCCCTGAAGTGAAGAAGCAGTTTAGTCAACCAGATCGGTTAGTTTGGAGTCCTTTACACTTGGTGGCTACTTTATTAGGTACAGTAGATACCAAATGAAGTGGCCACCGAGTGTATGCTCGTGATTTTCTGCTGCTGTAGCCCATCCGCTTCAAGGTTTGACATGTTGTGCATTCAGAGATGCTTTCCTGCACACCACTGTTGTAATGTGTGGTCGTTTGAGTTACTGTCACCAACCTATCAGCTTGAACCAGTCTGGCCCTTTTCCTCTGACCTCTCTCATTAAGAAGGAATTGTTGCCAACAGAACTGCTGCTCACTGGATTATTTTTTTTTTTGTTTGTCACACCTTTCTCTGTAAACTCTAGAGACTGCTGTGCATGAAAATCCCAGGATGTCAGCAGTTCCTGAGATACTCAAACCACCCCGTCTGGCACCAACAATCATTCCGCAGTCAAAGTCACTTAAATCATATTTCTTCCCCATTCTGACGTTTGGTCTGAACAGCAACTGAACCTTCTGACCACGTCGGCATGCTTTTATACATTGAGTTGCTGCCCCATGATTGGCTGGTGAGATATTTGCATTAATGAGCAGGTGTACTTAACAAAGTGACCACTGAGTGTAGATATGTCAGACCAAGCAAGGACAGCAGACATTCTGCCCTGAAGGACATTTATGAGGCTGATTTAAATTTATATTCCCATGCCATCAATACAGAGACAAGCTGTTAGTGCCCGACTTATGACTTACTGCGCCATTTATTGTGGAGGAGCACTTCATATTCTGTTAATCAAATTTACCATTATTACAAGTTTAAATAGACATCATTAACAATTTTGCTCAGTCCATTGCCCCTTGGAGTGTCTGGGTTTGTAGGTTCCCTAATATTAAGTCCTTATCCTGGTGTTCACATCTTCCTGAAGCTTGTTGCTCCCTCCAGCAATAGTGCAGTCACCTGAATCGAGCACTATGTTCTTCAAAGGGGTTGTCTATTGGTCGCTCCTCAAGTGCCTTTAGAGGCTGATCCAGGGTGCACTTAACCATAAATGGAGAAAGCCAGTGTGTGACATTGCCTCGCGTAGGTAGGCTGATGCCTAGGAAGCCAGCACACGCTCCTTTACAGATCGAGGTTAGGTTCCAGTGGTGTGGATCGCAAGATGACTGGTGACCCTTCGCCGCTGTTGTGATGTGTCCTCATCTTCCGCCAGCTCCACCGTTGAGGTCTTGGTTGGATCGCTGTTTGTCTGGAACCTCCCCCTTGACCGTACTGTCAGGGGCCTACCAGGAGCTAAGTGCCAGATGCCTGAACTCCAGACGGTATTGCTTTCAGGAGACCAGAAATACACAAGCCTCTCTACCACAACAAGGTGACAATCGTTGGAGAAGGCCCAGCAAAGGATCCCTCTATGTTCCTGCAAATTTTGCCTTTTGTACATTCCTGATTTCCTTTTCTCCCTCACTGGTACCATGGCCTTTGCTACCAAGCCTCAAGCTCCAGACTCTTATTTCATAAATCCTCCACCATGTTCTCCTCCCTCTCTCTGACCAACCTTTTGGTCTTTTTGGTAAACAATCTTGGAGGAAATAATGTATCATTTGTTAATGCATGCATTACTAAATGACAATAAAAGGGGACTACATGTCTTCATAATCTAATCTAATGAATATTAACTCTCAAGAGAAAATCTGCAGGTGCTGCAAGTCCAAGCAATGCACACAAAATGCTGGAGGAACTCAGCAGGCCAGGCAGCATCAATTGTAACACTTAAACAGATTTTGCCTGTTAATTGCTTTTACCTTACTTGTGTCATGGTTATACAGGTTTTGTTCATCACTGATACACTTTGTTGCCCTGTTTCTCACCAGAGCTGTCATTAATTGGCTGTTTCTGTAAGGCCTACTGGGTCATTCTTTGCCATGGCACTATCATCATTTTTAAAGTGGACAGCTTAACAATTTTTTTTAACAAAATGAAATACCACAAACATGTCAGTTTTAATAATAATAATACAACTTCACTTAATTTTAATGGAAATCTTGTGCTGTAGGACTTTAGACCATAAGACATAGGAGCAAATCAGGCCACTCCGCCCATCGAGTCCATTCCTCATTTGATCATGGCTTATCTATATCCCTCTCACCCCATTTTCTTGCCTCTCCCTGTAACATTTCAAGCCCTGACTTATCAGAAATCTATCAACCTCCTTAAATGTGCCCAATGATCTGGTCGCTGCAGCTGCCCGTGGCAACGAATTCCACAGATTCACCACCCTCTGGGTCAAGAAATTCCTCCTCATCTCTGTTCTCAGTGGACATCCTTCTGTTCTGAGGTGTGCCCCCTGGTCCGAGACTCCTCCATTACAGGAAACATCCACTGTATCTTGGCCTTTCAGCATTCAATACATTTCAAAGAGATTCCCGCTCATTTTTCTGTGTTGCAGCAAGTGCAGATCCAGACCCATCAAACGCTCCTCATTTGATAAGTCTTTCAATCCCAGGATTTCCATGAACCTTTGAACCCTCTCCAATGTCAGCACGTCCTTCCTTAGATGAGGGGTCCAAAACTGCTCACAATGCTCCAAGTGAGGCCTTTCCAGTGCTTTATACAGCCTCAACGTTACATCCTTGTTTTTATATTCTCATCTTGTTGAAATGAATGCTTTCATTGTATTTGCCCTTCTCACCACCAACGTAACCTGCAAGATAACCTTCAGGGAATCTTGCACCAGGGCTCCCAAGTCCCTTTGCACCTCAGATTTTTGAATTTTCTCAAACACGAGGAAATCAGCAGATGCTGGAATTTCAAGCAACACACATAAAAGTTGCTGGTGAAAGCAGCAGGCTAGGCAGCATCTCTAGGAAGAGGTACAGTCGACGTCGACTGTACCTCTTCTTAGAGATGCTGCCTGGCCTGCTGCATTCACCAGCAACTTTTATGTGTGTTTTTTGAATTTTCCCCTTGTTTAGAAAATAGTCCACACTTTTATTCCTTCTACCAAAGTGCATGACCATATACTTCCAGACAATATTCCATCTGCCACACCTTTGGCCATTCTCCTAATCTGCCTGAGGCCTTTTGTAGCCTTCTTGCTTCCTCACTCTGTGCACCTCCACTTATCTTTGTATCGTCTGTAAACTTGGCCACAAAGCCATGGATTCCATCATCTAAATCATTGATATGCAATGTAAAAAGAAGTGGTCCGAACACCAACCCTTGTGGAACACCACTCGTCACCGGCAGCCAATCAGAACAAGCTCCTTTTCATTTGCACTGGCCTCCTGTCAGTCAGCCAGTACTCTATCCAGGCAAGTATCTTTCCTATAATACCATAGGCTCGTAGCTTGCTAATTAGCCTCATATGCAGCACCTTGTAAAAGGCCTTCCAAAAATCCAAGTGCATAACATTCACTCATTCTCCTTTGTCTATCCTGCTTGTTATTTCCTCAAAAGAATTCCAACAGATATCGTCAGGCAAGATTTTCCTTTAAAGAAACCATGCTGACTTTGGTCTGTTTTACCATGTGTCTCCAAGTACCCTGAAACCTTATCTTTACCAATTAACTGTTAAGATCTTCCCAGCCATTGAGGTTGGGCTAACTGGCCTATAATTTTTCTGCCTCCCTCCCTTCTTGAAAAGTGGAGTGACATTTGAAATTTTCCAGTCCTCCGGAACCATGCCAGAACCTAATGATTCTTGAAAGATCATTACTAATGCCTCCACAGTCTCTTCAGCTACCTCTTTCAGAATACCAGAGTGTAGTCCATCTGGTCCAGGTGACTCGTCTATCTTCAGACCTTTCCATTTCCCAAGCACCTTCTCTCTAGTAATTGCAACAACACTCACTTCTGCCTCCTGACGCTCTTGAACTTCTGTCATACTGCTAGTGTCTTCCACAGTGAAGACTGATGCAAAATATTTATTCCTTTTGACTGCCATTTCCTTGTTCCCCCATTACTACCTCTCCATTGTCATTTTACAGCAATCCGATAATCTATTCTCTCCTCTTTTATTCTTTATATAATCGGAAAAAGCTTTTGGTTTTCTCTTTGATATTATTGGTTTCCTTATCTTCATATTTAATCTTACCCCCTCATGGCTTTTTAGTTGCCTTCTGCTGGTTTTTTAAAATTTTCCCAATCCTCTTAATTTCTCGCTAACTTTTGTTCTAATATATCCTTATTCTTTTGCTTTTATATTGACTTTGACTTCCCTTGAGAGCCATGGTTGTGCCATCCACTTTTAGAACACTTTTTCTTTAGGATGTATCTGTCTGAATTGCTGTTGACTTTAACTGATTTTGAATGGTAATTACGCATCAGAGGGGAAAGCTAAAAATCATCATAGCTCGAAAATTAACATTTCACGCAAACTAAAACCAAGTGGAAGATGCTCTTTATACTGGATTTCGTTAATTCCTGCCTTCGTTGTTCTGTCATCCAAATATAATCTGTACCATATCAGAAGAGAGGTTTGACATGCTCATTGGTATCAATGCTTTGACATAATTTTAAGCGATGACTCCTTTAAATCTCTATTTAAGTTTCTAATTAAAGCCTTCAGTTATAAACCTTTAACGATTCTGCTTGTGCACTCAGTGCTTTATTTTTAGACTGCTGTATTTTGAAGGCCAAAAGAATTGGGGGGAATAGGTAAAGTGCAAAATGTCAAAGATTTAATTGAAATAAGGAGACAAATGGTTGAGTTTCCAGGAAAACTCTGTACATTTCCTCTGAAGTGTCGGGCTAATTTTATTGAGATTTGCAAATGGCCTCTCTTTTTGATCTGTATGGAAAATTGACAGGGGAATCAAAAATCTGTTGCTGGCAGCTCCAATGAGCCGTCTGCTCTAAATCCTTCCCCACGCCAGTACGGCAGCCGTGGGCATTGATGGTTATTACTGGCCAGCAGTGCTCCACACTTCGTCTCTGCCTTCGAGTAACTTTACACCACATTCTTCTGCAAAATTATATCAGTCACTGTCGCAGTCACAAGGCTACATTACTTAATTTGTTAATTTCCAGCGCATTTGAATTTAATGGAGCGAACTGAACTTGGAGAAACCTTTATGCAGAGAAATCTGAAGAATGGACTGTTGATGTTCTACGGAAATATTATTTGTACTGTTTTGAAGCAGATGGTGGGTCTAAGTAGGATAGCCCCCAAAATTGGGTATCCATTGTGCAATTGACACACGTGCACACAGGCAGGATATACATGGCATGCACGTACACACGCAAGTTGCAGTGTAAAAGGCTTGTCAGTTTGTTAGGCTGCACTGAGTACATTGCTAATTGACCACTCGGCAACACGGTGTCAATAATGTCAGTGGCAAGTACATTTAGAAGGACATGAACCCTGCCTTTTGATGACTGCACGGTGGCAATTAATGTGTATAGAATATGGCATGGGCCAACCAGAGATCTGGTCAGAATGGTCATCCTGTGGTGGGCCAACCAGAGACCTGGTCAGACTGGTCATTCTCTGGTGGGCCAAGCAGCGATCTGCTCAGAATGGTTATCCTGTGGTGGCCCAACCAGCAATCTGGTCAGACTGGTCATTCTCTGGTGGCCCAGCCAGCGATCTGGTCAGAATGGTTATCCTGTGGTGGGCCAACTAGAGACCTGGTCAGAATGATCATCCTATGGTGGTCCAACTAGAGATCTGGTCAGGATGGTCATCCTGTAGTGGGCAACTAAAGACCTGGTCAGAATGGTCATTTTATGGGGGCCCAACCAGGGATCTGGTCAGAATGGTCATCCTTTGGTGGGCCAGCTAGAGATCTGGTCAGAATGGTTTTTCTTTGGTGGTTGAGCAGAGCCTGTGGTGGTGGGTAGCAGAGGGAGGGTTTAAGGCAGGACTGTTTCTGAGTGTGGTCTCAACTTTCCTGCAGCTTATCTTGGAAAACCTGTTTATGCACTGATTCCTCTGCTCAGCAGGCACAGCTTCCCCCCCACCCCGGTCAGATTTCATATTTCCTTACAGTGTAAGAAAAGGCCATTCGGCCTATCAAGTATGTTGGCCCACAGATCACCTCCCTTTCTCAATTTATTTTCATTTTAACCTTTTCACCCCCACATCCCCATCAATTCTACCACAACCCTGTACTAGAGCTCATTTTACAAAGGTGCAAAAAACAATGAAGTCAGTAAAACAAAATATATAAAATTGCCTCTGGAAGCTATTGCACAATTTCTTATGGAAGTATGAGGGACATCCAACGTGCAGAATGTTTGTGGAATCATAACAATAGCTTGAAGAAATCAGCCAACAACTTACCTGTGGATAGTGCTTTAGGATTGAACTGAACTGAATACGCCTGGGCTCTTTCAGTTTTGTGTTTTATATTCCGTGTTTTTTGCTCGTTTTTTGCCATTTGCGCAGTTAGTTTTTTTTGTGCATGGGGGGGGTTGATGTTTTTCTTTGAACGGGTTCTAGGGTTTTCTTTGTATTGTAGCTGTCTGTGGGGAAGACGTATCTCAGGGTTATATACTACATACATTGATAATTAATGTATTGTGACTCTGAGTATTAATGGTTTCTGAAGTGTGGTTGGAATTGTAATATAAGAAAGGAGGCAACTAAAAAGATCCATTAAACGTTGTGCAGCGGATCTAGATTTGAGGTGGCTCTGAGCAGCTGCCTCACTGCCTGGTTCGGAAATTGCACCATCTCAGATCGCAAGACCCTGCAACGGATAGTGAGGTCCGCTGAGAAGAACATCTGGGTCTGTCTCTTCCGGCCATTACAGACATTTACACCACACGCTGCATCTGTAAAGCAAACAGCATTATGAAGAACCCCACGCATCCCTCATACAAACTCTTCTCCCTCCTGTCATCTGGCAAAAGGCACCAAAGTATTCGGGCTCTCATGACCAGACTATGTAACAGTTTCTGCCCCCAAGCCATTAGACTCCTCAGTACCCTCTAGGCCTTTTCTATCCATGTACCTGTCCAACTGCTTTTTAAATTCTGTAAGCACAACAGATTCCGCAGATGCTGGAAATCCGGAGCAACGCACACCGAATGCTGGAGGAAGTCAAGGTGTCAGGTAGGATCAGTGGAGAGGAATAAACAGTCACTGTTCCAGGCTGAGACTCTTCATCAGTCCCGATAAAGAGTCTTGGCCTGAAACGTCTATTTATTCCACTCCATAGATGCTGCTCCTCCAAGAGGTCCATGGCCTTGTCGTAGGGTTTGGAGGCTTACGTGCCTCACTGACCTGGAGAGCTATGCTGGCTGGAGTCGGGAGTTATGCTTTGGCTCTTGGTAGGATCACCCATGCCAAACAGGTCAAGGGGTAGAGGATAGTCTAAGAGTGGTCCACTGGTCCTCCAGGTTCGGGGGTTCAGCTCAGGGCTAACAACCATGACTGGTCAAACAAAATTGTTCTGGAAACAGCAATGAAGAATCCTTCTACATCCGAGTGTGACGGTATTCCTGAGTCTCCACACAGGACTTGCATGACCGACAGTAGTGAAAACTGAGAGGAAGCTACTGACACGATGAAGGAAGCCCTGATCACCGCCAGAGATAGAGGACTTCATTGCGCCCCTAAACGCCAGCGGCATAATAGGCAGTAATAATAATAATAGATGCTGCCTGATTTGCTGGGAGTTCCTCCAGCATTTTGTCTGTGTAACTTTTAAACATCACAATTATATCTGATTCTACAGCTTCCTCTGGCAGGGGTCGTTCTTTACACCCGTCACCGTGGTACTGGCTGAAGGGTGCGTGTTAATAAAACTTTGGCATTATCTCCTCCGTTCTTCTTTGACGTGCTGCTGTGGTCTTTCAGTTCTCATGGTGTCTGGAATTAGTGTTATATGAAGGATCGTGTAGTAACAGGCAGCCTGCTGGAGGAACAGCATCTGTGGGGAGAAAGGAATTGTTGTTTCGGGACCAAACCCTGGATCAAGATTGAGAGGGGGAGTGTCGTGAGATAGGAGTCCAAAGTGATTGGTAGACTAAGGTGGGGGGGGGGGAGGGTGTAATGATAGGCAGGTTGTGCCAGGTAGGGGAGGAACGAGGTGTGCAGTCACCCCTCCTCAGTCCACCAATCACCTCGAACTCCTGTGTCTCACCACTCCTTTCCCTTTATACTGACCGTCTCCCCTTTCAGTCCTGATGCATTGTTTTGACCCGAAATGTGGGCAGTCTCTTTCCTCCCACAGATTCTGCTTGACCCACGGAGTTCCTCCAGCAGATACTTCATTGCATCTGAAAGACTGCCTTCCAGAGCACAGCCCTCCCTCTGTACCCTAAAGTCAGCACGGGTGTTTGTCTCTGGGTTTGGCATCGAATCCTTAACCACTTGGTTGGTGAGGGGAGGGTGTGTGGCATGTGTTCAGCCAACTGAGCCAGGGCTTGAGGCTCCAAGGCAGGGGCCATGGACCCACCAGTTAATGGTAAAGCTCCATGGCATAAAAATGGTTGGAAGCTCCTGCTTTAACTTAGTGTGCCGCCTTACGGTGCCAATAGCAAGGTCAGTGTTCAATTCCTGCCGCCGCCCATAGGGAGTTTGTATCTCCCCGTGACAGAGTGGGTTTCCTCCGGGTGCTCTAGTCTCCTCCTGCATTCCAAAGCCGTACGGGGTCGGGGCTGGTAAGTTGTAGAAGCGCTTTGCTGGTGCCGGAAGCGTGGCGACCCTTGGGGGCTGCCCTCGGCGCGTATTCCGACTGCGCAGATTGCTGACGCAAGCCGCGTATTTCACTAACGAGAAAATCTGCGGATGCTGGAAATCCGAGCAGCGCACACCAAACGCTGGAGGAACTCAGCAGGCCAGGCAGCATCTGTTGGGGGGCGGGGGGGGGGAGGTGGGGAAGTACAGTCTACGTTTTGTTTGGTCTGAAACCCTTCAGCAGGACTGGAAGGAAAAAAGGTTGAGCAGCAGATTTAAAAGGTGGGCGGGGGGGTGGAGGGAAGAGAGAACTACCAGGTGATAGGTGAAACTGGGAGGGGCCTTCGCTGTATGTTTTGATGTACGTATCCCAAATAAAGCTTATCTTTAAATTTGGCGGAAAATGGAAGAACCTCAAGGAGTAATACAGAAGATGGGAGTGGAAGTGCAGCACTCTTTACAATTTGATTAGCGAGAGGACTTTATGCTACACGTGCACTCTATTTCATTCATTGCAACACTTGTGGCTAATTGTTCCATGAGTATAGCAAGTATAGTGTTGGGCGGAGACTGCTGTCTTGGGTTCTCCACCTTTCATTAAATGAGGACCATAATAGCTGTATAACTATTGTCCACTCTTCTGACACTTCAGATGGTGAAGTCATGTCATCTTGTTGACTCAGGCTCTTTATCTGTTTTTCTTTTGTGGAAATTGTCTTGTGTTGGTGAGCTGTTAAGAAAGTACAGATGTTTTGATAATGGAAAAAATTACTAGCAGGATAATCAGGACCATTCCAAGGTTTAGATCATTGAATAATGAAGAGGAAATGAGGGATGAGTGATTTTTCTTGACAGTCTCTAATTGAGGTGGCATGCCTTGCGTGGTGTTGGGGAGGAGTAGAGCCAGGTGCTCAGATTAAATACTGAAGAATCCAAGAATTGCTCTTGCAAATGGAGTAAAATCAGAATTTGAGTAATCAACCAGCATAATAAACTGATTACTAGCACGGTACTGGGGGAGGGGGAGTGGCCCGGTAGGGTGGCTAGTGCTTTACAGTGATCGGGGTTCGATTCTTGCTGTCGGTAAGGCAACTTGTACGTTCTCCCGGTGACTGCGTGGGTTTCCTCTGGGTGCTCCAGTTTCCTCCCTCATTCCAAAGATGTACATTTAGCGTTAGTGAGTTGTGGACACGCTATGTTGGCATCAGAAGTGACCCCCCCCCCCCCAAAAACACCGGCACAATTTGATGCAAATGACACCTTTCACTCTCTGTTTCAGTGATTCGGTGTCCATGTGACAAATAAACTAATCTTTATCGTTGCGGAGAAAGTTGATTTTGTTCACCCTAATTAATAAGGGTTAAGGATCATTGAACACAGGGTATCTTCTCCATTCACTCAGCGGTCCAGTTTACCCTGTAGCTTTCCACGCGCTGTCATCTTGCCTTGAGGCAAAACAGATCTGTAGGAACAGGATTACATCATTCAGCCCCTGGGCCTGTTCCACTTTTCAACTGTGACTCTGTCACCTAATCTAACTCTGTTGCAAGTCCTCAGTATACCGTTTAACCATCAGGCTCCTGAACCAGTGTGGATATCTTCACTCACTTCAACACCAAACTGATTCCACAACCTAATGACCCACTTTCAAGGTCTCTACAACTTGCATTCTCAACATTATCTATCTACTTGTATTTTTTTCTCAGCTCAAGCTGAGGTAGCCATAGCCAAGATTACACATTTATCAATTACTAGGAACATTTGGACTATGGTAGTAGAGCTTAGTATTGTGGCTTTCTGAAGATTTACTTAAATATTGCTGTGTAAGGCTAATTGTTTAATGCTATAGTGATGATACCAGTTGGAGATATTGCTATCGGGACAATGTATACCCCGTTCATATTCCATAGTCTTTCAGTTTCCTCTTTTAATTCAGCATATATAGAAACACAGAAAACCTACAGCACAATACAGATCCTTCGGCCCACAAAGCTGTGCTGAACATGTCCTTACCTTAGAACTACCTAGGCTTACCCACAGCCCTCTATTTTTCTAAGCTCCATGTATCCATCCTGGAGTCTCTTAAAAGACCCCCTGGAGTTTCTTAAAAGACCCTATCATTTCCGCCTCCACTGCCACCGGCAGCCCATTCAATGCACGCACCACTCTCTGCGTTTTTAAAAAAAACTTACCCTTGACATTGCTGGTGTTTTTCAGTTATTGATGTCTGTACATTATGTGTGTTTGGAATGGCTATATCTATTAAGTAAGTTGACCTATAATAATATATCTGGATGATTATGATGGATTGATATATCTGTAATTTTATTAACTTTTTTATTTGCAGTTTGCCTTTTGCACATTGGTTGTTTGTCAGTGTTTGTGTGTGGCTTTTCAATGATTCTGTAGTATTTCTTTGTTCTACTGCGAATGTCTGCAAGAAAATGAATCTCAGGCTAGTGCGAGGAATGATTGATAAGTTCGTGGCCTCAGGTAGAAGGAGTCAATTTTAGAAAACCCAGCCCATTTATTTTACAACGTAACCCCCTCCTACATTTACACACTTAGCCCAGCAGTCGTGGAGCATACGGATCTTGGACCTCCAGAAAGTGTCCACAGCGGGGGTGATTGATAAGTTCGTGGCCTAAGATAGAAGGGGATGAGTTATATGGCTCTCTTTACATGCACATGCCGTTCAAACCTTTGAGTGATCTTGCAGAAAGTTTGAAGTTAATAACTCATCAGGGGTGATTGATAAGTTTGTGGCCTAGGATAGAAGGAGATGAGTTATTAACTTCAAACTTTCTGCATAATCACTCAAAGTGTTGAACTGCATGTACATGTAACGAGAGCTGTATAACTCATCTACTCCTACCTTAGGCCATAGACTTATCAATCACCCCTGCTGTGGTCACTTTCTAGAGGTCCAAGATCCGTTTACACCAGGAATGCTGGACTAAGTGTGTAAATGTAGGAGGGGACTACATTGAAAAATGAATGTGCTAGGTTGTCTAAAGTTGACTTCTCCTACCTTAGGCCATGAACTTATCAATTACCCCTCGTAGATGGTGACATATAGTGTACGTAATTTAATAATAAATTTACTTCGAAGTTCTTTTTACTGCTTTACTTGTTGAGTTCCTCCAGCTCCTTGTGTGTTGCTGTTCCATATACTTGCCTGATGTCAATCCCTTGATGTCAAAACTGAAGCTTCATAGTGAACCTGGAAATCAGTGGTAGAGAAGTGAGCCATTCATGCAGGACCGGTGCAGAGCAAAGGCTATTTAGTCCAATTCCAGGCCCCAGTCGTCCAGCCTTCATCTGGGTAAACTTAAAAAAATAACGAGGAGGCCTTTCTCCACCTTTTCAGCTGGTGAACTTAATCTGGAAATGAGCTTGGATTTCCAGTACCCTTTATTCCCAAATGTGACTCTGATTTCACTCTCAAATGCAATCCTGTTCTGGGTTTCGCCACTAGATGGAACACCTTCTCTATCATCTCATCTGCTGTTTCAATTGATGGTTTGAAACATCTTGTTTGCATCACCCAGTGTGCCCTTTTTAGTTCAAAGCATTGCACGCTGCATTTCTGTAACTTGTGATCTTACTTTAACCCCGTTAGCTCTGATATCATTCTGTTTTATCACTTCCAGTACAATCACTCCTGACATGCAAGCATTAATTAAATCAAACCAATTCTGGGCTGGCTCAGAGAGAAATGAATTCTGTGAAATTCCTTTCATATCTCCAAAAATGAGCTGCAGGAGATGTGACCACTCACTACATTCCCCGTAATCCACCCACCATTTACTTGTTTAAACATCTTTCCCTAGGCTGCATTTTAGTTTTTTGCCAGCCTTTGTTTAGGAAGAGGTCCCACACCACCAGGGTCAGGAACATTTATTACCCTACAGGCTCCTGAACTGGCATGCATGACTTCCCTCGCCTCAACCTACAGACTTATTTCAAGAACTCCTTACAACTCATGCTCTTGGTTATTTTCTTGCTTGCACAATTTGTCTTTTGCACTTTGGTTGTTCATCAGTTCTTTATTCATGTATAGTTCTTTTTTCAGAAAATCTAATGTACAGTACTGCACGAGAGCCTGCAGTGCATATATATAGCAGATGGTGATGCAACTAGTTAGAATACAATTTGTGATAATCCATTTTTCTATGACTGTGGTTCTTATCTCCTTTTCTCTAACAGCCAGAAACTGCTAATGGAAACAATTTACACGTAGGTAGAAATCAAAACTAAAGACAGAAAACTTCAGGCATTTTCAGCAGGTCAGGCAGCATCTATAGAAAAGGGAACTGTTACAATTTCTCTTTGTCCTAATTCTCCCTCACCCCTCACTAATGAGCTTTTCTCTTAACTGAAGTTTTAGCACTGTTTCTTTCACCACTGACCGTGCCTGACCTGCTGAGTGTTTCTAGCATCTTTTGTTTCTACTTTACACTTGGCTAGAATTCTTTACTTGCAGGAAGTTGCCTAAAGAAAACACGTTTGTTTGAAGAAGTTATGAAAGACCTTGATTAGCCTCAATTGGTGTCTTGGCTGTTGCTTCGTCCTTGTTGGCAGAATTTCACCTTCCCTATCCACCCACTGGTCAGTGGTAACAATTTCCAACACAGAAAGACACTTCACATCAAGAAAAACAAATGTTACAGTTCAGTGTGCTCTCAAGTTTATTACGAAACTTCAGGAAGTCCTTGAACTGTGGATTAGGATTTACTGTGTATTCTCTGCAAGTAATCAAGGGGTGGAAGTTTGATATCTGCTCCATCTGCAGCTTTGTACATTGCTTCTGAAGTTCAGTTCCATTGACTTAAGTGCAAAACTACTTGTGCATGTCTCTAGGGATGTTTCTAGCCCAATCAATCAATTGTATAGAGGCAATCACAGACCCCTTTCTTAATTGGCATTGGTCGATTGCATAAAAATGGTTGGGAGCCCCTGCTTTAAGTGAATAATCCAGAGAGTCTCAAAGGAACATGGACTATGGTAAATTGAGTATTTATTGAAACCGATTAAATTCAGTATATATCGTAAACTTCATAGAACATTTTTGCATGATGTTTATGCATGTGTGGGAGAAGGTGAAAAAGGAGAGAGAGAGAGAGAATGGTAAGGGAGAGTGAGAGGATATTTTGTGATTGTCCACAAAAGGTCTGTATCTATTTCTATAGAATAACTCCTTTCAGACCGCTTTACATTGGATTTGCTGGATGGCATCTTTTAACAAATAGGTGATGATCATGACATCAGCATTAGAGCAGGAATTCCCAACCTGTTTAATGCCATGGGTTCCTAACATTAACCGAGAGGTCTGTGGACCCCAGGTTGGGAAACCCTGCTACCGAGTTTTACATGTTAACATCATACAGATAGAGGTGCTCCTGTCCCATCAAAATGATGCCATCCTTTGCCCACTTCTCTAGTTGATCTAGACCTACACACCAGCCATTTCACAGCTCATCCAAGGATCATGTTATTCACTGTGTGTGTCCTACCTTCCTAGAAACATTCTGGTCAATCCATTCTGTCCATAGCCCAAGACCCTGCTTAAAGCTTCATTCTAATTGCTTGTTTGAGTGGAACAGACGTTCCCCAAGTGTAAGTAATGCAAATAGTGTACCTGAAAATGTCAGTTGTGTGTGTGTGTATATAAAGATGAAGAATACTTGAGTTAATGTTGCTAATCTAATGTGAAAAGCAATTTCATTAACTGACATAAAAATGATTAGGAAGCTGAGCATTGCTTTTACAATTGACATTGACACTAATTGATTAACATTGACAATTAATTGATTAATTGACATTGGCTGATGGTACCTCTCTTTAGATCTCAAAGAAAAGCTGCCTGCTGCTAGGGTATGAGGATGAGCTCTAAGTATGTTGCTCCACTTGTGACAGCTGACTCTCTTGTCTTTTGCAGAGGATCCGCGCCACAGTGAACAGCCAAGAGCAAAAGCGGTTACTGATGGACCTTGATATCTCCATGCGCACCGTGGACTGCCCCTTCACCGTTACCTTCTACGGAGCACTTTTTCGAGAGGTAGGGAAATCACCAGCATCACATGGTCAAATGTCTTGTCAGGATTTGCAGAATTAGTGGCTCCTCATCCACTTGATCTGATTGGCAGAAAGTGCCACTGGATGCCCAGATTTCATGGAAACAATATTCATTGTATGTCCTACAGTTTACATGTATTGGAATATCAGGCCAGGAGTAGCTGTTTACCCCTTAAGCCAGTTCTGTAACCTACTAGTCAATAAATTTATCTTTTTTTTTTTCTGTATATCCCTTAATATCAAAAAATAAATTGACCGACCATCACCTGCATTTATCAACGAACACCACCCTCTATGTGTATGCACTCTGGTCCATCCATTTCCATGCCGTCCAAGTCTCTACATTAATCCCTTTTACTAGTACCTGGTTATTTGGCTGCTGTCCCTTCGCGATTTGAATGCTCTTCCAGATCTTCTCAGGCAGTGTTAGAAGATCTTTGGATGAAAAAATTTTTTCCTCTGGTCTCTTCTAAACCTTTTACTCTTCACCTTAAACCTCTTCCTTCTAGTCTTAGACTCCTCTGCCGTGGGGAAAGGTTTGTCACTGCCGACATGATTCAACTCTCCCACCGGCCTTCTCTGTTCGAAGGAAAACAAATCCAGCTCATCCGGTCCCTCCTTATCACTGAAACATTCCAGTGCGGACAACATCTTGATGAAATTCTTTTCCAGGCAAAGTTATTGTGGAAGGGTTCTGTGGAAAGATGCATTGTCTTGTGGGATGCGTGTGTGTTAAGTTTTGTGTATCCTCCATCACTGCCTCCTGACAATCAACATTGGCACACTTCAAAGATGTGTGCTTAGCCTACTGCTCTACTCAACTCTACACCCACGATTGTGTGGCTCAGCACGGCACAAACGCCATCTATAAATTTGCTGACGACACAACTGTTGCTGCCAGAATTTCAGACGGCATCAAGGAGGAGTGAGATAGGTCAGCTGGTTGAGCGATGTCGCCGCAACAACTTAGCACTCATCGTTATTGAGACCAAGGAATTGATCATGAACTTCAGGAAGGGCAAGTCAAGGGAACACATGCCAGTCCTCATCAAGGGATCAGAAGTGGAAAGTGTTTCAAGTTCCTGGGTGTCAACATCTCTAAGGATCTATCCTGGGCCCAACAAATTGATGCAGTTACAAAGAAGGAATGACGGTGGCTATGTTTCATTAAGAGTTAGAGGAGAATTGGTATGTCACCGAAGGTGGTCACCAATTTCTACAGATTTACTGTGGAGAACATTCTAACTAGTTGCGTCATCGTCCGGGTTGGAGGGGACCACTGCACAGGATTGGAAAGAGCTGCAGAAAGTTGTAGACTCAGCCAGCTTCATTATGGGCACCAGCACCCAGGACATCTTCAAAAGGTGGCATCCGTCATTAAGAACTTCATCTCCTAGGACACGCTGTCTTCTCATTGCTACCATCAAGGAAGAGGTACAGAAGACATGCACTAAACGTTTCAGGAACAGCTTCTGCTCCTCCTCCATCAGATTTCTGGATGGACAATGAACCCATGAACAGCACCTTTCTATTTTGTTTTTCTTTCTTGTCTGACCTAATTATTTTTATATATATAGTTCCTATTATAATTTATAGTTTTTATTACTGTTGCTGGAAAACAACAAACTTCATGACATATGTCAGTGATATTAAACTTGATTCTAATTAGGGTTAGTTGAGTGTTGGACGTGTTATGTGGAAGGACGTGTTGTGTGGAAGGACACGTTTTGTGCTAGGAAGCGAGTGGAAGACTGTTGTGTGTTAGTGTTATGTGCTAAGAAGCGTGTGGAAGGCTGTGTATGTTGGGATGTGTTGTATGTTGGGAAGCATGTGGAAGAACATGTATGGAAGGGTTTGTGTTCTTCACTCCAGAATTGCCTGTTGCTAAACCTATTGGACAAGTTGCCCAGTCCTTGACTCTTGTTCTGGTAGAATGAATTCCATCTCTCTACGTTTTCAAGTCAGCTGAATTGGAAAGATTTAACACTAGATTAGCCTTTTTGATCATTATGACCCCAGGGAGAGCTGTAGGTAATGATCTTTGTAGTCAGGCATCCACCCCAACTGCCCAAATGTTTCTGGTACTCACCTGTTGGAAACTGCTCTGCTCTTTTAAGGTCCCAAGTGGATGAGCTCATATTTGCCATACTTTTGCTGATTCTCTTACCATTCTGTGATTAAATATTTCTGTCTACACTGCTATCTGCTCTGCTATTGGGCCATTGCCAAGCTGGTCTGTGCATCCTTTTGTCCAGGAGCTATGAAAACCACAAATAGTTTTGACATCAACTCCAGTGTTCTGATAGTTTTTTTTTATTTTGCACATACATGTGAGACTATTGAAAGCTTCTGCAATTGCACAGACCTTGACGAGACTTTGTTTGTGTTCTTATTACATTTGTGATAGGGTGATGTGTGGATTTGCATGGAGTTAATGGACACCTCCTTGGACAAGTTCTACAAAGAGGTCATAGACAGGGGTATGACTATTCCTGAAGACATCCTGGGAAAGATAGCGGTATCTGTAAGTCCCTCTCTAATGTTGCTAATCCTGCTTTGCTATTTTCCAAGAGCACCTATGGGTGGAACCCACTGTTAAATTGCTGGCAGACTGCAGAAAACATTCTTTAAGATTTATGATTTTTTGCACAGTAGGTAATTGCCTAGAAATTGGATTTTGTTTCTTCAGCACCAACCCAATCCAAAAGTTAGATGTGGAGTGAATAATGAGAGTGATCATCTCTATGATCTGTGGTGCTTGGACGTTCCCAGTGGTTTTACTCTGCCCTCTCTTGGTGTGAGATCTCGTGCCAGTTCACCTCCAACCACTCAAACTAAGCAGCCAGAGCCCAGATGAAGGGGAATTGGCTTTTCTACAAGTAAAGAAGTTAATCACAGCTATGCTTCTTACTAGATTTTTTTTTTTTTTTTTTTTTTTTTTTTTTGGAGCTTCCATTCTCAACGTAATAGAGAGAAACAGGTCAACAAAAACCAAAGCTTAAAAGATTCTGCTGCGGCCTGTAAGGAGTTCTGTCATTGGGTTTCCCCTAGGTGCACCAGTTTTCTCCCACAGTCCAAAGGTGTACTGGTTGGTAGGTTGATTAGGCTAGGATTAAATTGGGGGTTGCTGGGCGGCGTGGCTTGTAGGTCCAGAAGGGTCTGTTCCACACAGTACCCCAAAAAAAAAATTAGAAAAAAACTCAGTGGATCAAGCAACATCAATGGAGGCATGGGGTATGGTAAACAGTTTTGGGCCTCTTATCTAAGAAGAGGATGTGGAGGAGAGGGTCCAGAGGAGGTTCATGGGAGTGATCCTGGGAATGAAAGGGTTAATGTATGAGGAGCATTCGATGGCCTGAAGAGGATCTCATTGAAAATTGAAAGGCCTAGACAGAGTGGATGTGGAGAGGATGTGTCCGGTAGTGGGACAGTTGAGGACCAGATTGCACAGCCTGCGAATAGAAAGACATCCATTTAGAACGGAGATGGAGAGGAATTTCTTTAGGCAGAGCGTGTTAAATCTGTGGAATTCATTGCCGCAGACAGCTGTGGAAGCTGGTTCCTTGGGTATATTTAAAGCGGAGGATGGTAGGTTCTTCATTAGTAAGGATGCCCAAGGTTACGGGGAGAAGGCAGGAGAGTGGGGTTGAGAGGGATAATAAATCAGCCATGATGGAATGGTGGAGCAGACTGAATGGCCTTGTTCTGTTGCTAATGTCTTGTGGTCTAAAAGGAGCTTTTTTGTGTTTTGTGTCAAAACCTGCAACAGGAGTGAGAGGGAAGAGGAAAGATTGCCAGTCTGTAACAGTATGAGTTTGGGTGAGGTGAGACAGAGGGGACGAGGTGATAGGTGGGACCAATTAGGGATGCGATGATAGATCGAACCAGGTTCATTCCGTAGCACCATCTACAAAGCATGTCACAACTATTCATCTCTGCAACTTCCAAAGACACATTCCAAATTTGTTGCTGGGTCTAAATTCTGGAGGTCCCTACCCGAGCACTTTGAGAGTACCTTCGCCAAAAGTGGTTCAAGAATACTGCTCATCACTACCTTCTTGGCAATTAAAAGAGTTGGGTAGATGCTGGCCATGCAAGTAACCTTAACTCTCTCCCTCTTTCCACAGATGCTTCGTGACCTGCTGGGTGTTTCCACCATTTTCTGCTTTGCTTTGTTTTTAACGAATTTTTGTTTTTTTGTGAATCAAATTTGGCATCAGTTCTAACTGTTTCAAAGTTTCAGTGTGTCAAAAAAAGGATGCCATCCAATTTCTAGACAGATTTTTTCCCCCTCTTGTCCTGATGGAATTTCAATTTGATTTAATTCAACACACCCAGCTCGAATATAATTAACGAAAACCTGACCCAATTATGGATTTCATTTTCATCCAATCTGGCTGAAGTCTCTATTTTTGCATTTAGCTAATTCCGTCTGTCAGATTTGTTCAGGCAGTTTTATTCCACAGCATTAAAACAAAACAAATGGTGCTTCTGCACCAGTCTACATTCTCACGGTCTAATTGCACTGGGCTTGTTTTGCAGATTGTGAAGGCATTGGAACATCTACACAGTAAGCTGTCTGTGATACACAGAGGTACGTGCCTGACTTGAATCCACTTAAGCACCGAACTGTCATAACAACTTGCATTTGAGAACAGGAGGTAATGATGGTGCAGTCTGACTTTCTAATATGGAACCAGCTGATATAGAGTTTAAAGATTCGGTTTGTTGGCTTCCATTGCGTTAACTGCTTCCTTCCATCCGCTGATGCTACCATTCAGTGAATCACGCACATTACCTATTGGGAGTCCTATTGGCAGCCTGTTTGCAATGCGAAGCCCTTATACCTTGCGTACTTTAGAGCTTACGAATGATGTTTCGTTCTGTGACTCAAGTAATTTGTTTTTAAAGCAGGTCGCAATTTCTGATGGGTGAAAGCAAGCTCTTGGAGTACCAACCTATAGGAGCCATGTATCTGTTTGCTATCCATATTGATGCACTAAGACTGTTTATTTTGTTACATTGCTAGTCTTAGTTGCATTAGTTTTTATTGTTTCAAAATTGTTTGTTTTGCTAGTTTCTTAATAAAACATCAAACATATTCTTTGACTTTGAAACCTTGTTGTTGGATTGAAGAGCACGCCATACAAGATCAACTTAGTCTTTAAGCGGTGATCGTTTGTTCGAGTAGCCATTGCATACCTAGTAGGCTTAAAAATGGCAGATTCTGAAAAGCTGAAATAAAATTAGAATGGTGGAAATGCTGCATTAGTAGCTGTTTCTGTCTCCACAGGTGCTGCATGGCCTTCTGAGTATTTCTAGCGTTCTTTTGTTTTTATCTTAGAACACCTAATCTTTTTCCCA